>NW_026642849.1:965000-1364597 GCF_028554395.1 Pezoporus wallicus | reverse complement strand
AGTGCGTCTTCCCTCCGCGGGGCTGGCGGCTGTGGTGGCAGCGGGCTGAGGTGAGCCGAGCCGGCGGCGGGGAGATGGCGGCGGCCGCGGAGCTGCAGGGGAAGTACCAGAAGCTGGCTCAGGAGTACTCCAAGGTATCAGGTGCCGGAGCCCGTCCCCGATGCTCCGCAAGTGGCGGCCGCCGCCCCCCTGTCGGTGCCGCCCCTCTCCAGCCGCTCCCCGCGCGCGGGCTGCCGGCCGTTACGCGAGTAACGGCGCCTCCCTGAGAGGGCAGCGCTCGGGCCGCGGGGCTGCCCGTCCCTGCCCGGGATGGGGGCTGGTCAGCGCTGAAACGCTGGTGTTCGTGGCAGCGCGAAGTGTTTGGGGCCCGCAGGTGGCCGCTCTTTGAGGATGAGGTGAAGGCACGGGAGGTGCGAATTCGCAGGTGCCGAGGGAATGCGATGGTATTGTCAAGTGCCGGGTGGGTAAGCCGGTGTGAGCAGCCAAGTGGCCTGGTCTGCAGCGCATCCAGTAGGACAAGTAATGGGTTCAGCTACACCAGGGCAATGCTTTCTCTTGCTTTTCCACTTCTCAGTCAAGCATGAGGCTTAGTGATGGATGTGAACATCTTTTGAGGTCTTGGTCTTGTGTCTTACCCGTAGCCTCCGAGTTTGCTTTAACTCTTGGTTTTGGGAGTTCAGTGGTAGTGGTAGTACTTACAATGGTGTTGCACTGTCTTGGGAACGAGGACACTTGATTTCACGCTTCCCTGTTCCCATTCTTCTGCGTCTGCCTTAGGTAACTTTGTTTCCCATTTCTGGTGCTATTTAACAGGGTATTTGGAAAGACTTATGGCCCATAGCAGAGAATGAGTTTCCAAGGTACTAGCAATGATTTTTTTAAAGGTTGGAGCCTTGCTTAATACTAAACTCTTCATTCTTGCATTCTTATTCCTCCACTAAGAGGAAGAGGAGACCATTGGTCTTGAATGGCTTTAGGAAAGCAAGCTATAACTTCTTGTATAGCCCAGCATCAGAGGTTTGGCACAAATCACTTGACTGTATTTGACACCTTTCCCTAGATTACAGAATGGTGTATCTTTAAATACTGTTCTCCTTGGAACTGCTAAAACCCACAAACCAACCATCCCCATACAGATATTTATTTTTTAATGCTTCCACAAAATCACTTAAAAAAAACTGAAATCGCTTTGGGGCTTTGTTGGTCACAGAGTTTATATTTCTTGTTGCTTTCTATAGTGGCTCTGCTGTACCTTGGAGATTAAAATGGTTTGGGATAAGTTAATTGACAGACTTCGGTGCTTGATTCCCAAATGGAACTTTGAAATGTAGACTTTTAACTACAGCTTCTAAAAGTTCCAGCTACTGGATCCTCTTTCGTTTAGTATCATGGTGTCCAAAAGCTTTTATTTAACTTAATCTTGCAACTTTTGGTCCGTGAGGTTTCATTGGTTCTTTGCGGGAACTATTTCTTGGTCTCATCCCACTTCTTATGCAGTAGCTTGTGGGCGTTGTGGGATCCCCTTTGCAGATAACTTGCCTTTTTGTGCGAATGACCAGTTGTTCAATTGCTTCTTTGTTGTGGTGGCTGTTTACTGTGGGTAGAAATGGCGAGTAGCTTTGGGAAGCAATTTGCTTGTTCACTTACTTGTGTTGTGGAAGCCAAGGAGAGTGGTAGACAAGGGCTAGATAGACTCAGGGAGTGTAAAGGGAAGTACTTGCCAAAGGGTTGCGTTCCCTCTCAGTTCACAGAGCAGTCCAGAAGGAGAATATGTTTTCAGCATCTCTTCCCCTCAGGTTTCAGCTTCTTGGCTCTCTTGTGCAACCCTGATGGAAGAAGGAGTTGGAAAAGGCTCTTTCAACTTGTGACAGCTTTTGATGGATCAGTCTTCAGCTTGCATATCTCAGTGCAGCACAGTTGAGCTAGTTCATTCACTACCTGGCATGTTCCTGCATTTGTAGCTGTGGCAGAAAAATGGTATATAAAAAGTACTGCATTGCTTTTTCTTGCTAGGGAAACCCTGTGCTTGGAAGTCTTTCTGTGGTGCTCTTGCAATCTTCTCTTGCCTTTGTGGTGCCTGAGCAGAACAATGGGAATACTGCAAGGCAGAAGCCTGTGCTTAGCAATGTCAACTGACTTTTGACCTTTCAAGTTTATTCAGTCATCAGACTGAAAAGATTAGCCATTGCTGTTTTACATTGAATCTTGCCTTTTATGCATCTGCCAGACATATTCCCAAACACAGTACAAACCCTTCTAATTTATATCTGCAACAGCTGGACTCAAACATGTCAAATGAATACAAAGTGCCATTGAAGAAACCAGGATTCAAGCAATTATCAAGGAATGGGAAGATGGAACTGTCGGTATCCTCATTGCTGCAGGGTAGAGGTACTCTGTGAACTGACTGGGAAATAGGTTTCTTGAGTATCACTTCTCACCACAGTGATTTTTAGCTCAGATTTCTGAACTAGATAAGTACGACTTAGAGGGCTTTTTCTTCCATGCTTTTTATGCATTTTCCTGAAGTGTTTGTCAGGCAGTTTTCTCTGGATCATCTAGTGGCATCAGGTATTTTTGCATTAGAGTATAGTTAAGCTCTTCTTGAGCTGATACGAATTTTGACTTTGTGAGTCCTGCCTATATTCCAGAACCAGCATGAACAGTTTTGGGGAGAAGAGGGGTGACACAAAAATAACACTGAGAATGAGCAAGAACTTGGTTAGTCAGGGAAGAAGTCACAATTTTTGCATATGTGTTCGCCATTCTTCAAACTTTAATTATATTCAAATAATTATTCTTCCAAGATATTTATTATGTTCTAATTGACCAAAATACTCAGATGGTAAAGTAACTTCCCGTTTCTTAGAAATTCTAAATATGAATTGGATACTTTTTTTGACCTGATTCTACTTCTGTCTGCCTGAACAGAATATTTTAAAAAGCATGCACAACATGTGCTCTCCTGAGAGAGAATATGATACTTCATGCACATTCTAATGAATGCCTTTTATTTATTCTTTTGTCTTGTATAGTTACTGGCATCTCTTATTTTTCAGCTTCGAGCTCAGAACCAAGTACTGAAAAAAGGGGTTGTAGATGAGCAAGCAAATTCTGCCTCTCTGAAGGTAATCTTGAAAAACCACTCATGTCAGATGTACTAAGCTGTAACAGCATAGTTAAATAGGAAGGGTAAATGGGAATACATTGTACTCAAAGTATTGTGGTTAAAAGAGTAAGGAAGGAACTTGATTTCAGTAAAAGAATTTCTGTTCTGCAACTAGTCTTCATTGTTCTCTGAAGGTGTGGACTTTGTGAAAGTGGAAGGTTGCTTCCTGATAATTAACTTACAGAATGAGGTACCTATTTGAGTGTGATCTTTGGGCAGCTTAAGAAAGTGAAATCTGGTTTTTAGTTTAGAAGCCATAGTTTTTGCTGCTTCAGTGTTCAGATAGCAAGCAAAGCAAATTTTTAGTGTGTTCTTTCTTTTGTAATGCAATACTTCTTACTACAAGCATGCATGAAAGTAAGTGTAAAAGTTTAATTTTAGAACTTTTTGGTCATTCAGGAGCAACTGAAGATGAAGGATCAGTCACTGAGAAAACTGCAACAAGAAATGGACAGCTTGACCTTTCGAAATCAGCAACTTGCTAAGCGGGTGGAGTTACTTCAAGATGAACTTGCATTGAGTGAAGCTAGGGGCAAGAAAAACAAGGTATGTGCTACAGGCAGAAAACCCCTTGCTTAGCAGATGTCTGCTCCTCACCTGACCCTGATTTCTATCAGGGGTTGCTTTGTGTCAAGGGTTGAGCTGAATGTTTTTGTCAGAACTTGTGGTATTCACTGATGTTAGTGAAAATATCAACAAAACAGATACTGATACGTGTGATGTATGCCGAGTAGTTCTGTGCTCTTCTTTCTACTGTGTCAGCTAACTGATACTGAATTACTGTCTCCCTTTCCAGCTATTTAAGTGTTCAAACAGCTTGGAGCTCTGTGATTAATCTATTACTATGAGGAAAACTGATCACCCCTCATCTCTTCTCTCCTTGCATTGTAGTTTGATGTCAATGGTTAACTCTTCAGACAATGATTGTAGCTTAGGTGAATCTTGTCACATACTTCGAAATCTAAATTTTTGGCTGGTATTCCCTATGTTGTTTCAAAATGTCAGAATAATTTCAGTTTTGCAATCTTTGTCTATCAAAATGCTTGGTGATTAAATCCGATTATACCATGTTCTGTCTAAACTCACCCATATCTTCTATAAGTAACATCAGAATTCCAGGGGTAGTGTGTCTGGACTTCAAGAATTCTCAAGCATCCTTTGCTACCTTCCTCTTATGAAGAAACCCCTCTTAATTACTGTCATCTTTTCTTTTTGGTTAGCTCCCAAAGTGCTGTAGCAATCAATACTGTCATTAAAGAAATTATTCAACTGATTAGTAATACAGTCATCCTCCTTACTTTTTCCCTAAACTCTTGTGCTTTTTTTTTTGCTATCCAGTACCTTGACAAGCATAGTACCTCTGACTTACATTGTTCATGCACCATAGTAGATTGTTCTCCAAAATGCAGTTTGATCCTTCTTTTATCTCATACTAAGTTACTGCTTTGCTAGACAGGCTTCCACATTTTGAAGGACCTCAGCCTGGCCTAAGTAGCTTTGCAAGTCATTGCCACTGACTGACTTTCATGGTGGTGCAAGCACTTGAAGTTCAGTATTAAGTTTAAATGTAAATAGCCTCCCTTTTGTTTGGTACTTCCTTTGGTCAGCAGTGTGGTTGAGAAAAGTAGTGTGGAATTCACTGGTAGTCTCTGGGTCTTCTGAATGAAATAGGTGAAAAATGAGGAAACAGTTGGCAGAAAGATGTCTGTATTATCAGGGTAGATGGTGGACAGTGAAGACCCTGTGTTTGCGAGTGCCACCTTGTGCTACAAGCCTGCTGTGGGGTAGTGTGCTTTCAGTGATTATTGCTGGTCCCTCCTGAGATCAGAGCAGCTTAGATGTGGACACTTGGTGTGGGCAGCTGTGCCTTACACACAGCTATCAAACCAAATAAGCCTGCATGTGTACAGTTTAGTATTGCTGACTGTAGAATCATGGAAGAGTCAAATTATGTCAAATGCACACCTGCCCATACAAGCCATTTCACGCATGTGAATGTGATGCCTGAGTAGAGGCTTTCCTGAGTCGTTATCGAGTTAGCATTCTACCACTATACAGTAACAAAAGAAGTGACATGAAGAAAAGTAACATGAAGAAAAAGTGCTGGTTTTAGGCTCATCCTTTGTGCAGTATGTGTACCTTTTGAAATATTAACTGATGTATATAACAGATGTGTGTATATATATATATATATATGCACAGACACTCATGTTGCATCTATTAGGAATTAGCAATGGGAAGTGTTTTCATATACTTGGGGCTGGGCTTTGGGGTACTCCCAGAGACTTGGGAGATCATGAATGCATTTTCTTTTTTAGAAAAGTGCAGAATCTTCATCTCAGTTGAGTCAAGAGCAGAAAAGTGTCTTCAATGAAGATCTTCAGAAGAAGATAGAAGAGAATGAACGACTGCATATACTTGTGAGTGAACTTCTTTTAGTCTTTCTTTTTAGTTCAGAAAACTGGTCACAAACAAAAAAATAAAATGCCATCTGAAAACTATTGGGTTCAGAAGCTTAGTTGTATACAAAACAGTGGATTAGAGTGGATAGCTTGTTTATAAAGTTGTTCCCAGTGCAAATGAGAAAGTATTTTGACTTTGGATTATTAAGACAGTATGTGTAATAACTCTTGTAATACGTGTTTTTTCATATAGATTTGTGACTTTTGGTGACACTTTGCTACTCTAATGAAAATAGCCATATAGTTGGTACTGGGTGGAAACCTTTTAGTTCAGTAACTGTTTCAGGATTGCCTTAAGGCTTAAAATATTTTCTGCAAGCTGCCATAATTGAGTTAGAATTTTTTTACTGAAATTAAGGTTTTAGAAACCTTGAGGGAAGCTTTATGGCTGAAGTCTAATTTTTCAGGTGTCTATTATTAATCAGCAATATATTTAAGGAATGCTTGGTACTACAAAACCTTAGTAACCATAAAGTGCTTTGTTCCTGAATCTTTTGTCTGTAAATATTATAATAAAGTTTCTATTTGTCTGAGATCTAGTACTTGCTATTAACCTGGACTGGCTAATTAAACTAGTGTAACTCATAAGACTAGATTCTGTAGTAAAATGGAACTTTCTAAGGACTGTGCTTTTCTTCTTTTAGTTCTTTGAAGCAGATGAGCAGCATAAACGTTTAGAAGCAGAGCTGAGAACTAGACTTGAAGTTTTGGAAACTGATGCTGCCCAGCATCAAACTGTGGTGGACAGTTTAACGAGGAAATACACAGATACTATAGAAAAGCTGCAGAATGATAAAACCAAATTAGAAGTAAGTAGTCTTTCCTCTTACTTGCAAGTTTTTAAAAGTTTTGAAATGAAATGTCTTGCTGTTTCAGTACTTACATTGTAAGATTATCTTCTTGCATAAAGATCAAGTCTCAGACACTAGAAAGAGAAGCTAAGGACTGTAGGCTTCGAACCGAAGAATGGTAAGTGTTTTTATTTAATATAATGAAAAATTGATTTAAAGAAATAACTGCTGTAAAATATTAACTGTATTATTTTTAGAGAATACTACCTTAAAAATAATAAGGACTTTAACTCAAAATACTGGGAAACAGCACATTAACACCAAGACTGTGCAGGTCAAGTTTCCTTCTGATGAGTATGTAGCTAGACAATCGATTCCACAAATTCAGCTTTCAGTAAGAGCAGCTTTGTTGCCAAGCTATTTTAAGTAGCAGTGAAGTTGATGGAAGCTTGGAGACTTTATTTCTAATGAAATGCTATAAAACGTAGAGAAACTACTGAACTTGTATGAAACAAAGTGCAGCTATTTCTAAAAACAAAGCTTGGGTAAAGTATGCTGAGTCAACTGACTGAAAAGTGTTTCAAAAGTCCCCCTTCACCTCAGTCTTCTTGAACAATTGCTTTTGTTTCAAGTATAACATGCTCAGCTAGAATATTTGGCGGGAGGGGAAACAGAAAGAACTCCTTTAACTGCATGGAGTGAGGAGGTTGCTGGTCTTTTCTCCTAAGTAACAAGTGTTAGGACAAGAGGTAATGGCCTCAAGCTGCACGAGGGGAGATTTATACTGGATATTAGGAAAACTGTCTTCCCCAAACAGGCAGTCAGGGATTGGAACAGGCTGCCCAGGGCAGTGATGGAGTCACCGTCCCTGGAAGTGTTCACAAACCGCATAGACAAGGCCCTTAGTGACATGGCTTAGTGGTGGCCTTGGTAGTTCTGGGGGAACGGTTGGAGTTGATCTTGAAGGTGTATTCCAACCTAGTTGGTTCTGTGATTTAATACTTGAAAGCTTTTGTTGAAGGATTGTATTGCTTTTGCAATACATTCTTTGTCTGGAAGACAAGTTGTAGAAAACGGGAAAAATTTGAGGACTGAGCAAATCAAATTAAGTTCATTGTTGAAGTGTGTTTTTTAGAGATGTCTGTGCAGTATAGATATTTAATGTAATGGGTAAAAATATGTAGTGAATGATCAGATGAAGAGTTCCCTCTTTCAGATGGTAACCTTGAAGTGTGTATTTTGATTATTTTGATAGATGTGAAGGTACTTGAATTCCAATAAATCTGCTCTAGTACAGGTCTGGGTTTCACTAAGAATGACTTTCAAAAGAGGATGAAAGCTGTGTTTTGCTGCTGTTTACTTTTCTGTGGTGTTTGAAACACAGTGTAGTATTAATTTGCTACTATTCCATTCAGAGCTTGTCTGTCATGTTCCGTGATGACTGGGTAATTAATGTAATTGTAAGAAATTGTCTGTACCGTTTAAGAAGGGAGGCTTTTAAAAAATTATAAAGCCTGACACTTCTTTATTTTAAACACTGAAATCAGTATCTGATGAACACAGGACAGAAGATGTCTTTGAGAGTACTGCTCTTCTGTTTTCCCTGCTTGTTTAGGGTAAGGGATCCATTTGTCTCTGACGCCCATGCTTTATTCAGGAAAGCAGGGGATATGAGACTTGACAGCCTGCATGCCTTGAAAATTAAAGGGCAGAATGTAAAACAATACTTACCAAACTACTTGTTTGTTGTTCATTTATAGTACAAAAGGAAACGTCCATACCTCTGCAGTTTGAGTTTTCCTATCATGCCCAATGCTACTGTGGTTCATGCTGTACAGTATCTATGCAGTTTTGGAGCCGCTGATCAAGAAAAATGTTTGCTAATGTGCACGAGCTACTTTTTAGCCTGTTTCTTCATATCTTGCTTATTTTTGATTCTTTTTACTTGTTAGTACTGATAAATTTTCACCTATCAAATGTGTTTGTAAAAAAGGAGAAACTGTCACTTTGACACCTTCCCCCCACCCTCCACTGTATGTGCAGGAGTTCTAGATGTCAAACGGGAAGCAAAACAGTGAAGAATTTGGGGGCCTAAGTTGGGTAAGGTGTGGAATTTGATACAGATCAATATACAGTAATCTTTGACATATGCATATAATGCTGGGATATGTTACTATTCATTTCAAAAACCTATATAAATGATATTGGTGATCTTAACTTAGGTTTGCATCTATATACACAATCAAATGCAAGTGAAGTAGATTTAGAGAAAAATCACTCGAGAATGCATCAGAAACATGTTTGCCAGGTCTCTGGTAGTGAGCCATATCATAGTATTTAAATACTGAGCCCTTAAAAGCTTGTGAGGTACTTCTAATAGTGATGTGATATAGTTAAATGAATTATCGACAGCTTGCATGTTAGAATACCACATTGCTTATATAGTAACTAATTTAAAGATCCTTTTGCATTCCCATTCAAATTCCCATAGAAAAGAATATCTCATATAGCTCATACGATAATAGCAGAATTGGAGTATAATGTAAAGGTTAACTCTGAAGTAAGTTGTGATTCTGAAGGATGGACCTTGTGATTTACAGCAGTTTATTGCATCTTTTACAGCATATGTTAGGGATTAAAATACATTAAATATGACATAAAGGAAGAAAAACGATTCCTACTGTCTTATTTCTACTTAACTTCTAGAAAGAGACAGATACCTGTATGTTCAAGGGATCCTTATGATGAGCTGTGGTGTTGGTGATACAGATTAAATTTTGAAGGATTACAATGTGTGTGTGTGGTTTTTTTGTTTGTCTTTTTGTTATTTAGCCAGCAACAGTTAAAGAATCTTCAAGCAGCTTTGGGCAGTAGACTGGAAGAATCTCTATGCATAATCAATGAGAAAGTCCCTTTTAATGACACAAGTACGTATTGCTTTGGTCTGTGTTTCTTGTTTAATTTTGGGTGTCCATCTGGAGGGAAGTACTCCTTATGAATTAAAACATATTAGCTGTAAGAAGTGTTGGATATCTGAACAGACGCTTGGTAATTGTAGTAAGTATTCATAATACCTAATCTTGTTTAATAATCTTAAAATAACAAGGTTTTATATTTATATATATATATACCTAATGAAAATCAAGACTTCTGAAGGCTTTTGTGTAATTTGCTACTTGTCTTGATTAGTGTTGACAGAATGTTGTAGAAGATGAAGGAACACTGTCAATTTACTGGTTTCTCCACAAAGATTTCTTCAGTTACTTGTCTCAAAGAGTATTATTTTTGGCAAGGTATATTTAAGAGTTAGAGTAAATTAAAATGGGGATAAACTAATGGCTGCAGAGACGTTGACTTTAATTAATTAATGGGACATTGCACCAATAATGCTCTATGCTTAGTACTAGTAGGAAGTCTGTCAACATGTCTCATCTCTGATCAGAGAGCACCCATGCTAGTTCCTGTCCATGGTTTGTCTGAGACTTGTCCATCTTTTCAGAAGAAAAACCACCCTTTGAATCTGGGGACTTATACCAGAAGCAACATTCTTTTCTGCTTCCTTTACAACCGCTACTAGGTAGACTGAAGCGCAGCAGATACCACGGAGTTAAGAGTGCTCAGCCTTTGCACTTCTTTGGTACAAGAATTGATTAGTATGTGCTAGATCAGTGCTGTGTAGTGGATGCTTTTGTAAATAGCTTGAACACGAGGTTTTAGGTGGGCAGGCAGCAGTGATGCTAGGAAGACCTGGAATACTGAAAAAGCTCAAAGTAGTGGAGAAGAAGCAGAGAAGTGAAAATAGGCTGTTGAATTTCTAATAGGTTTTATTGGTAGCCTTTGCATTTTCCATTCAGTTTAAAACTTGCTGACAATGTTTTGAATAGCCTTAGGTTCTCTAAAAGCTGATCTGGCAGGTGCTGCAGGAGTGAGGCTTCCAGGTTCTCCACTGGGTTGGCAATTGAGTGAGTCTTGGCTTAGAAACACCAGATCATCTTCTCTTTAGGAAATGTTGACCCTCATATAGTGTGTTATGCTTAGGTGTTGATGTCTTCAGTTGATAACCCTTTTCACTTCTTTCCTCTCACAAAGACCACTTTGCCTGGTATCTGCTGCCTATTTCTGCTTCTCTGGCTTCTTTTTCTGTTTGTTTTTGTTTGTTTTTTTTTACAGGTGGTTATCATTGTAGTAAGAACTTTGATGCAAATAATTTATCTGCTCAATAGCATAATGTTTCTGCTTGTGTAGAAAACAGTGGAAATAGTGGAGAGATGATTAGTGATGGAAAAGTGAAAGAAAGTCAGGAAATGTCTGTCTGCTATGGATTTCAACTTACTTGTAGGCTCTGTAGTTGGTTTTAAGTGTAACTGGCAGCTGGCTTCAGTTTAGTAACAATCAAATGACTTGCTGAACGCTAAGCATAATCTTGAGAGTACAAACATGACAAAAAAGATGTTCTAAAGCATTTTACTTAGGAGTAAGGATTTGGTAAATTTGGACAGTTACTTGTTCTCAATACAACTACTTCTGATGTGATAACTGCCAAACGTGAATGATACAAAAGGAATGCATGCAGACTTTAAACTGAAGTGATTATTATTCCATTTAATTGAGGATGGATGTGATTGCTTTAAATCTGTAAGACTTTCTAAGCTGTTCTCTAGGTACAAATATCCGTCTACGTCTTTAAAAATTGTGCCCCTCTGTAACTGAATAATTCTGGTTGCTCTAACTGGAACAGAATGCTGAAATGTGGAGAGTACATCTTATTCTTAATTATGAACAAATCAACTATATGCAGGAGCTTAGTTTTTTGAATGTACAAACCATGAAAAACATACATTCAGATTGTCTTATGGTACCTGGGATGTGAATGAAATTTGAAGATCATCTTGAATTCCTTAAAGGTTTTTAGAAACTAACTTTTCACTCTTGTCAGAGATGAATACTGTTCTTTTGGGCACGAGGATTCTGCTCTCAAATTCAGGGTGTTCAGATGGTTAAATAAGGCTTGTAATCGGAGACAAGTATGGAAGTGCTGTCTCTCCACCTAGTCACAATAACAGATCTTAAAGATGTTTATGCCCAATTTATTGAAGCCAGTTGTTTGTATCTTTTGAGTTCATATTACTTACGTGAACTCTAATATTACTGCAATGAAATTTCATTTAAAAAAAAAGCCAACCACTATTTACCAATAATTTTTTTTTTTTAAAAACCATGCTGTAATAAGTGCATATTTTTGTCTTGTAGGATCTAGCCGATACAATGCTCTGAATGTACCATTACACAACAGAAGATACCAGGTAAGCACTTTCTGTGGCTTTGTATGTGATGACGCAGCTTTCTACACAGATGCTGAACAAAACTAGTCATTTTAGTGACATGAAATTGGCAAAGATAGGCTACCTTCCTACTGTCATGATATTCCAATGGAATTTCTGTCCACAGAGCCTCTGCGCTTTTCAGAATGTAATCTGTACTGCTTTTGTGTTGGAGTCAAGTTGTCTGCTTGCCTTGCTTCACTAGAGCTAATCTATTGACTTCTGGCTAATGATCACTGTAGGTGTTAACTTGGGCATGCCTTCCTAAAAAGAATGGCAAAAGGGTTTAGTATTTGTCTCTTGGTAAAGTTATATGAATAATTCTTTTACTATGTCAGCTTGCAGTAAGTTAGGACTTAAACATTTCATTTTTAAAGTTGGTTAAAACTATGTTAGTTTAAAGCTTTTTGTGGAAAAGAAGGGAGTTTGGGTATCTTAAATTACATTTTCCACAAACTGAGCTTCTCTAGTCACATCACTTGAGCCCCAGAGAATGTATTTGTAAACTGTACCTTGGTGTGTATGCTGTAATACCATGTTAGTTAGTGTTGCTTGCCACTAGTCATAATCCTTTAAGGAATAAATCATGTATCTTTGAGAACTCTTTATGGTTTGTCTACATTTTATAGGGTATTTCTTGTCAGAGCACCTCTTACTTGCAGCCAAATCACCCTTATTAATGTAAATGTTATTTTAAACCAAGACAGTTTCTGTTTGTTTCTGTAACTTAGATTTCCTTGGGAATGTGGTTTGCTCAGTATTCAAAAATGAGGATTAGTTTTCTGTGAGTAGCTATATATATTAAAGCTTTTTTACAGTAGTGAATCAGATGCCTTGATGCAATCAAAATTTTCCTGTTTTGCTGCCACTGAGGATGGGCTCTGCAGAACTGTTTTTTTTGTCTCTTTTCTTGTACGATATGCCTCGAACCTTCAAGTTAGTGCATTGAGACGCCACAGTAGAAAGACTTCAGGTAGCTGCTTTCTCCTTTCTTTAGAACTGCCTACAAAGATACCTTGTTCCTAATACGTCTGCTGTGGGAACAGGTGACCTCATGTGCAGTTTTGTGATGGAAGTAGCCTTAAATTAGCCTGCTGCTGAGTTCTAAGAAAAATCTGAATAACTGCATGAGATGTTTCTCATTTTACTATTTTCTGCTAGCACTGTATCAGCCAGCCTCATGCTTCAGGACCTATAGTCTTGAAAATGCTCCAGGACAGATTTTTATGACCGACTTTGCCAGCAGAGGCAAAATGCTAGTGCATTAGCACAGGCTGCAGTGTAAAGGATAGCAAATCAGTAATGTTGTCTGTTTTTCTTCCTTGCATAGTTAATTAACATACACAAACTGAGTATAATGGCTGCATTAATTACTTACCAACATTCCTGATCCATAATCAAGATTCACTTGATTTAACACTTCATTAAAGTATTAGGAATACATCTCTGAAGGATAAGTCATTCTTGGATGAAATGTCACTTTAACCTTATTCTCTCCTCTGTAAATCACAAGAGCGTGTTTTTCTTCTTTGACTTTGCTTTTTCAGACTGTTCTATTTAGGATTCATTTCTTGAATACTTTCCTACAGCACTAAAGCCACAAAACAGCGTTATTCATGAGCAGCAGCTCAGTTGTATCCAGGACAGAATAAGAGCTAAGTGTTAGTAGTTAGAAGCAGACATCTTTTATTCTGACTGCAAACCTCATTGGTTTTTACTAATTAAAAGTTAGGTTTCCTAACAACCAAGCGTTACAAATTTCTTAACTATCACCACACTGAAAGAACTGAACTGTTGTCAGCAATTAGTCTACTGGACTTTAGAAATCTTAATTTCAAGGATGGTGTCTGTAGTTGTACTAACCTCTAAGTGTTCTTGTGTCTCGTAGTTTGAGAAATGCAGCAGAAGGAAAGCATACCCTTCTGTGTGGCATTGTAGTTTATTCATAAGCTTTAAAAGTGAAGTTAAATATAATTGTAACTATGTATTTTAGGTACATGTCAAGTATAATCATCTTATAACTGTCTTTACAGCTTAAGTTGCGAGACCTTGCTGGCCAGGCACTAGCTTTTGTTCAAGAACTTGTAACAGCTCTTCTGAACTTCCATACGTACACTGAACAGAAGGTCCAGATCTTTCCCATTGATTCTGCAACTGACACTATATCACCGTTAAATCAGAAGGTAAAGCTTACAGATTTCAGCTACAAGTTTATCAATTATGTGCACTTTCAGTGTGAATGATCTTAGTCATGCAACTTTCTACCACCTCTATTGGAGTGCTGCGAGTGTGTCCCTATGGGGCAGCCTCTCCTGCGTGAGGAGTCTTTTTCTATTGAGTGAATTCTCTGAATGCAGGTGAGTGTGTAGCTGCAGAGAATCCTTTTCCCCTGTGCCTCTGCTACGAGAGCAATATGATAGTCAAATCAAGGCTTTGCTTTTTAAGTGCTAAATTTAAATGCATTTATTGAAAGTTCAGGTGATTTATTTAAAAATACACAAGTATTGCACTGCTAAATAGATGCTTGTCTGGGGCATGGCAGATGTTGACATAGGAGGTCTTGTGTAAAGTGAAGTAAACTGGATGCATGATAGACTTATGAAGGAAAGAACCTGGACTCTCTTCCCTTGTCAAAACCAACTTTAAAATCTGATTTGGGGCTATTTGTAAGACTTTTCCTGTAAGTGTTCTGAAGCTTCAACTCTCTAAAGTATGTTGAAATTATTAGGAGAAACTTGACCTGTCTCTTCCCATGCAACTCTGTGGGAAGACTTTTCTGAGAATATCATTCAAAGCTGTTAAGCTGAATCTATTGCCTTTCTATGCCATGAAGCATGGAAAAGAACTTTTTGTACAAAATTGCTTTAACATCAGAGTTGTTGACTTCATAGTGCAAGTAGACCTATGTGCATGTAAGTTGCTGGCTGACAGTATTTTCTAATTCAGACTATAATTTCAGTGCAGTTGTTTGTAGGGCTCAGACTTAAGAGACCAAGATGAATGTGACTTGTATTCATCAAATGGCCACGTGTGCTGACAATGTTAACTATCATTAAACTTTCCTGTTCTTAGGAATCCCTCCTTTAATCTCTTTGCAGATGAAAAATACACTTGCAAAGCTGTTTATCCGCTAGAGAAATCACACTCTATTTGTCTTCTCAGTTGCTTATACTGTTTGAATCAAGAGTCCACTTTCGCAGAGATTCAACATAGATCTTAGTTTAAGAGCATCGTTTTCTTACTTCCGTCACCAAACAAAGTCAAGCTGGCAAATCTTCCTTGTGAAAACTGTGCAGCTTTGTCATCTGCCAAATTCTTTGGGGCAGGATCTGTGTCTTGCTTATGTAGCCCAATGTGGTGACTGGCTTCTGCAGATACTACAGCAGTTTACACTAGGAGAATAATATCAGGTTTCTTAGACATCGCTTCTTACATAATTTTTCTTAATGTCCTAGTTAACATTTCTTTGTTGCTTTTCAGCAGAGAACTGATTCCACACAGCTGAAACATGCAACTCTGTCAGAACTGTAATTTGATTCTCCTTTTCTGATAATGGACTTGATTCAGTAGTTCAGGCTTTGTTTGTATTTGTAATTGTGTATCTTCTAGTCTGCCCCACGGTGTATTCATGCCCTAATTGCCTCAGTGCATGCTACCTCTCGGGCCTTTTGCTGTGACTTCCCAGCAGTGAAATATCTTTTATTGCTCACTGAAGCTGCTGTTGCCCCAGTATTTTTGATTAATTTATCTGTTTGCGTGGCAAGTGATCTTAGTGTGATCTTGGCTCCTCCACCGAGTGGTTCAAAAACTCTCCCTTAATATGGTAGAGAAAATGAGACAAGTGTCAGGTAGCGGCTTAGCAGAATTGCACTGATTTATTTTTCCCCAACTCCAGGTCTTGTCTGGTGCTTTCAAGCTATTTTCCCCACCAAACATTCAAAGTAGATGTGGACAATTGCCTTCCAGGTTCAAGTATTCCTTTTCTCTTTAAGTATTGGATTGCTGGGTTCTGCTGGGTCTTCAGCATTGTGCCAGATAACTCCAGTCCTCTCTCTTGCAACAGAAGTCAGGAGCACTCTGCATGTGTTACTTCTTCCTCCTTAGATTTAGGAATTTTCCCTAATTCCATCCAGATTTGTGCATGCCTGAATGAGAGCTTGGCATCATTCTTTCTTGTTAACACTGTGTTACTACACTGTAATAATAGAAGGAATTAAAATTTTCTCATACCCTATTTGCCTGGGATCTTTAGCTATTATTGTGGTTTAAATAACCAAAGGTGAAGGTATCTTTCTGTGGGGTGAAATAAAAACCAAGATCACTTTTGACTACCTATGCTGATCTGTGGAACAAGCTTTTTGTAATGCTATGGTATCAGAATTGAAAGCTGATGGCACTGTTAAGTTTTTTATGTAAGAGTAAATGCTGTTGTTCTCAGGTATACTTTTTTGAAGGTGAAATTAGCCACAGAATTTACTTAAGCAGTTTTTAGCCAACTCAGGCAGTTCTGTGAAGCTGAAATTTCCTAATAGCCCAAATCTGTCCCAGTTCTTGAAAGTAAAAATTTTCCCTTTGATTAGTTACTGCTCCATCATTTGCATTGGCATAACCATGTTTGGACCCATGTTGAAGACTGGGTACAGATAAAGATTAAAATTAATCTCTTGATCTCAGTTTTAACTTTTAGTTCTTCAATACTTTCCACAGCATAGCTGTGCAAATCAAATGCTTGTGCTGATGTACAGGGCAAGGGCTGAAAGACAAAACAACAGCTGGGAGAAAGGTAGGATAGTTTATTCTGGAGGCTTAATGGTGCATGAATTTAGTCTTAATTTCATGGAGTTAAGGAAGGAATGCCAAGAATGTTTAAACTTATAAAGCAAGGGTTTGGTGTGCTCTGCATGGCAGTTAAAATGAGAGAGGGTGCTGTGGCAAAGCCCTAGGTGGGGTTTTGCCTGGACTTCCATTGCAGTCTTCGCTGTTTCTCACTGTCCCTCAAGGTTTGTGTTTGTGGGTCCTGTAGAAAAGGTTGCTGTATGTCACTTGATTGTTATGTCTTATTATTGACATCCCGGGGATCACTTAAAATGCAGGAGCTTTGCTAAAGCGGACCGCTCACTTGTTAACCTGAACAGTTTGCAAGAGCCTTCAGCAGCCACCATTTAAAAATCTCTGTGCTCAGTTCTCACAGTATCTTCATGAAAATGCTTCCTATGTTCGCCCTCTGGAGGAAGGAATGCACCACTTGTTTGAGAGCATTACAGAAGATACCGTGACGGTCCTGGTAAGATTTCTTGGGTTTACTATTGAAAAAAGATTTTTACAGAGCAAAAATATTTATGTGTTTGTTCTTCCTTTCAGGAAACAGCTGTGAAATTGAAGGGCTTCTCAGAACACTTAGCTTCCTACCTAGGCTTTTTAAGAAAGATTCTTCCTTATCAATTGAAAAGGTACTTTTGATTTGATAGATTAAACTAAAGGGGCACTAAGTGTCAGGTATGCAGCATTATTGACATCTACAACACAAATATCAAGTCAACCTTTAAAGCACATTGTCTTAAAAGGCAGAACCTTTAATTTTTTATTTCCTGCTGGTTTTTGAGGCTTTAGGTTATGCATGTTTGTTCACTGGGTATTACAGCTAAATATATGTATTTTAAAGCCTTTTTCCCCCCTCTCACAGATGAGACTTTAATGAAAGCTGAACAGATTTTAATGTTTCTTAATATTGTTCAATAGCATTGATACTGTTCAGGGATGATACACTGAAACTGCTCATTTCTTCAGCCTGTCTGAAGATTATTTATCATACAGTAAATATAGCAGTGTGGTAAAACTTGGCCAGATGCACATCCCTTCTGCTGTGAAGATCTTTGTTCTGGAGTGGGTCAAAGGGAAGAGAATTACCAATGTAAAGGGCTACTTGAAAAGAGGTTTTGAATTAAGGAAGGAGAAAAAGCTTGTTTTGTGCCGCCTTTGTACCTGTTCTCCTGCTCCTTAGGAAGCAAAAGGTAAATTACATGTAGTAGAGGAAAAAGCCTTTAAACTGATGCAGTCAATTCCTTGCTGTGAGTGTAAACCATTCCTTAGGCCTGAAGGCCCTAAGACAGGGGGTAGTACACACACACAGAGTAATTTTCATGTATTGCTAGGTTACTTCGATATGTTAACCTTTCTAAAATAAACTCCTAGTCCATTGTTGCTTAGGGGTAGGGATGTAGATGACACTGGTAATCTACTTCAAAAGTCATGAACTTGATTTTTTTGTTTTTTTAAGATAATTTCTCACTTCTTAAAAAAAATAAATTCGTATGTTCCTAGTTTGGAAGAAGAGTGTGAGTCTTCTCTTTGCACAGCTGCTTTAAGAGCCAGAAATATGGAGCTACACAGAGACATGAAAAGGTTGACTGCAGTCTTTGAGAAGCTGCATACATACGTTAGTCTTCTTGTGTTACCAAGTAAGTGCTAGTTTTGGCTCAATTGGTTACATTGAGGCTAGAAGGTACTAGCTTTTTCCTTTTTGATTAGTATTGAGGTTCTTGGGGGTTTGTTTGGTTTTGGGTTGTTTTTTTGTATGTGTCTGTGTTTTGTTTTTAGCCACTTCTGTGGCAGAGGCAAAAATAATTAATGCTACTTTTTAGGTACAGTCTAAACTATGGGGCAAGTGAGTTCAGCCTCACAGCTGAACTTTGTGGCTTGGAGCCTGAGTGTGCTCCAGAGTGTTTCTTTAATGCTCCACACTCCTTCCTTCTGGCTAGACATGAGCATGGTGCAGGCCTGGAAATTAGCAAGCAGTCAGATGTACCACATTTTAAGTAGTCATAGTTAGCTGTAGAGGAGAAGTAGTGACTCTGGATTTTTATAGTATGATTGACAGTGTCTTCTGTCATCCTTTAATCATGTAGTTAGTAAACTACACTTTATTACTAATTGCACTTCCGGTTCCTTCTATTCATAAGATTATTAAACTACAGCTCTCATGGCAATGACTAAAATTGGGTAAAAACTTTGTGTGTATGCGGGGAAACTACCTCCAAATGTGTACTGTAAAGAATAAGGAAACAGTTAGTATGTAGCTTCAGGTTATTTCAGCCTTCACTCTTTAGAAGGACCCAGATGGTCCTTCCTACAGCAGTGAACATGTAAATCTTTCTGCATGTGTAATTGTTTTTTGAGACCAAACCAGCTGATATTTGTAAAATCTGAATGAATTTGGGGGAACTTTGAAGTCTTTTACCTGCCTACTCTCTCAAAATCTGGTATGTCTACTTTTGAGATTGAATCTCTTACGATTCTCACACCCCATGCAAATGTTTCTAGTAGATGGAAATTGGATTACTTTCAAAGCTAACCATTCATGGTCAAATCTTAGTGGTGTTTTTCCTTCCTACATTGTATTCTTAGGTACAAAACCAGAAGGACTTCTTAGGACAAATTACAACTTGGTGTTTACAAACATTGCTGCAAGTCTTCATGGATTTCATGACATTTTAAAAGGTGAGAGTACAGGAGTACTGTTATGTTTCAGCTCTGTTTCTTTGTGTTTAACATAGCACACATGTATTCTGTCTGTTACAATGTTGAATGTATAATATGTGATAAAACTGGTTTGTTTCACCTTTACAAACTAAGATAAGAAACCAAAGCTACTAACTACTTGTTTTGGACATGCATGCATGTTTTTCACTCCTGTTCTGTTAGATTTGCTCTCCTAAGTTGCTAGAATGCTTAATTTTGGTGCTCTAGATCTTCCTGAGCAGTATCACTTTACTTTCTGAACTTCATTGATCTAGGGGAAATAGCATATATGTATGTATTTCCCCTGCTTTCATACTGTTGACATAGCACCTGCCTTCAAAGTGGAATTTTAGCTTACTGTGTATAGGTTTATTACTATTTTTTACATGAATATATAACCAAAGCTTACAAGGAAGGCTGTGTTCTTTTTGAAACTTAAGTTACTCCTTGAAAATGGCTTATCTTCCTTTTTTTAAGGAGTTTTACAGAAAATGTGTTATGTGCTAGAATTTCTGTACCATATAGCACTTCCCACAGAGAAAATAGGTGAATTGTTTTATTGCTAGTCAACTGTTTAAACATTAAGCTTTTATAATTTTAAGCAAAATTGAGAGATTGTTTTGTTTATAACATCAATAGCATAGCTCCATTTTGAAGAGTCCCTGTTTTAAAAAAAGATTAGAGATTGTCCCTCTAACAAAATGAGACACACCCAGAGTTTTATAGCATAGATAAGCTGATTGAAAAATACCTTGTACCTTTTAACACAGTTAGTATAATGTAAAATCAACCCAGCTTATACTTTACTTTGCTTTTCTTTATTTCCTTTGTAAAAGCACTGAGGAAAACTCATTAGAATTCATTAGCTAGCAACAGAAATGTTGTACTTAACATCTCACACTCCCATACTCCAGAATGCTTGATTTGTTCCTTCTCTCCTTCTTTCTCAACCCAAACTAATTTCCAGCTGCTTAAGCTTGCCTCAAATTGCACTTTTTGGTGGTGGTGACCTGGGATTTTTCCATTCTGTAGCAATAGTATTTTATTGTCAAATAAAGTTGAAATTAATTAGTGTATTTAAGATCTCTTTTCTTTTTGTAGATATTTCCAAGCACTACAGTCAGAAAGCTGCTTTAGAACAAGATGTTCCAACTGCCACGCAGAAACTAATAACTACAAATGACTGTATTTTATCCTCTGTTGCTGCTTTAACAAATGGAGCAGGCAAGGTAATGGATTTTTTTGTTTCAATAAAATGCCCTGCCTTGTGCAGGTTTAGAAAAATCCCCACAACTTAAGTGAATGATTTGGAAAATCTATGTATGCCTCTAATACTAATAATTTATCAGGTGTGTTCTGAGGTATTTTCAGGCTACAAGTTAAAAACAACTGAATGGGTGATAAAAGTAGGAACTGTGGAGAGGATGCTTTACATTAGAAAGGTCTAAGTTATGTGGAAGAGCCTGTAGCCTGCTTGAAATTCTTGTTGTGAAGTCCTGTTTCACCCAATACTTGTTTTTCTCTTGAAAGAGTAATTGCCCTGATGAATCATTCTGGCCAATTTAATTCAAAAAGTGACTTTTCCTGATCTGTCTAGATTGCCTCGTTCTTCAGCAACAACTTGGATCATTTCACTGCTTCACTGAGCTATGGCCCTAAAGGAGGAACAGAGTTCATCAGCCCTCTTTCAGCTGAGTGTATGCTGCAGTACAAGAAAAAGGCGGTTGCTTACATGAAGTCTTTGAGGAAGGTTTGTTCAGCTGTCATGCTTGCACAGAGAGGAAACAATTCTGTTGATAATTGGTTTTGCTAAAGAGAATACAAACTAAGGATTTTGGGCATTTGGAATGGATGAGATTCTTTGAATGAGAATCTTTGGCTGAGCAATAATGCTGTTGAAAATTTTAGAGAACATAGTTCTCTGAGGTATGTGCCAATTCTGCCGTTACCCATTTCCAGTAATTATTTCTTTGCCAAGACTCCAAGGAGAAAGAGGGTAACTGCTTAGTTAAATTTCCTCCCATATTCACCAGGAATATAGAGTGAATGACATCATATTCTTACACTTGCATTCACTGGAAGGCAGTGGAGAGCAGCAGGAAAAAAAGATGGCTGAAAAGGAGGTGTGCTGGAGCAAATGTGCTGACCCAAAGGACTGGACAGTCCCATGTCTCCCTGTTGTCTCCATCAAAATCAACAATTATGTGACGGTGTGGTTAACAGTTGTTAAATCACTTTGCTGCAGTGTCTGTAAAGTAGGCCTTAGGATGCATTTGATCACATTTTAATCAGGTGTGCATATTGGGGTGGTGGTCTTTTGTGAACTCAGACTATACTTTTTTTTCTTCTGGCTGGTAAACACTTAGAAAATGGTTTTGTTTTTTTTTTTCCCCTTTAAAGTAAGAATGGCAATAAGAAGGTAAGTGTAGAATACATAATCTGATCTACTCAGAAACATGTTTTGAGGTTTCTTTATCATTCTGCAGCCTTGTGCAGCTTCAGTGCCTTATGAAGAGGCTTTAGCCAATCGCAGAGTTCTTCTGAGTTCTACAGAAAGCAGAGAAGGTCTTGCACAACAGGTATTCTGGTATAAATTTTACTAACATGCATGATAGTGTATTTTGTAAAGGTAAAGTAGTATCAAATAGTCTCCACATTTATGCATGTGGTTGTTTGTACGTATATATGCATATACTTGAGCTTAACGTTAGACCGTAGATGTCCTGTAGAGTTTTGAAAGTAAAATTTATCCTTGTCAGGCTGGGTTATGCAAAACTTGTTCTGTACTTACAGAATGTACATGTAGTTATAAAAGACAGGATAATGTCTTTGTTGTCTTTGTTTATAAATACAGTAAGTCAGGCAATCTTTAGTAATTCAAATAAATGCAAAATAAAGAATAAGGTATACTGACATATTAATTTCTAGTGTCATGTACTGCTGCGAGTGCTTTTTTTGGACTACGTAGGTTTTATTAGCACTGGTAAAGAACAAAGATTTTTCTTTTCAGTTAGTCTGCTAATAGATTACAGTTTATCAGTCTTGCAATATGCATAGATAACATAATTTTTGCCCATCATCTCATGTGAATGCGACTAACTGATCAACGCTAGAACATCTTTTATTAGCTTGAATGCTCAGACTATGCTTGAGTCACCATCATAGAACTCCTATGAAGAAAAAGAACTTTATTGGCGTGGGCCTTTTTTGTAGTGGCCAGTATTCAAAGTGTATTAGTAGGGGTGGGATGAATTCCAGCAGAGTTGTGTGGAGTGATGTGATATGTACTGTTCCATAATTGATTTTTTTTAAATCTGGACAAGTGGGTTCTTATCAGGACAAGTGTAAGGTGAGACTGACGGGAGGGGAGAGGTTGTTTCTCTTTCTATCACAGAACAAGACAGTGCTGGTGCCAGGCACACATCTTTCAAGCTTTCATCAGATTCTTCCCTGCTTTGTTTTTTCACCTAATCATGTTGCCTGTTCTATGAGCTGCAACTTTGTGATGCATGTTTCAGATGAATTAAATAACATGGTCATTTATGAGAGATGACCATAGTTAAATGTGCAGCTGAAATCGGTAGTTACCTGCTGCATTATTCATTAGCTCACTTACGTAATGGTTAAAAATAATACAGTCTCGAACATTTCCTGTGTGGCTTTTTCCCCCCCCGGTGTTCAATAACCTGGCCTGTAAACTTTACCTCCTAAAGGTCCAGCAGAGTTTGGAGAAAATTGCAAGACTTGAACAAGAAAAAGAACACTGGATGTTAGAGGCCCAGCTAGCGAAAATAAAGCTAGAGAAAGAAAACCAAAAACTGAAGAACTCTCTTAGTGGACATTTAACTGAAACTATACAAGACCATTCTGTTTTGCCAAATGTAGCTGAACAAAAGAAGGAAACCACAGAAAAGAGTCTGAGGGAACCTATTAGGAGTACTAGTCTGGTAAGTGCCCCTCTTTCTTCAATAGAGAAAAGTCCTTTTTCTTTAGTAGTAGTACTGTTTGATCAGTGGAACACTAATAATGAAAGCTTTTTTGATTGTGTTGAAATGCATTCACACTTGGGCTCCCTGTATTTGCAAAGCTACTTGCTAATGCTTTCTGCAGAGTTTGGAACTTACTGGATTTTTGAGACTTTGTTCACTGTTTTTAGTATCATGGTGATATTTTTGTAGTTCAATACCTCTGTGACTTAGGGAGAAATAATAGGCAATTAACTCCTAAATTTTTCTTATTTCTTAATCAGGAAGCCTTGCAAGTAATACGTGTCTTGGCTCTGTTCTGAATTTCCAATACTTACTCATGTCTAGGTATGTTTTAAGCAAACAGAAGTAGGTAATTAGTATTTTTAAATGGGTTAAGACTTATTACAGGTCAGTTTACTATAGCTTAATTTTAACCTGAAGCTACTCAAACTTTCAGTGTTCTCTGGAGCATTAATTTTTATGTAACCTTCATAGCTGCATACAACTTGGGTTCAAGAACTGCCTTTGAATATGGCATGCAACATGTCCTTGCTCTTTTGTGCTGGTAAATGGCTTTTTCCTGTTTATTACTAGAATTTAAAAGGGGTTGGCCTTTCCTCTGAATTACCAGTTCTGAAGTGGTATTAAGAGGGATGTCATCTGTAAGAAATAATCACTCTACTCAGCACTCAATAGAATTTCCCTCTCCCTTCACACACCCCCTTTCCTTTCCAGATCCAGGATAAAAATGACCAATGGATTGTTTTGAAATCCCTGATCTTGAAGTAAACTTGCATCTTAAGTTTTTGATCCTCTGTTTTATCTGTCAGGAATTTGAAGAAAATGGCTTTTTCTAGTTACAATGTTTAATGCAAAACAGGTCAACATATGGGGTAAATATTTTGCATTTACCTAAGTATCCATTCCTGTTGAGATCAGAAAAACCCCTCTCATTTCTCTATGAAGATATTCTTCCATTAAGCTAGTTATTGGCATACACTCACCTGCTAGAGTTCTGTCAGTGCTTTGTAGCAAACTGGCCATGTAATTCGCTAGTCGAAGTGAAAAGAAGGGAATTCAGGAGGTACTAAAGAAATCCAAGTTGTATTTCCTTGCTGTAAGTTATGCAGAGTAATGTTTCAATATACTACCATGCCTTTGAATTAGTTTAATGAAGCAGTTGCATAATTGTACAAAATAGCAGCATCCTGTTGTTTTTGTTTTTTCCCTGTGTGCATCGTAAGGAAAAGGATATATTTGCAGAGTTGGTGTCAGCTTTAATTCTGTTCAAGGCTTTCATGTTATTGTCACCCATGTTTGTTACAGGTAGAAATACTTAAATCTGGTTTTGGTTTTAATTGTGAGAGTTTTTTTAATTTAAAGTCCTTCTATGACTGAAGCTGAAGTGACTTGGAGTTATGGTATCTATTTTTGCAGTTCTCACTGAAGTGTATTTTCTTCCTTGTTCTAGATTGGAATGTTGACTATAACTACTGATAATGAAAAGGTAATCTGTTTTAAACATTATCAGTGTACATCTGGTAAATACTTCAATTCTGGTTCTGTTAAATTTATTTCAAAGGTCTGATTACCAAGAATGATGATGTATAATGGCATGAATCACCCATGTAGTCTTTATACTGTATGTTCAGGTTTCTGAAATCCATGCATTCACTTCCTTCCATTTAGTGAACTGTTATCTCTTATTCATGTAAGCAGTTTGGAGCAGTGGGAGCTATAATCCAGGTCTTATCTGTGACTTGAGGAAGGCATTGCTGTGTTTGTACTTCAGTAACCCTAACTGCATTCCAAACCTCAATTCCTAACCCTTGGGGAAGAGCTTAAGCCGCAAATAAGTCACTGGCTGTAGCGCCTGGTGTTTAACACTTAAGTACAGGCTATCCCAGACTAGAGGTCACACCAAAAGAAACATGGAATCAGCTGTCAGACTAAATGTTAGCTCTTTATTTAGCACCGCAGTAGTGTAATGCTTGCCCCAGTAGGAACTTAGCAGCATAAGATTCAGTACTTTCTGCTCATAATTCAGAGAAGTGATGTGTATCTTAGTTTATTCCTCCTCCTTTTTTTTCTGAAGGTGTGATTAAAAGGGGGGGGGGGGGGGGGGGGGGGCGGATAATAACTGACACAAATGCTAAAAAGCTCCTGTGTCAGTTATTATCTGAACTTGAAGGTAATGACAAGTTACGTGAAAGCTGCTTTTAGTGGGCTACTCTGTAACTTACAGTGAACAGGCAAGTTGTCTTGGTATGTTTATTTGTTTTTAAAGTTCAAATGTCTAGAGAAACTTCTGAAACATACATTAGAAATAGTTCTGACTATTGGGAGCTTCTGAAATTCAGTTCTGTGAAGGAATTCTTCTGTGGGAAGTTTTAATGTGGGTGAGAGCAGTTCACTTCTGCATTGGATTTTCATCTTTGTCAGAGACTTGGTATGTTGAATTAAGCTAACTGCTTACCTCTCTGTCAGCCCTTTGTCTGTTCACTCTGATGGTGACTCTTGATGTGACAAGTTGCAGAGTGACCTGCTATAACTTCTGTTGTGTTTGGAGAATGTAATGTTTTTGGGTAGAGCAGCCAGGCCTCAGGAGGGAAGAAAAGTTAGCATAGAGGGCAATGTTGTGATGTAAGTATTCAGTCTGAGAGCCATAAATGTCTGTCTGTGTAAATTTTGGTTTGCCAGACTCCAGATGTTGAGTCTCGTGAAGATCTGATAAAAAACCACTATATGGCAAGGATAGCAGAGCTTACATCTCATCTGCAGCTTGCTGACAGCAAATCGGTACACTTTCATGCTGAGGTGAGCATATGTCTATACTGAAATCAATAAATCCCTTTTGAATGTTATGATAATGAGTTTAAATATATGGAACATAATCTTTCATAAAAATCTGTTCCTGGCATGTTTTTTGCCTCTTGTGTAGTATGCATAAAAATGGATGCTGTAGAAAGACATATTTAAATAAATCCTTTGGTAGCCTTGTCTTGGGTGTATTAATAAGTACAGTGTATGTCATGTTTCAGCTTTTATGAACATGCCTATACATCTGGCTTTAGTTACCAAGCTGGTTTTGACTTAGTGATGCTGATGTCATTCAAAAATGAGTGTATCTTGAAGTGATGAAGCAGTTCTCTGGGAAATTGGTTCTTAGACATAAGTTCTAATTAACTTCAGGCATTAGCGAAATGATTTGTTGTATCTATGGTTTCCCGTTTTCATTGCAAACCATGAGGTATTTTTTCTTGAGAGTAGTGGCCATTTCAGTTTGTAATTAACTGATGTGGAATATACCATAGCCTCCAGGTTAACAGAGGAAATTATACTAAATGTCTTTTAAAGGTAGATGACATGGTGTGGAGGAACCATGTTTCTCTGATACTCTTGCCATGTATGAAGTGAGTTGTTTGTGTTGCTTTTCACTTAGGACATGTTTCCTAGTAATTATATGCTAAATAAGATATATTTAGAGGATTGGCAAGATGGTAATTCTGTAAAATGAAACAGAAGTGTAATGTTAACTATTGCATTACCTTCGCATTTAAAAAATGCGCACAAGCTCTGACTAAATTTCTTGAAATCTAAGGATTACAGAAAGATGGAAACATCCAAGGCAATCAGTTAAAGATGGCATAAAGTAATACTCTGAAACTTTCCTCCCTTCTGTCTTCCCTATCCTGTTCTGATTGACAGTGTCGAGCACTTGCCAAAAGGTTGTCTTTAGCAGAGAAGTCCAAGGAGTCGCTCACGGAAGAGCTGAAGCTAGCTAGTCAAAACATCAGTAGGTTACAGGTAAGTAAAAAGTTGTATAGTATAATGGAAGCATTTGTAAGTGTGTGTAAGGGGAAGTTGGAGGAGAAAAATTGGAGCCATCCAGCGTGGTCATGCCTTTATTAGGTCCTTATATGATGTAGAAACTCTAATGGTTGGTAGAGAAGAGACTTAAATAAGATACTTCAAATCCCAGGTTTAAAGTTGAACATCTTTGCAAGGAGAAAGTTACAGTAGCCAAGCCTGTGTTTTAGCACACTTGAGTCAAGGCTTTTTGTGAAGATGGCTTTTTTAATGTCAAAAGGTGTGGTTGTATGGCTGATTTCAGATGACACAGTGAGCTCATTATCTTTTCTAGCATTTGGGACTGAAAGTCTTAAAAATACCAGGGTGTTTTTTAGACATGGATAGCTTAATATTAAGCAAATGTAACTTTAGGGTAATCTTTAAGAAGCCTTTCTTAACAACAGATAATAAACTATTAAGCCAGACATCCTGTAAATGTCCTGCCCCTTTGCCCTGCCCCTCCACACAGCTGAGAAAGGGGTCAGTACTAAAGTGTATATAAATATTAAGTTCATAAATGCCTTTGTGTTTTCTTTATGTTCAGTTCATATCTTTATTGCTCATCTGTACCTAAAATGCTCCATAGAGGCAGTTAACAAAATGATCTAAAGAATTGTTAATAAACATAGCGTTCTTTTGATTTTTCTTTAACAAATTCCACAGTCAGTATCCAACTTGGCAGCATGAGATGTTCATCTCCAATTACATATTAACATCCTAAGAAAAGATAGCAGGTTTACCATTTGTATGTTTAGTAGTCTGCATAATACCGAATCATAGAATAGGTTGGAAGGGTCCTCTGAAGGTAATCTGGTCCCCTCCTATGGTCAGAGCAGGGAGAGTTCAGATCAAGCCATCCTGACCTTCTGCCACGACTGCTCCACTTCCTAAGCATTGTACTGTTCTTTGCTTTGCTCTTGATCGTTCAGCTTTGCTGGGCCCCTTTAACTTCCAGAGCAGTTTTACCTGGGATCTTGCCAAACAGACCTTGGAAAAGCCAAAATCTGCTCTTCTTAAATCTAGGGTTGCTGTAATTCTACTATTCATCTTGCTTCCCTCAGAATCTTAAATTCCACTAACTCCTGGCTGCTGCAGCCAAGGCTACCATTGGCTTTCACATCCCTGACCAGCTTTTCCTTATTTGTGAGTAGCAGGTCCCCGGAGAGGATCTCCTAGGCCAATTGATCACTGCTGCCAGGAAGCTCTTTACTACACTGAAGAGAACCCCTGAATTGCTTGCGTTACACCTTGTTGCCCTTCCAGGAGATGTCGGAATAGTTAAAATTCATCATGAGGATCATGATCTTGGCGTTGAGAGTTTTTTATCTGCTGGTAGCAGATACCTGCCATATCAACCTTGTTTTCTCCTCTGATCCCTATCTATAAGATCTTAATTGTCTTTAAAACACTCCTTCATGTAAAGCATGATTTATTCCATTTTATGCTGTCCTTCCTGAAGAATCTGTATCCCTCCATTGCTGAATTCTAGTCACTCATGCAGTCACTCATAGATGTGCAGTATCCCACCATGTGTCTCTAATCCCAGAGAGGTCATAGCTCCACAACTGCATGTGGGTTGCTGATTCCTTCAGCTTTGTATGCCATTTGTGTTCATGTACAGGCTGTGCTCTAACCCTAGAAACTCCACTTGTTTGTTGGCTGGAAGCAGTGTTGGAAAACTTAGCTGTGTTAGTCTTTTGTGTAAGCCATAAAATGTAGGGAGGGGTGTGGAAATTACAAAGGAAGCAGAGCAAAAATAAAGAGTGCAGACCATGCATGAGACTTAAAAGAAAAATAGCTATTGATTTTCTTTCATAAAGTATTTTTTTCAATGATTTAATTGCACACATTCAGCATTAAAATGTAGCTTATTAAGTGGAGATAGAAGTGAGCTGCTTTGCCACTTTTCATTAATACTGAGCAAAGGCTTGTGGTTGTTTTTTTTCCCCTTAGGATGAATTGATGACAACAAAGAGAAGCTATGAGGATCAGTTAAGTATGATGAGTGACCATCTCTGCAGTATGAATGAAACCTTAACTAAACAAAGGGAAGAGATTGATACACTAAAGATGACTAGTAAGGTAAGTTGCAAGGTGGCCATTTGGCTAAAGTTTGGAGTTCTGTGGGTGGCATTCAGCATTCCTGCAGCACTAACCTTTAACAAACCAATTCCCACGTTGTAGTTCTTATTCTCGGCCAATTGGAAAGAAAACTCCAAACCTGTGAACATAAATGCACACTTAAGTTCTTTTCCAAGCAGGGAGTCTACCCATTTATCAGAAGCAAGTTTTTGACTTATCTTAGTGTTAATGATGAAAAACACGGGAGTCTGCCGTTTTGAGCAGTCAGTGATTAATCCATGCTATATCTTTATTCTGACAGTTCTAGGGAGATGTCTAGGCAGATGTTGTGAGGGCCTTTATCCTTCCCTCATCTGGCTGTGAAACCAATAAACTAGCATTATTCTCCTTAACTGTGGAATGTATGGAAGGAGGTTTCACTGAAGGGTTAAAAATAATTTAAAAATCCATGTTTTGATTAAAGATGCTGTGATGGGGATTTTAATTTTTTTAGGGTAAACTCTTCCCCCCACTTACAAAACACTTTCCCTTCAGATACCTGAGTGGCTTGACTTGGCATCGTAATCTTTAAAACTACATTTTGTTGTCCAAGCTCTTGTGTTTTTAGAGAGAAGCTCTTGGCTGCATACTGACCATAGCACTTGATGTTTTTATAAGATGTGTTCTGGAATTTTTCACTTGTCATACTTTTAAGACTTGAAGTGGTTCTCTCTGTAAGGAGGGAGTTCAGAATCTCACAACAGTACATTCAGGTTTTCAAATGCAGAAGGCGACTGGGTTGAAATCAAAGCGATGAAGTTCAAGCCATTATCACTTGGAGAGGGTTGTTGGTTAGTTTAAAAACAAGTGTTATCTTCAGGAAATAGGAAGACGGAGAATTGCCAGCAAGTAACTATTGTACAGAAGTTTATTTTAAGCTACACGTTTGCTTTGTGGAATTGTTGCAAGTCAAATGTGAGTTGGTTAGTTGTAGAACAAATTCATTGCTAAAGTAGGAAGAGTTTGTATAGGCCAAGTTAAATTTGTTTTGGAACAAAAGGGTAGGGTGGGGGGTTAATTTTAATTTGAGGCAGTTATCCTATGAGGTTTATATTTGACATAGCACTTACATGAATTATGATTTAACTTACTTTCACTGCCCTTGCAGTATTAGTGATGTTGATACAGTTCACTGTCTTGGGATGTAATTCAGATGTCTTCTTTTCTACAGATTTCACTTAAAGTAAAGTACTGTTGTGCTTATTTGAAGTATCTGGTAGTTTCCTGTCACGCCTGTAAAGATAAGAGGGATTTTCAGATCAAGCAGTTACAAGCTTCCATTATTAAAAGCCTATGGACTGTTTGAGTTTGACCATACTTCTTTGCTGTAGACACAAATTATCAGACATAAGGGTGTATATTATCTGTCTAGATTTTCTTATCTGAATTATATGTTCTGTTCACTTGTTTCTTGTTGCAGGGAAATTCTAAAAAGAGCAAAAATCGATAGCTTGCAGCCAGTCAACTATCTTCGGAAGCTGCTGCACGGGATGCAGATAGTGAATGCTCATTGTCCAATTCCTGTTTGTTCCAGGAAGCCGAGCGTCATATTGGGTCTAGTAAAAACTGTAAATGGCTTTAAAATATTTAGAACTTGTAACAAATCAAACAGAACTTAATGTTGGTTCTAAACCAGGAAATAGACACTCTGGATAATTTATATAGTAATTACCTTCAGTTTTTACTGTGCACTTTTTAAAACCAGGTTTTAATTTCATGTAATAACTTCAGATTTTGTATATTTTCAACTATGATTATGCATTAACAAATTTGGATCAGTGCAGCAGTTGTCTATTTTTGAGTTAAATGTTAACATGTCAACGTGTACATTCCTTGTAAATAACAGTTTAGTTTGGAGACTTTTGGCCATGCAAGCTGTGCAGTTACCGTAAATGTATTACTCCTGTTCTCAGCCCTTTTGAATTAATTGGAATTGTGGCTTTAAATGATTTCTGTCAACTCACACAAATAAACGGGATCACTGTTTCCTTTTAGACTCCAACAGTGGGAACTTTTTGCTGCTTGTATTTGGCACTTTGGATTTTGAAGTAAGGAGCACAAATAACTGAATTGGGATACTTCTGTGAAATTGCTTGAAGCCCTTATTTTAGGCTTTTTGTTTACATGTGTATGTATATATATATATTGGTTGAACTAGCAGTTTAAAACTAGAGGAAATTGTGATTGTAATTTGCCCCAAAAGAGTGGAACAATGCGTGTGTAGAATAGATCAGCTTACTGTGCTCGCTCTTACAGTAAAGAAGAATATGAACTATGTAGAAGATTTAAACACTGAATTTGCAAAAAGCCTTCATGGAATTAAGTCCTCATGGATTCACTGGGGGAATGCACATGGCTTTTCCTGTGTTTTGAGAAGTTTGTGAACTTTAAGTCTCTCCTAAGATTATTATTTCCTTTTTTTTAAGTGAATTCTAATACCACAAGTTTTCACAGCACTGATTTTTTTTTTTATATAATTATTATTATTATTATTTTAATCAGGTGCTGTGCTGCTCCACACTTTACACTGATCTTCTCTTCTGTAATTTGCATTACAGCACTTACTTGTCCCATAAGGGTTTACTCTGATATCAGTTGTGTCAATATGTATTATTAGGATGTAATAATAAAATCAGCTACGTGAAACCAGCTGCACTGCTTTCTTAATTCTGGTTATACCCAGGTTGCACATTGTGATAGTGTGGTGAGATGTTAACACCTATTCCCAGTGAGGTAAGCTTAAGTAATTATACCAGTCTAGTTACTCCTGGTAGCGCTTCTCTTTGAGCCAGGCTGCATTTCTGTATCTAATGCTGCAGTGTGCAAATACATCATGTCCAAGTTAGCATTTTCACCTTCTTGTCTGCTCAAAGGCAAACAAGCATCCAGCTTACATTGATTCAGCTGTGGAGCTGTTCTGATACAGTTTTTCCTTTTAATGATAGAATGGATGTGGTTGTGAAACTGGGGAGGAGGCAGGGAGGGCCTGCAGGGGTTCTTACTAGCAGCATGTTGAATTGAAAACTACATAGTGGTGCTAGTGAGGTTTGGGGAGTGTTCACTTCCTAGCCATTTTATTGAAGCAGATAGAGCTTCAACTGTTTCATTTAGGGTTGGAAGCTAATTGCTTTCTTCCAGTTCTTTTGAAACTGCCTTTTCTGAGGGCTTCCATCATGCAATGGAGGTATTAATTTGATTGTTAATTTAATTCTCTGGGTCAAATCGCTGAACTTGTTACTGATGCTGCTTCTCATAGGCAGCTGCATTGAGAAAAGGGTTTTGCTTCTGACATTTTTGTCAGGCTTAAGTAAAAATACGCTTTGAAGACCGAGAGTTAAAAAACGTGCATAAAAAAGGTTAAATGTAGCTTACCTCAAAGCGTGTTTACAACAAGAGTATACCCCCCAATATCAAAATATGAATTAGTATAGAATGTGTAGGCATTCAGGTACAGTTGCAACGTACATCCGTTTATCAGCATCTTCTTCTTGCAGTATCTATTTGGAAATGTATTGGGGTGTCCCCTTCACCAATCAGCAGTAAACATGCTCAGGAAGAGGCAATTTTGATCACTTGAGCTGCCTTCAGTTTCTCAGGGAACTGTTTTCAAGTTAGGTTCCAGGCTATCATAAAAACTATCAACACACAAAAATAGAATCTTGGGGAAAATAAGTAAACCGGTATTTTGGATACCGTTGTAGTAATGCTATGGAGGGACACAGCATATTACATGTAACTTGGTGGCATTAGAAACTGGAACAAGGGGAAATGCCCAACCAGCTTGCGCTCATCAGCTCACCACGTGGTTCTGAATCAGTCTCTGAATATCTCAAATGCTCTTAAATACCTGAATTGTTACAGAACAATGCTGTGTTACTGCAAAGCTGAAGGCTATATTCAGCATTGCAGTGAAGAATTCACCTCTGAGACACAGTTACCCAGAAACAGGCATTGGAGTGGTCTGTGCGTGTTATGGAATGCACAAAATTTGGGCAAAGAACTTGTACTAACACTGGAATTAGGGTTCAAAACTTTGGCTTCCTACCTGATTAATCAGGAACTTAATGACAAACTGTTATAAGGCAGGGAAATTTCTAGAACCATAGGGTGTAAGAACAGTGTTAAAGAAAACTCCCAGTGCTAGGTCATTTTTGTAATGGACAGCTGATTGCAACGCAGGTTTTGAAAGCATTATTAGAGTGCTTATTCATTTCTCTGTAACGTTGGGCACCTCACGAATAACCTTTATACTCGTGAATAAATAACCAGTTCAGGAAAACAGCACTATTTCCTATTAATGGTTTTAACTGGGTTTTCATAAAACTCGGTCAGAACTTTGTTTCAAACCTGTGCTAACACCTTCAAAGCTTGCAAACTGTTTAGCTGTCCTAGATTTGTGAAAGTACACCCCTAGTAACTATTCTGTGCTCAAAAGCGGTATTTGCTATAACCAAGAATGAATTTAACTTTTAGATTGCCCTTTTAAGAGCTACTGCTTCAAAGTACCCAAGAAGCACCAAATCATTGGCTATTTTAAAGGGCCTTAAGCTCTTACAGGTCAGGGGTTTCCCTGCCTCAAAGATTAGCTTCTAAAACAGGAGTCTTAGGCTGACATGGTCATAAGCTGCACAAGAGTGTCATCTCATTGCTGTTTAAATAATGATGGGATTATTTTAAGTTATGTCTGTAAGTATACATCTGTGATTTAAGTGCTGATCATCTTAATGTTGATTTTTAAAATGGTGCTGTTTGTAATGTCTCTTGCTAATTCCTTCAGAGTCATTCTTAACCAGCTCAACATTTCAGTAAGAGCGGTGTCAGGAGCTTCACACTAGCTACGATCTAGTGGCACTCCATGCAGCATCAGTATCAAGACTGGAACACTTTGCTTTCCCATCTTTGTTGAAATGCATTTGCCACTTGTACAAGGTATTACCAAGCCAGCTCCGTTTCTGATTTATGCTTGTAATCCTGGTGCTCTTTCTGCTCCAACTTCCCTTGCTGACAGATGAGTTGAAGTTCTGGTGGGGAAAGCTGTTTGGTCTAATGCTGACTTTGTGCACAGCAGGGGCCCATCACCGTTTAGCAGTGCTCACTACCGCTCCAAAGAACAGATTTGCTCAGACATCCAAGGCATCAGTTGCAAACAGGAAAGGAAATAAGCTTCCTATCCAGGTATCACCTTCATGAGGATGAAGGGGTTATTTACTGGTTTGGTTGAGCAACGTGAACTCTCTTTTGGTTTTTTAACAATATAAATCCAATGATATATTAAGCTTTGGAGAACCATCTGGCTCTGTAAGCTGGGCAAACCTGTTCTTTAATATAGTATGTATGGAAGGTAATTTGAGAGCACTATCTTAGCAACAGCAGGGTCATAATAAAAATAAAGCTTCGTGCAGTAAAAAGCTGTAATTGGTACCAGAGGTCTGATTACTTCCTCCCACAAAGGCTAGACGCCGCTCGGTTCAGAATGCTTGCTTTGTCTTATTCTGCCTTTCCTGCCTCTGTTACTACTTGCAGTATTATTCAGCGGTGAATTAAAAGCATGTTTGTTTAGAAGAGGCCATGTTTGCCCTCATTCCTGAGTATTTATTTTAATCAGTGTCAGAACCTTACTTTAGCTATGCTTGTGTCTGCAGACCTGCTAGCTCAGTCGCAGATGGGGACAGAGAAGAGCTTTTGAGGACCTTTATAAACCAAGGCCTGAGTGGGGCTATGGAATCCACCACATGGAAACTTGCCTGGGGCAGATCTCGTTGTTTGCCTCTGCTGTGTGTGTAGGCAGCTTTAGACATGTCAATGCTCATTGAGCTTCTTACAGAAGCTTTGAGTGCAGATACTGTAATACTGAGGTTAGGCGGCTGAGCTGCAAAACAAGAAGCGGTTGATTCTGGTTGGGTTTCGTTTGCATGGCAAGCTACCATGCTAACAGCCCTTTTGAGTTTACACTTCTTATATGTGAAAGTCAAGCGATGACAGGGGAGATCATGCTTTATTTGTGCTAGTTTTAATTCTAATTCACCCTCTAAGTCCAAAGCTTTATAAACTGATGAGGTCTTTGCTCGTGATGTAGCCTTTGAAATGGAGGTCTGGGGTCAAACTTGTGTATACAAACAACACAGCCTGGTCTTGAGAAGAGTTAAACCCATGAAACTGAAGAGTCCAGGGAATTTCCAGTCATTTAAAGCACTATGCGTTCTTTCATGGGTTGACTAAGATGCTACTCTGCGGTAGTATGTAGCTTCTTGCAAACTTTCTCCATATAAAGCTCATTGCTCCTGAAATTAGTATGGGGGGACATTAAATCTCCACACACACACCCCCTTTCTACTACAAAGACTTCACCCTTGTCTGCCCTTCAACTAAAGCTTTAAGTTTCCTTCCTCTCTGACTTCGAAGGCTTCAGTTTGTGCTCAAATAGGAAAGGCAGAACACTTTCTTTGGGAAAGATTATTTTAATGAAGTTATGAGCTTAAAGTCTGAACTGAGAACTCGGGTGCAGTTTCATTAACAACAGCCTTTGGCATGAGGCACAGCTGGAATTATTACTGGTGGACCTATTACTAGTGACCTAGTAGTAGGAAGTATTACTACTAACCCCACTGCTGGTGGGATCATTACAGCTGGAACTATCGCTACTGGAACTGGTGCTGCACCCCTTACATGCCTTCTACTTAGTGACTTTCAAATTGCTTTTAGAGAGCTAGATGATCTTAAGGTCCTTTCCAACCCTAACTATTCCATGATTCTATGACTACGCAGCTTTGGACATGGCAAATATTCGCCTTGGGACGGAGGGAGTCAAATTTAGCTGAAGTTGCTTTTGACATCTGGAAAGGTTGGTTTATTTTCCATCCAGACAAGTAGACAAGAACAAGTTTCTCTTGGATCATCAATCTAGCCCCAGAGGTCAGGGACATTTGAAACCAACCAGCACTTGAAACACAAAAATAATGTGAGTATGCTAAATTTTATCAACGATTTATACGTCGGGAACATAAAGTACTTAACTGGTGAATATCCCAAACTTGGGAGGGTTTTTTGATTGCAATAGCACTAAGAAAAATGAACGTATTAAATGAGAGGGAGAGAAGACTTTGACTCTTTTGCGTTTTGGTTTGAATGCTCAGTTACGATGGACTTTGTTGGTAAAATAAAAAGCAAAGTGGTAGAGCAGAGGGTTAAAATAAGTCTTGATACAAGGGCTTCTCTGTCTCCAGTTAAGAATATTTGGTTCTAGCCAGATAGGAACTAACAGGTTTTGCTTTTGACAAAACAGTCATAAACAGTAAACAGCTGATAACATGATTCTTTTTTACCCTTTTGAAGATCAACTTATAGTCATCACTATAAATTCACTTCATTAGCAGTATCAAACGTTGAAGGAGTTCTATATCCCTACAGGCAGTTATTAAATACTGTGTCTTCATCTCAAATACTGGAGTCTTTGTCCTTGTTACAGGTGTAAGGCTCCTCCAATGGAAGCTCTCCTGGAGGAGAAACTCAGCTTAGGAAGAAATAAATTGAAGCTCTTCCCAAGAAGTGCTGTCCTTTGAGCTCCGTCCTTCGGGCCATCAAAGAACTATTGCATGGTCCATCTTTGTTTCCTCTCCTCTTGGCTGGCTGAAAGATGAATTCTGCCCATCCATGACTTTGCAAAGGCAGGCCAGGGCAGTGATGCCCTGCGGACATAGTTATGACCAAACGTAAAACCAGAGTCACCCTAACTATACTTACTAGTGCAAAACTTCCTCTGCTGCTGCCACCTAAATAATGTTGTCATCAGACATTGTTTTCTGCATTCCATAGCTTGGATAACTTCCTTACCTCTTATTTACATGAAAATTAAATTAACGCCCTCAAAACAGTGCTGGTGTAAAGTGAGACTGTGCAGCGGCCCGAAAGGACTCCGTGGTGTTTACTGCACGTATCAGGATTTGTGTGTATGTCACTAGCAGAAGTTGGTGAAAACCAGCCCTGGAGCTGCTGTATTGTATTACAAGAATTATGACATCTAAGGACAATGGGCAGGGATATTACTGTGTTCCAGCAACAGCCCTAGAAAGAAATTTTCTGCTTGAAAGTAATATAAATGATGTACATTAGATTAAACACTTCTTAAAAGGGAGGCCCCTGTCCTTTGAAGAAACTGGTTATATGCTGGTGAGTTAGAATAGAACTGTAATTCCAAAAAGGACTTGTTTATCATAGAATCCCAGGCTGGTTTGGGTTGGATGGGTTCTTAGAGTTCCAAGCCCCTGCCACGGGCAGGGACACCTTCCACTAGACCAGGTTGCTCCAAGCCCCGTCCATCCTGGCCTTGAACACTGCCAGGGATGGAGCAGCCACAGCTTCCCTGGGCAACCTGTGCCAGCGCCTCAGCACCCTCACAGGGAAGAATTTCTTCCTGATGTCTCATCTAAATCTCCCCTCTGCCATTAAATTAAAGCCGTTCCCCCTGTCCTGTCCCTACATGAGGGGATTCTCCGCTTTGCTCCACTTCAGTCCCTCCCCCCACCCCCATTCCTGTGTCCAGCTCTGGGGGCAACAACACAGGAGGGATGTGGAGCTGTTGGAGCAAGTCCAGAGGAGGCCATGGAGATGCTCTGAGGGCTGGAGCAGCTCTGCTCTGGAGCCAGGCTGAGAGAGCTGGGCTGGGTCAGCCTGGAGAAGAGAAGGCTTCTGAAGGGGAGACCTTAGAGCAGCTTCCAGTGCCTAAAGGGGCTACAAGAAAGCCGGAGAGGGGCTTTTGGACAAGGGCCTGTAGGGGCAGGACAAGGGCACGGCTTCCCCTCCCGCTGGGGGATGCTGACCCGGTGCTACCCTCGGGGGCGGGGCGGTGGGGCGGGGTTTATCCGCTGCCCCCCCTCCGCTGCGGGCCGGTGCGGTCTGCGGGCGGTCCCGCGTCCCGGCGGGCGGCCGTGCAGGCGCGGGTAAGGAGCGGGCGGGGGTCGGGAGCGGCCCGGCGGCTCCGTCCGCACTGGAACGTTCCCGGTAGTCGGGGCGCAGCTCCGCAGTCCCGGCTGGGAACGGGCCGGTGGATGGGGCATGGGGCGGCTTTGTTTTGGTCTGAGAACAGGACTGAAAGCGTATGTACTTGGCTCGGGGTCTGTGTGGGTGGCTGGGGTGGTTGTTCCCCCCCCCCCCTTCCCGCTTCTCTTCTTTTTCCCCTCTTTTTCTTTTTTGCTTTTTTCTTCCCCTTTCTTCCCTTTTTCTTTCTTTCCTTTTTTTTTTTTCCTTATTTCTCCTTGTTTTTTCCCCCCTCTTAATTTGTCTTTGGTTTTATTTTAATTTTTCTTCCTTTTTTAATTTTTTTCCCCCTTTTCCTGTTATATCTTAAAGCAGAAGCGCTGAAAAGGGGATGGCTTCTCCTGAGGTATCCAGAGCTTTGAACCGCTGCAGAAGTCGGTGGGGTTTGAGTGATGGATATCCTGCAGGATCGAGTTCCCATGACTTTTGCTTTGTTAGGGAGGAGACGGGGGCGATGGAGAAGTTTTTTAGTTTAATACTTGAAGTGAAATGAATTCCTGGAGCCTTCCTCATGTTTTGTAGCGGCTCAGCTGATGACGTTACGCTGTGGATGTAGGCTCATGGTGCTTGAAATCACTGCTGCAGGGATCTCTGTTGTGCGTGCAACAGGGCTCAGGGCTTGGGAGAGCAACTGGAGCGGATGCAGAAGGATGGGCTGCGCGGGGCTGAAGCGGTTTGACTGCGCTTACCGTGGGCACCCTTAGAGCAAACTCCACAGGTGGTATTTTGAGCATAGAGCAGCTGAGAAGGAATATGGGAGGTTTTCACTTTCCAGCTTTAAATAAGTACTTGCTGAAGGGGGACGTTTCAGTTTGTTTCTTGTTAAAGATGTGGGTGTTCTGATACTTGTGGCAAATAAAAGCCCTTCTGAAACGTGCTAGGAAAAATGCCCACTAAGGCATTTTAGGGTAACCCAGGGACAGTCCGGTCCCAGAAGTCTCCGCTCGCCTTCCCCGGTGTTTTTCCCTGTCTGAGGGGGCTGCACAGAAACCCTCAGTGATTCCTCTGCAAAGAGGACTTGGGTATTTTTGGGAGAGCGGTAATGACTGTCTGGGGAGGAGGGAGCTGAACTTCTGGAGCCTGAGGCTTTTAAATGCGAACCGCTCATTTTGCTGTTAACTCCCTTTTCCCTGTCTGGAGGCTGAGCCCTTCCCATGTCTGTAAGAGAAGAAGGAAAAGGGGTTGCTGGAGACAAACCGTGGAGGTGCCTGGTTTAGTGTGATGAAAGCTCACCTACAGCGAGAAGGTGTTGCGAGGAAAGATTTGCTGCTCTCTTGACTGAGTGTATGAGCAGAGAGCTTAGCACTGCGCTCTGAACTAGTTGTAGCTGAGCACAGAAGTAGTTTGTACTGGCCAGAGACACGACTTAACTGTGTTGGAATTGTAAATCACACCACTGGGAAAACCTGCCTGAAGGCAGGTCCAGTGCCCTTGTTTCGTGCTGGGGTTTCATTATTTCCCTCCCTTCTCCCTTTGCTCGTACAATGAATGCTGCTTTCTATCACTTTAAAATTATTGGCTTTTATAAGCTTAATGGCCCAGCTTGTTGATGCTTCTGCCCAGATCCAGATCTCTAAATAGAAAAGAATGTAAGCTTTTAAGTTAATCTGTGTACAGCTGTTAACTCCAACATGAAACACCCCATTACATGACTAGAGATGCGCTATCACGGACCGCGTTTTACTTCACCTTTTGGTAAACAAGATTCCTTTAGCCCACCATTCATTTCCGTACAGTTTTGATTGGTATGAATAGAAGCTGCTTAAAAAGGAACCCAGTGAGGCTTTTTTTTGGATGGCTGCATTACGAATTACACTTTCTGACATGACTGTCATCAGTTGCTATTACAAATACCTCTATTCAAATTAACGAAGGAGGATTCAGCTGTGACACTTCTCCTTGGCAGGGCTAGTATTGTGGCACTGTATTATACTATAAGGCTTTAAGGCAGGGAGAATGGCAGTAACGTCTGTCAGAAGACGTTACTGACTTGTCATGTTTAGAAGACCTCTGTGTATCTTACACCATGGGTTAGTCTCTGCAAAGGTACTAGCACTTGTTTATTGGGCACTAAAGCATCAGGTAGTTTTGTATCCTTCATGGCATTTCATCCACTGCTTCTCTTGGATACTTGGATACAGAGGACCGGGTAGAAATTCACTTCTGAGTATGACCAGTTTAATATGTTGATACATGATCTGTGTGCCAGAGAGTTCAGGCCTTTATATTGTTTTTGCTTGTTTCATCCAGAAGGCCTAAAGAAACGAGGCTGTGGATTTTACAGAGTGGGACAGGCACCCATAACTGCAATTGTGCTGCTTGGTAGCATGTAATAAATCTCTGCCTCTGCTCAGGGGGCGGGGAGAGGGAAGGGTTTGGGATGTGCAGCTACTTGCCAAGAGCCCTGTGTAGTGCTGCCGTGACCAGGGCACTTTTGTGGGATGTTTGTGTGTTTCTAATAATAACAGTGTGTTTCCTAAACACAGTTAAAAATTGCCTCAGTAGATGCAGAAACATTCCATGAACTTCGTGACCTGCAGAAGTACTCTGAATAAAAATAGATCGATTTTCCTGTCTCTTCCAGGCCAGAGCACTGGGGGGAGGGCTTGTTGTGTTGGTCTGCTTGGGTTTGGCTTTAAATTACCCCCCCCCCCCCCCCCCCCCCCCCCCCCAATCCTTCTGTACAGTGAAACATCAGCTAGTGACAACAAACAGTTTACATGAGACTCTTCTGATGCTGTCCATTGGCTTTCCAAACTCTGCCTACAGCGTCTAAGTTGTGCAGTCACTATGGAGATGCTGAAGGGGAGTGTGTTCAGAGAAGATAAAGCAGGACTGGCTGAGTGAACTGAATGGGAGCAGGAACAGGAGCACCTTTCAGGGGGGTACCCGCGCTGCTCCCTGCAGCTTGGCAGCACAGTGGCCTCGGCCTCTTCCCGATCGTTCTAATGGGGGGGTTCGTTTGCAGGAAGGGAAAAGGCCCTGGGGAGAGGTGAGTTGTATACACAAGAGAGACGTGCATATGCCCAGTGAAGTGAATTAGAAGTGATTTACATATCTTGTCTAACCAGAGTGTAGGAAGAAATTCAGTGCAACAGCACGGAGCAGTTCATCAAAACCCAGTCTCCAGCCACAAAACATTTAAGGATCACAGGCTTGCAGTGAGCACTCTCTAACATTAAAAACCCAACCAAACCCCCACGTTTTTTGACCCACCTTTTTTTTTACCTATTTGGTTTTGAGAAGATGTGATTACATCTCACATGACGGCTGGCAATCACATCTTGCACCCAAGTGATGTCTTAGAAGGCACTGTGATATCCAGGAAGGAGGAGGAGCTAAATACAGAGCAGTTAATATGGATTTGGTCAGGCTTTTTATTAGTTCTTCTAGGAAGAAAGAGTTTTCTTCTGTTCAAGGTGTTCCGTACACCAAAGATAACAACTTTGTGGTTCTTACAGTTTAATCCTATCCTCATTCACGTCAGTAAAAATGCCCTAGCTCGCTGATGGAGAAACTCATGAGCGACTTCTGAGAGTTGCTTCAGGTGTCTGTTCGGGCATCCTTCCCAAGGACACATAAATCAGATTTCTATTTTAGTTTATTTATTTATTTTTAGTTTATTCTCTTTAGTTTATTTTATCCCACGCTGAAAGTTATGTTTGTGATAATAAACTCTGCAAAAAACCCCCCAAAACCACCTGGTGCAGATCCCAGGTGTCTGCCTTGTAGCGATGTATGAAAGTCTCTCAGTTCCTGTAGAAAGCATCTTTGTCACATCCCCATAAAATCCTATGGGCACTTCCAGTCAGGCGTTGTCTCTGGGCTTTCCTGCCTCGATTTCTATGCTTAGCTGAGAAAACACTGAAGGACAAAGCTGGTCTGACTCACCCGTGATGGAGGGGGGTGAGGGAGGATGTGGGAATCAGGGCTTACAGTGTGTGGGTGATGGGTTGAAGCTGATGGTGTTCCACACAAGACCGGTCATGCGTAATGTTTTGTTGTGTTTCTGAGGCAGCTTTGAAATGGCTTCAAGTCTTGAGTGTTAGGGAAAGGCCTCCTAGAATGGAAGGAGACATGAAAGGAGTTTAGTTACAGTGACCAGCAGCTGAGGTCTGGGCATCTCTCATGGCAAAGATGGAAATTGTTTTGAATAGCTACACTAAACTTCCATGTAAACTGGATGGTCCTCCCCATCTAACCTCCTCCTGTTGTGAGCAAGAAGAGGAGCTACTTCTCTGGGGAAGACCTGTTTCAACCACAGGCTACAACAGTTGGCAGGGTTGTGCATCTGGCAGCAGTGCTGCTTTTCGTTCATTTTTCATAGAAACCCAGACTGGTTTGGGTTGGAAGGGACCTTAAAGCTCATCCAGTTCCAACCCCCTGCCATGGGCAGGGACACCTTCCACTAGACCAGGTTGCTCCAAGCCCCATCCAACCTTTAGGTATTGGAAGAAATTTGAGAGCTTCCCATAGGTTTTCCCTCCTGTGTGAATCTCATACCTGCTTACAGCCTTTAGAGCATGAGATGTGACTCTGAGGAACAGAAGAGAAGATGTTTCTTCAGATCTCCTTCATCTAGTACCTCTATGTAGCATCCCTCCTGGGTGCTGGATGCTCTCCCTTGTGTACAGAGAGCATCAGTGCCATTGCTGTCAGTGTTCCCCCTTTTGGTGGGGAGTCCTCCACGTCCCAAACCATCCACTAGACTGCTTCAGCCCTAAAACTGTTGATTTTCCCTTGCTTGCATGCACAAATATCAACCACTTGTGAACTCCCCTTTGACCGAAGGCAGAAACAAGTAACAGCGAGGAGTGTGTGCATGAGTTCCGCCTGCCTTTGCTCTGGGGATGTGTGTGCTGTCAAAAGCTGATAGCTTGAATTCCTCCGGCTCTTGAGGCCACGAGTAAGGAATTCCAAATTAAACAGATCAGCTGTGAGCTCCGAACCCCTCCCAGCCGTACCTATGCCCCAGCGAGGGAGCAACGTAAATGTAAGTTCACATTACACTTTGAAGTCAGAGCGTATTTTGGACTATTACACCAGTTCCTTATTTTCTAGGAGTAATGACATGAGTAATGCAGTGGGAGACCTAATCCATGTGTATATCCCAACTACAAGCGAAAGCCAAGAAATTCCTATTTCCTTTCGGTTGTGCCTTTTGCTTATGTTTATTTCAGATGTATGGCTTTGAGAACTAGGAGAGGGAGAGGAGAGTTAAGTAAAAGTGCAGCCATCTGTAGTCTCAAAGCAAAACTGGAGGCAAATCGACATAAATCAAGCTATGTTTTACGTGGAAGGTGTGCTTCAAGGGTTTTTTTTTTGCATGGTTAAGTAGTAAATGAAACAGTGATGCAAAGAATAGGGCTGTAAAACACAGAGCTAAATCTGCCATATTTTACTTGGATATCACAAGGGCTTACAGACGTTTAGGGTATTTTATATACCGCATGTGCTTTATTGCTTAAACTGCAGAGAACTTGTACTTTCCTGCGAGATTACTGCACTTTATGGCAAAATGCTTGGAGAATTGCCTACATATTTGTACAAGAGAAGGTACCAGCTCACACGGTGTTGTTATGGGATGGCTTCAGCACAGCATGCAGAGTCTTGTGTTAAATGTCTCTATATGCATGCAGCAGCATTGTTCCTGGCAATGTAACTGACGTGTAGTAGATGTGTAGGGTCCATAGTTGTTCTGTAAGGGTGGGAAGATACTGACCAAGCGTTGACCACAGAGTAGCTTGTGTGAAGAGCACAGCTTATTCTGAAGGGGTTATTTAACCCTTCAGTTAGGCTGGGTTGGGGTAAATCTGAAGCAGTTTGTGAGGTTGGTATTTGCGTGGTAAGACTCCACTATGCAAGAGGCATGCGTAAGGATGTAGCAGCCTTCAGTATCTGGTGAGGGACTCTTCATCAGGGACTGTAGCGATAGGACAAGGGGTAACGGGTTTATACTTTAACAGGGGAGACTTAGGTTAGATATAAGGAAGGAATTCTTCCCTGTGAGGGTGCTGAGGCCCTGGCCCAGGGTGCCTGGAGAAGCTGTGGCTGCCCCATCCCTGGCAGTGTTCAAGACCAGGTTGGATGGGGCTTGGAGCAACCTGGTCTAGTGGAAGGTGTCCCTGCCCATGGCAGGGGGTTGGAACTGGATGAGCTTTAAGGTCCCTTCCAACCCAAACCAGTCTGGGATTTTATAATGTATAGCTTAACAATTTTGAAGCCACAGCGGCCTCTGGAGCAAGAGAGGCAGTAAGGAATGTATTTATGAAATGATGCCCTTCTGTGTGTTTTGGAATGTGAGTAGTGTCTGTTGTACTTACTTGCTTTATGCTTTGCAGAAGGGAGGTTGTTTCCCTGCCATTCCCCATTAGCTGGTCCCATGCTCCTTCAATGCTTAAAAAAAGGACCTTTGTGTTTAAATCCAGAGGGAGCTGCTGGAGGGTTCTAACTGGTGCCAGATGTTAGGGAAGACCCTGGGAGTGAAATGCTCAAGGAATTCAGTTGTGTGCTGTGCTGCTTCAGATGCTGCTGCTTCCCTGCTGTGGAGGCAGCGATGGAATGCTGTGGAATCAGGGTGGTGGTGGTAGGGGACGTTGCTGGATGACAAGTCAGCGCCCTCAGCTAGCTGAGGACCCAGCCGTATCGGGATTTGAAGTACCAAACCCAATACCTTGAACTGCACCTTGGAGCCGGTAGGAAGTTGTTATTACTGCTTCATTGTGGGAAGAGATAACTGTATCCCCCAGCAAGACACAGAAGCTGAGCACTGTTTTCGCTGCAGATTTGATCTGGGATTTTTGAAGCAACAAAGGACTCGGTAATAGTTGCAGCCCATAAAAACCTCTCAACAATAGCGTAGGATTTCTCTTCCTTGCCTCCTCGAGGTATTAAAAGGAAAAAATTAAGCCTCAACCACTGTTCATTAAATGCTGAGGGACTGAGTTAATCTGATAAATGGGGAGATTGTTTTCAGGCAGAGGAGGATGAATTGAGATGAGTTGCGGCTTTAGGGTTCACTGGAATGGATGCATTTAGGATGGACTGTTATTCCAGCCAGCCTTTTTGTCTGCAGTTTCAGTATTCTAAAAACAGTGTTTCCTGTCGCATATCTGAATGAGATACCACACGTGCTTGTAATTTAAATGCTATGGGCCGCGTAACATGTGGTAGTGGAGATCAATGGCATCCTGTATCGTTTTCCTCTTACCCAGAATGTTTGGGTTATGTTAGCACGGGTCCCATGGGAGCCTGTTGGAGGCAGAGCACTTCTCTCCTGAAGCCTGAGTTTATTGCGGTTTTGAGGGAGAACATCCTAAGTCTTGAGAAGGAATTTGGAGCGCTTTTTAAAACAAAGGAGAACTTGAGAGAAAGGATTGCTTTATCGTGGCGTGCAGATGGAAAAGCTTTTAAAGATCCACTTGGGTTTTCTTTTTCCTCCATTCCTAGTAGTCAGCTTAGGGGAGCAGTGAGCAATAGTAGGGGACCCACTGCCTACTTCCACACTCGTTTCTTGCACGTGTGATTTTGTTAACATCCGTATTTTCACTTTCCTTTTTAAAAACACTTACCTAGAACAGTAATAAAAGGTGAAAGCTGCAGCCCGTGATGCTGAGGGTGTTGTCGCTGCAGATGAGAGCGCAGTCGGTGAAAGTGGGTTTCTTCGTAGAGTTTTATGGTCTGAAGTGAAATGTTTGGCAGGTGAATTTCAAACATCTCTTTGTTTTGTGACGGGGAAAAAAACCTACCGAATAATCTGTAACATCACATTCAAACAAGTGAATAGTAACAGACCTTGGGGAGGGTGGGAATCAGCATCTGGAAAGAATAAAGGATGCTGAAAAGCTTCATTTCTAACAAGACAGGGAAAGAGCCTGCAAGATGTGTTCTGTGCTGTAAACTTCATTTGTATTTATTTACATTCCCATTTTATGTTTTCCTTTTTGCTGGAGCCTCCTGGTGTTTGGTGATTTCCCTTCCATGTGGCTATGGTCACAAGGAGTAACTGCCCCTTCCGCAGTACCCCTGGTCATCCTGGAGCCCCTCTGGAGAGAGGCTGGCTCTCCCTCCCCTCACTCGGTGTTTTTTCCTCTCTTTTGCTCTAAGCAGTTGCTTATCTCTTGCAAATGCCAGAGCAGTTTTCAATGGCCACATTCAGGCTGCTTCCCAATGCTCTATTTACCTGCGTGCCCCATGGTGTTAGACAAAAGGGTTATGTGCCGAGTTAGCATCACATCACAACACAGGAGGAGCATGGACCTGCTAAAGGGAATCCAGGGGAGGCCATGGAGATGCTGTGAGGGCTGGAGCAGCTCTGCTATGGAGACAGGCAGAGAGAGCTGGGCTGGTTCAGCCTGGAGAACAGAAGGCTCCTTAAGGGGAGACCTTAGAGCAGCTTCCAGTGCCTAAAGGGGCCAACAAGAAATCTGGAGAGGGGCTTTTGACAAGGGCCTGTAGGGACAGGACAAGGGGGAATGGCTTTAACCTGACAGAGGAGAGACTGAGATGAGACATTAGGGAGAAATTCTTCCCTCTGAGGGTAGTGAGTCACTGGCACAGGGTGCCCAGAGAAGCTGTGGCTGCCCTATCCCTGGCAGTGTTCAAGGCCAGGTTGGATGGGGCTTGGAGCAACTTGGTCTGGTGGAAGGTGTCCCTGCCTGTGGCAGGGGGTTGGGACTGAATGAGCTTTAAGGCCCCTTCCAACCCAAACCAGTCTGGGATTCTGTGATAAACTGTTGTTAACAAACGAAGCTTGTTAAGATGAAACAAAGGCTGAAAACTTGAATACTTCTTGATGTAGATACAACCAATATATACTGCTGAAGGAGCAGTGCTGGCAGCCAGAGGGAAAGGAGGAGAAGGGTGTGGAACGGGAGGAAGAAATGACGACCAAGTCAGAGGCCAAATAGCTGTGATTTTTCTTTCCATTGCTACACATTATTTTGATGCAGTGACTGTGTGGGTGAAGGGTACACTGGTAGTTTTGTGTGTCTGAGCTATGGCAGTCATTTGTAACCTGTTTGCTCCTTTTCTGTCTGTGTAAGCGGAGGGGAGAGTGCTTATAAAATAACTAGCATAGTGCAAATAGTTTTACTGAACAAAAAGGGCAAGAGTTCAAAAAATAATGAAGGGCCAGAGTCCTTCTCCATTGCAAGGTCTTGTTTGCCTGGCTGCAGAGTGAGCAGGTTGTGTCACAGTTTATGGTGCTTTCTTAACAGCAAGAAACTGGCCAAGACACATGGGAAAAAGGTAAAAATAATGACTTGTAGCTCAAGATTTCACTTGGGTGAACTTTGGCATCTCTAGAAACAAACTGTTCTCTAAGTGCTACAGATAAATAGAATCACAGGCTGGTTTGGGTTAGAAGGAACCTTAAAAGCTCACACAGTTCCAATCCCCTGCCATGGGCAGGGACACCTTCCACTAGACCAGGTTACTCCAAGCCCCCTCCAAACTGGCCTTGAACAGGGATCCCTTCCAGGGATGGGGCAGCCACAGCTTCTCTGGGCACCCTGTGCCAGCGCCTCACCACTCTCAGAGGGAAGAATTTCTTCCTAATGTCTCATCTCAGTCTCCCCTCTGGCAGGTTAAAGCCATTCCCCCTTGTCCCTACCACCCTTGTCATGGCTTTTGTGGTTACATGATTATATGCTGTAGCACTGGGAAATTAATAATGGCTCGTCACTAAAGGGAATAGCTCTAAGTCATCATTACCTAGCCTTAATTAACAGAGTAACATACGTGCAGGTGGTTTTGTCTTTCTGAACTCTGCCTTCCTTGTGCTTTCAGGCAAACATGACTCTGTTCTGACTTAACAAGAATAGCTTTTTATCAAATGAATGATGTTTCTATGTGCCCTGTGGTCCTTCGTTGGACTTGATTCCTTCTCAGGCATTAGAAAGTATTGCTCGCTTCTTCATCAGTCAGGAGCAGCAGGGAGGAAGATCTCTGGGGACAACATACCCTGCATAAGGACAGAGTGAGCATGCTTTAAAACCATGAAGGCAAGTTTAATTATTTACTGTTTGCAGTCCTGCTCTGAGGACATCCAGCCAAGCCCTTTACCAAAGATACTTCATTTGATGAAGTGTAGTTTATTAATTGCTTTAAACACCTGTACTTTTTCCAGGCTACCAGCTAATGCAGTGCTGAGTAGGTGTGTATGTTGTTACTCAGCCTTGACTTGTGTTTCACCAGTGTTTTATCTCCAGTGGATGCTTGTAGTCTACCCTTCAACAGAAATAAATGAAACTGCATCTTACTAAAATGCTGTTATGTTTAATGGGGGCAAAGAAGGGAAACCTCACCTGGAGCAGACGCCCAGCATGGAAAATCTCTGTCCTTATTCCAAACTATACATAAGCTGTGTAGCAGAAAGTATTACTAAAGTAGTCCTGTTCCACTGTGGAACCTTCTGCTCTCTCTGACCTAGAGGCTGCACACATCAGATGCTCTGAACAGCCCATAAAGCTTCGATCTCCCTTCGATCCCCAACCTGGGAGAGCAGTGAGGATTTATGGGCAGTTTCTCTGTTCCCATAGGGCTATCTCAGATTATGCTTATAAAACACAAAGTACATTGGACTCGTGAGCTGCGTGCAAGTTTTGAGCTTTGTGAGGCTTGAATTTTATAAGGGTTGGGTTTGTTTTGTCTTTCAAGAGAATTCTATGCACTTCTTTATGCTCACATCTGTTGTTTTCTTTGTAGATGGTTTGTGGGTGATACGTGTGCAAGCGTCTCGAGTTTCTCCTACAAGATGTGTTCCACAAATCCAGCAAATTGGGTCACCTTTGATGACGAGCCGCTCTTCCAGTCTCCTCAGAAATCGGTGGATAATCAAAGTAGTTGTAAAGCAAACGGCCTTAAACTCAATCTGTCTAGCATGCATGAGTCTTCAAGTAGGTCATCTTCTACAAGCAGCACTCCACTCTCGTCTCCTGTAGTTGATTTCTACCTAAGTCCTGGACCCCCCAGCAACTCTCCACTTACCACACCTACCAGAGAATACCCAGGAAGTTCGTGCATCCCAAAGTCTGGGATTCACATCCTTTATCCCATCCCTGAATGGCCATCAAACGTTAACCTTCCTCCGTCACCCGGGATTTGCTCATCTCTAACCTCACAGACACCGAGCAGCCTTCCTTTGAACACCTCACCTAGCGACCATCCAGTGAAGATTTCAGTCTCCAGTACAACAGATGAAGGAAGCCCGAAGCTGCCCGGAAGCTGTGAGGAGTTAGGGGAGTCATCTTCAGCACCGGGGCACTTCCCGTACTTCCAGGGTGACTGCGCTTTTTCCAGTCCTTTTTGGAAGGAAGGGTGCTCGCTCAGCACATCACCAGCTAACGTTAGCACACACAGGAAGGACAAAGCACTTGAGAGGAGCATCTGCCATCCTAAAGACAAGGAAACTTGCCACGACCAGAAAAGCCTTAACCAGGGCTCCTTCAGCTACATCTGTGAGAGGCTTGAACACCTGCAAGCTGATAGCTGTGATGCTGCAGGAAACCTGCCTATCTCCAGCACTCAGGCATGGCACAAGCATTCCCCCTCCATCCTACGCAACCTCTTCAGGAGCCGGAAAGCAGATGGGTGGCCATTCATGCTGAGGATTCCTGAAAAGAAGAATATGATGTCATCTCGCCAATGGGGCCCTATCTACCTTAGCGTCCTACCCGGAGGTGTATTACAGATGTATTATGAAAAGGGCCTGGAGAAACCTTTCAAGGAATTCCAGCTGCAGCCGCACTGTAAGCTGTCCGAACCCAAATTAGAGAGCTATAATGTCTCAGGAAAAATCCACACGGTAAAGATTGAGTGCGTCTCTTACACAGAGAAGAGGAGGTATCATCCCAAAGTAGAGGTGATCCATGAGCCAGAGGTTGAGCAGATGTTGAAGCTGGGCACCACGGATTATAACGACCTTACCGATTTCATTGTAACGGTGGAGGAAGAGCTGATGAAACTTCCGACCATTTCCAGGCAAAGGAGGAATTATGAAGAGCAAGAAATGACTCTGGAAATAGTGGATAACTTCTGGGGGAAGGTCACGAAGGCAGAAGGAAAACTCACAGAAAGTGCCGTCATCACGCACATCTACTGCTTGTGTTTTGTGAATGGAAGTGCTGACTGCTTCCTAACCCTGAACGACCTGGAGCTCCAGAAGAGGGATGAGCGTTACTTTGAGAAGGAGAAGAAATGGATTGATATTCTTGATTGCCATTTCCATAACTGTGTTAAAGTGCAGGAATTTGAGCAATCACGAATTGTTAAGTTTGCCCCCCCAGATGCCTGTAGGCTGGAACTGATGCGTTTCAGGACACGGTATAATGGGCAAGACCTTCCCTTTTCTGTGAAGGCTGCAGTAGTGGTTCAGGGGGCATACGTTGAACTTCAGGCTTTTATAAACATGTCTTCAACTGCTCCAGCCCCAACACGTTTACCCGCTGTGAAATACTGTGAAAACGTTATGATACGCTTTCCCGTTCCCACACAGTGGGTCAAAGCACTTTGGACCATGAACCTCCAAAGGCAGAAGTCCCTAAAAGCAAAAATGAATAGGAGAGCGTGCCTTGGTGCTTTACATGAGGTGGAATCTGATCCTGTCATACAAGTCTCGGTTGGAACAGCTAAATACGAGAGTGCCTACAGGGCGGTTGTGTGGAAGATAGACAGGCTTCCAGATAAAAACTCAAGTAAATAATTTGGGCTATAAAATGATGGGTTTGGGTGCACCTCTTCGCCTTCCATCAGCCTCCATGGTGTAGGTTGGTTGTTATCTGTGTGGTGGTATTGTTAGAAGAGTCATCTTTTATGACAAAGAGAATATAACCTTACGTATTTTTTCCTAAATTATTTGATGGAAGCAGATGTATTATTGTCAGTAATTATAAGCGTGCAGTATCAGGGAAGTGGATCTGATCATTCTGAGCGAGCCTCAAATCTGCAGTAAGAAAGAGGGAAAGATTCATGCAATAGCAAAATGATCTGCCCACCAAGTATTGCACACTTAATAGAGAAGGTGGTATTGTAACCGTTGGGTCTTGGCTTTCTAGCATCACTTAAGAAACGATAGGTATGATGCATAACTAGAAGGCAGGGTGTTCAAACTTGCTGTAGGAAGTTGACTGTGCTTTTGCAAAGGCAAAAAAGGTGTCTATTACCTCTTTTATGGGCTTGGATATTGAGACTGTTCATGGCAATAACTGCACTGACAAAAAACGCCTCTCGCTTCACTCTTCTTTCTCTCTGGTGGTGGTAGCTCACTAACAAACTTTATGGAGAACAAAAATATTTACATGGTTTTAAAAGACCAGTTTTTAATCACGTTACCAGATTAACAGCCTTATATAGGACTGTTCTAGCATACAAGTTCTTGAGGAATACAGAATTCTGCTTCTAGTGCTGTAGAGTGAATTTGATCCTGTGCTTAGATGTGCATTACGTGTATTTGAGGCTTTGGGTAAGGCAAGGGCATCTGTTGAAGCATTTTGCCTAAAATACTGGTAAAATCTGTACTTTTAAGAAGAGGGTAAGTGTGTAGTATTAATAAATGGATTGGCCTGTACTAACTGCCTCTTTAAAATGTCTAGAGAAGGTTTTACCTTCTTAAGTCCTGGTTTCAGGGATGCTAGTACTGAGTTGACATATCCACTCTGACAGCTAGATGTCATACAGGTGTATGTAACTATATGTAAGGCCATATAGTTCGTCCCAGATTGGCTGAGTGCTCCCTTCTACATGCAGCTTCGTCCCTGGGTATTTCATGCTCTGCTCTGAGAGGATGCTGGTGGCTGCCAAGCAATGGGCAGCAGGAGAGCAGGGGAGATGCAGCATTGGCAGACAGGCTAACATAAAGCAGGGAGCTCAGACACAACTAATGATGGGGGGGAGAAGATTCTTCAGGTCTTCAAAATCTCTAGGTATTGGTGTCTTTCACTCAAGGCTTCAAGGATTTGCAGCATGCTGCTGTGATCCATGTCTTTTCCCAAGGCTTATGGGACTGATTGCTTGGGTAGCTTTTAATATTCTTTGCTATTTAATGTAGGTTTGCTTCTGCAAAATCAAGTCAGCAATTTAGTCAGGCAGTTTTAAAGAAGATGATAATTCTGCCAAAGACTTTAATTCCCTGCAGTTCGTTCACCTTAAGATTTGATGTGCACAATTAACTTCAGATTTATATATTATTTGAAGGTAAGAACTGCTTTTGTGACATTCTATAGCTTTATTTTCTAGCAGTAGCTCAAGCTTTTGACATTTGAAGAATTCCTCTGGCTGAGCTCTGCAAAATCATTTGTATCCTTGAAATGTTCATGCCTTTGAAAAAACATTTTGTTAGTAATACTGCCCAGTCACATTTTAAACCTCTCTATTAAGTTTTCTGTATGCAGCAAAGAGTTTAAAAATAGACTTGGCCCAAGGCATGCCAAAAATCTGGAGGCACTCAAGCTAATAGGAATATGTAAACTTTCATCATGAGTTTACTGCAGGGAGAAAAATATGCCAAGGTTTTTGCTTTCAAAAAGCCTTTGTCCAAGGCTGCTTAAAAAACAGCAGGAAGGGAAAAGCCTACAGTTATATTGTGACTCCATTTATAGACATTGAAATATGTTAGTATCCACTGGGTTCTACTCAAGTGCTTCCTTGGAAGGGTGCTGTGCAAGCAAAGTTGATGCGAGCTGTGAGACCCCAGGTTTTTAAAGGCTGCCTGTGCTTATTCAGGTATTTAAAAGGAGAGTTTGGAGACAGAGTGTTAGCATTAGTAAATAAAGAATTAAAAAGCCATAGCCTTTGAAAGGTTGAGCCAATGGAATATTTGCAAATCGAGTTTGTGCTTCTGGAATCGGATGTAGAACGTGTCATGATTTCAGCACAGTCTTTGCACTGGAGAAGCTGTACGCACGTGGGTTACCTATGGAGCTGGGGAGAAGCTGGACTTGGGAATGCCCTGTTTTAATCTCTTGTTATGTAAATTTGTGCCCAGTGGTGTTTCCTGCTACGACACCTCCATCCTTGGGCCGCTGTGTAAGGCAGTAGTTCCTCAGCTGATGATTTTCTGCATTGTGAAGCCACACTGCGGAAGCAGTGATTAAGCAACAAAAGATATGAAGCCAGGGCAGCTTGTGGGTGATGGCAGCCTTGCTACTGCCTTTTAGTGTGCAGGGTGATGTGGGTGCTGTCAACCTTCAGCTGCTGCTTTCCTTACTTCTAAACTGCCTAGGTGGAAACACCAAGCCATGACTTTGTCAAGTGGGCTCCATCCCTGCCCAGCCACCTCTATCTGCTACTACCACCATTGCAAACTGCTCCTTGGTGGTGGTACCTTCCTCCTCCCCTATTTCCTATGCATTTCTCCCAGCAGGTTGGATAAATGCACCCACTTAGAAACAGCGGCAGGAGCCGTTAACTCCTAACAATCCTCATGTAAATCTGTTCTGAGTCATTGTTGATGTTCTCATGTTCAAAGTAAGACTTTCAGAACTGGACCTATTTTGCCAAAAATAGAATTACTACTTAACTAAAATATCCAGCACATGTGCTTTTGGTCTAAACTGCTTGGCTTTATGAAGCGTTCTCAGATCCGGGTTACTCAATGCTACTCAAAAAAGGGGAAGTAGTCATAAATAGTGTGAGTAGATGCAGGGAAGTTAGATTATTAATTGTCTGTGAAGTGCTATATGAATGCTAAATGACAGTTTGAATCAAATGTCATAGTTTTACTGATCTTTTGCTTGTTTTGGCTTTCTTGTTGGCATTCTTCAGAGGATGAGAGCAAGAATTGGGAGCATTTTTAGTAAAAAAGAGCCAGATTTTCAGATGTAAACCAGAAAAGACTTGGGCCTGTCAATTCACAAAAGTCTTGTTACCTAGACACCTAACCCACAGAGTTTCTGTCTCCTAAGTTAGCTAGTAAAAGCTCAGCTCTCCCCAAAGTATCTCGTTGCCTTTCAGGAGTGATTTTGATTTCATCAGTCCAGGTGGTCATGTCTCCATAATGCCTAACGGACAGGGGGGGCTTGCATCTGAATGTGTTGTCTTAGCTCAGTGAATGGATGTACACTGTGCCTGCTTCAACCCACTTGTCTTCCCACACCGTTACCTTCTGTCTCTGTTTCTGGCCAACATCTTGCTTTTTCAGCATTACAGTTTCTTTTGCAAACGGATCTTGTACACGCAGGCTCTCTTTCTTCTTCTAACTCCAGTGTAATAGGCCTTGGAAACAATAGTTCCATGGAGCAAATATGACAAAGACTGGTCAGCTTTAGGTGAAAACTAAGGCAACGCTCACTGTCTTCCAATGTGTTGGTCACTCACTTTGTTGGCTGACAGTGGATGGGAAGAAGTTGCTCCATGCTCCTAGCATGGCCCAGTGGTGGGCAAAACTTCTCTTCAGTGAAGTGGTGAGTATCTCTTTCTGACACTGATGTTGGTACAGGACATGGATGGGTTGGAGGAAACCCTGTGGTTTGGGAGTAGGCAAAAAGGTCCGGTGGAGGCCACTCCAGAGGGCCTAGGGGAGTAGGCTTACCCAGACCCCAAAACTATCGTCTCTGCCTTTGCAGGTTACCACCTAGGGGAAAGGAAGGAACTCAGAATTCATCAGATCCCACCACTGAGACCACCTCATGGGTGTCAGTTACCTGGAATATAAGCCCACATATTTTTTAAGGCCTATATGGTACTGAGGCACAACTGTGCCAGGTCTCACAGAGGAGCCTTTAGCAGCAGACCAAGAGGAACAGCACATGCCTGTGCTCAAGTGGACATCTGTCATCCAACGTTTCCCAGGAAAATTCCAAGCAGTGCTTACTTCTGGATTCCATTTCTCAGAAGGCAATTTTCAGACTATTCCCATTGCTGCTAGTTTCTTCATAGGCCTCCCTCTCACAACAGGAAGATGCTGAATTTGATCTCCAAAAGCCCTTAGATACACACCATTTTCCTTCTACCATGAATGGACTCCAAACAAGATGTTGCTGCTCTTTGACAAACCCTTTCTCCTCAGATCCTTGTTCAGCCATTGCTCCAGAGAGTTCAGCTTTTCCTGGCCAAGGAATAATGTGCCACCTAAGGGTTGTAATTGTAGCCCCTGCTGTTTCCTGCAGGACGTTTTACTTGTGGCTGTTGTGCGGTCCACCCATCCCAACCTAGCAAACAGAACAGACCAGGTCAAGTATGTGTATTACCATGCTGCATCCTGGCACCACCACGTGTGAGTGGAGCAGGTCCTGGGAGCCAAGAGGAGCACAGCTCAGGCAGGTTGTGGTGCCACAGATGAGATGAGATGAGATCTCACAGGTTGGCTCCGGTGCTTTTTATGGCCTCCTTGACAGCTTCACCACAGCTGCTGCTGGGTTGATGGCATATTCAAGAATGGAGAGGTGTGCCTCAACAGAGGCTCTTTCCACCATGTCCAGGCAGTCTGGAAGAGGGATTGTGAACTAAGAGAGTGTTAGTGCAGGAAAAATGGGCTTGGACACAGGAAGAGACGACCAGCAGCAGACTGTGGACAAGGATCACGTCAGCAGTATACAGAGCTGCCTGTCACTCTGTTCATGAGTGACAAAGTGCCATCTCCTCCTCACACTTCAGTGCTCCAGCTTCATTCTTAAGGGGTTGGCAAGTGATTGTAACATTTGTTTCTGATTTTGTTCCCTCCTCTCTTTAAATAATGAAGTCCCTAATGTTACAGTTTTACCTGTCTCTGTGTATCGTCTTATTGTCCTGAGACTTCAGCCACATGCTGTGTGCCCCTGGCATTGCACTCCTTTGCCTAAGACCTTTGTAGGCTTGCAAACTTGTGTGTTAGTGTGTTGAAGGACCCTGTAGAGTGCTCAGAGATGTGAGTAACGTCTCACACATGCTGGGAGCACTGATTTAGCACAAATCACAGTCGGTACCTCCTGCTCCACCTCCATACCAGCCTTGCTCTCTAGCTGCATGGGGAACTCAGAGCCTAATGCACAACTGAAATAAGCAGTAGGCTATTACATAAAAATAAGGTGACCATGCTGCTGCTTTTGGTTGTGGGCTATGTTTTGGGTGGTGGTTGTCATTTGCCAAGTGTGTGCGGAGTGTAAAACATTATGCCTTGACTGGTGCGGCTGGTGGGATGCAAAGTCAGCAAGGAGGTGTGAGGTTCTTCCATCCCATCTCTCCAGCCTGTCTGTCTGGGTTTGGTGATGGCCATTGCTGGGCAGCTACTTCTCCCCACTCACCTTAAAGTTGTACTGGACCTATTTAGTCATAGAATCACAGAATCCCAGACTGGTTTGGGTTGGATGTGACCTTAAAGCTCATCCAGTTCCAACTCCTGCCATGGGCAGGGACACCTTCCACTAGACCAGGTTGCTTCAAGCCCCGTCCAACCTGGCCTTGAACACTGCCAGGGATGGGGCAGCCACAGCTTCCCTGGGCAACCTGTGCCAGGGCCTCAGCACCCTCACAGGGAAGAACTCATTCTCAAAACTCAGAACCTACTCCTTTTATAGATCTGCCCTTGCAGTTATGAATGCAAGTTTCAGTACCTCTTCCTTCAATTTCTGTAATAAATTCCTTATGAACATGTATTAGAGCCATGCTTTGGTAGAGAGAAGCAGCTAGTCCCATCTGGGGAGTGATTGCTGGGCCTCATTGTGATACATGTGTCTTTAGGAGACTTCATGGCCAGTGTTCACAGTGCAGGATTCTAGCTGGTGGGTGTAGTTATTTTCTGAACTCCAGTCCAGGTTGTCTCTGAATATTACAAGTAGTTATGTAAAGAAACAGCATTTAGGATAAGGATTTAATGTGATGTATTGCTGGAAGCAAGCCTGCAGGGGATGCTTGTAAATCAGCTTTGTACAGAGTCCAGCTGGTGAAGGACTGCACTTGCCCAGTGACATGCTCCTTGTCTCAAGCAGTGGCTGTAAATGCTTCTGTGTTTCTGTGTGCATGCCTTTGGGGTCAGCTGAGCACAGACAGGAACGCTTGCAGTCAGCAGACAACTTTTCCAGCTACTGATTATTGTTGTTGTTATTAAACATGGATGAAAAAAGGGGGAGAAAAAGAACTGGAGACCTCCCCATCTGGAGTCTTAAGGGCTGATAATCCAAAGGTCACATCCTGTTCCTTTCTTTCCATCTCTCACCTTTTCTTCCAGTCAGCGAGGTGTTAACTGTGCTGTTGAGTGTAGCAACAAGGAAGAAGGAAGGAATTATTAATTATACTAATTATGTACTTAGTCAAAAGGAAACCAAAATGTTAAATGTTTCAGTGATTATGATTAAGACAGATTAAAACAAATTCTGTGCTCTTTAAGCCTTGATTTTTGGGGACACACTGACTTGGACTGAAATCTGGAGGATGGTTCATTGAGTTAGACTTTGTCCTGGTAAAGTCGGAGACACATGACAGAACTGCCCACCAAACCACTCAAGTGGCAATGGTCTCCTAATACCAGAAGTGGTTCGGGCAGGCTGTGAGGCAGGCTGCAGGGAAAACATTCACAGACCCAGCCCAAGGCTCCCAGGAGCAATGGAGAGGTAGCTTTCTAAATTTAGTTTTGCCTTACAAAATGTCACTTGAGCCTGTGGATGTGGAGTGTCACTGTGATTTTTCCCCTGAGATGGATATAGCTCAGTGTATGATAACTCCATCTTCAGTATTTCCTTCGTTCTGGTATGAAATTGATTCCTGTCACTGGAGAAGGCCAGTGCATAAAGAATGGAACTTTGAGATGCCGCTCAGTGTAATGGATGAAAACCAAATCTACACTGTCAGGCTTGCCTTTGACAAAATACAGCCAATGCTTTCTCTGCTTGTATTTTTCTGCCTGCAGCCAAATGGTAGTCAGTTGTCTGTGCTGATGCTTAAAATCCTGGAGAGCAAGAGTAATGCAGAATTACTACATTTTGCCCTGAAGAATTTGGAGAGGCAGCTGCGATATAAAGGATTCTTTCATTATATTGTACTGTACTGCTTTCATGCACACAGCGAGCCCACTGACCTCAGCTTCTTTGGAAAGCAGGTTTTTCCCCCTTGTGTTCCTGTGTGCCAGGAGAAATGCTGTCCCTTAACCACTGCCACATAGAAGAAACGCTAAAGCAAGTGATCCCTAGGATCTTAGGCTGGATTGAACTTAGAATATGCATGGGCAATCCTCCACAACTGTGCATTATAAGATGTTCCTTCAGTAATACTTTGCTTTGGAAGAAATGGGGTATGTTCTTTCCCAGGCATGAAAAGGAGTCCAGGTAGCCTTTGTCCTGGCAGCTGGGACCTGGCTTGTTTGAGCAGCACTTTTGAGCTTCACCTTTATCTGCTGCTATAGATATACTGTAACAAGTGATGTTACACAAGATAGCTGTAGTTCTTTAAATAAACACTGCAGTACAATTCCTATAGCAGAGAGCTTTGGAAAGTGTGGCTGTTGGACACAGGGCAGCATCTCAGCCTTGGCTAAGCTGGGGCCTTCCAGGTTTTATTTTTCTGTGAGAGCAAGACATGTATTTTTAAGGGAAAACTGAGATTCTTCCCTAATCTAGCAACCAGTCCCTAAGCCTGTAATTCTCTTCTTTCAGTCTGAAGCTGGAAGGGTCTGGTAAATCTTGTATAATTTAATTTGTAGAGCTGCAATGACTGTGAAAAGTGTGCTGAAGCAGACAAACAATGAGGAAGGGACCACCTTATGCCCAAGTAGCACAAGATTACAGATGGAATAATCTTGTAACAACAGCTCTGCATTAATAAAAGACAGAGCTGTGCTCTCTTGCTAGGAGATTAACCTTGCACTCTAAGCAAAGAAAAGATAATTAACTGATGGTTTGGGGTTGTTGTTTTTTTCTTTCCCAAGGTTCAGATCATCCACACAGCCTGTCTTACAAATTGGAGCTGGGATCAGACCAGGAAATACCGTCTGACTGGTATCCATTTGCTACTGTCCAGTTCATTGTTCACGATACCTGTGCCTCAGGAACGGAAGTCAAGTCACTGGGCGTAGAGAGCGATGTGCAGCCCCAGAAACACGTGGTTCAGAAAGCTTTCTACAACTGCCAGGTATTTTCCAGTGCTTCCCTCCTCTTCTTCCTCCCCACTCCCCCATACAGTATCTGCAAAGCAAATGTGCTTTGCATTTTAAACAGACCTTACATGTACTCGTGATAATGACTTTGAGCAAAAGGATCATTAAAAACTAATTCCTTGTCAGATCAGAGATGATGCTGAAAAACAGAACTGCAAACGTGGTGTGGTTTTTCCTCAGCTGAGCTGTTTTTAGCAATAGTGGTTTTGAAATCTGTTTGGTCTGGAAATGTTTTGATCCTGTGTCACAGCTTTTCTTCATGCTGTTGCTGCAGTTCACACTTCCAGTGCCCAATTTTTTGCTAATTCTACGTGGGTGTTGTTTTTGTTTTCTGACTACAGGTTGAAATTGAAAAGAAGTGGATCAGGCTTGATGGAGAAGACCCAGATAAGGCTGGCAACTGCCTCATGCAGTAGAAAAGGACAGGAGGCACCGTCATAGGATGTTAGGAGGCATCCAGTTACATAGGAAATCCTATTGTTAGAGGAAGCGCAGTGACCTAGTTTAGGGTAAACATGGTCATTTTATTTCATTTCTGCTTTTGCGTTTGATTCTGCAAATCAGTACTCTTTTGACTGGTCTGTGTTCAAGTAGACTTCCTGTCATGGGAATACTGGTATGAGTAATGTCTCTTTAAGAGTTGCAGGATGTGAGCACTTAACTGACTGATTCTAATATATTATTTTCCTGTTTGGTATCTATGACTTGGGAATGATCTCATACTCTATATTGAAACCGAATGGCTCTACTTAAAGAGTACATGTCACTTGGACATATAATATTCAGCAATAAGCCTGACAGAGTGCTTATGTTCAGTCCAGCATCTGTGTAAGGTCCAGCAGGACCAATTACATTTTTTAGTGGAGTCTGAAAACTGAAGTCCCCATGTTTCTGCTCCCCTCAATATATGTGAACAGAGCAAGTTATAATACTACCCTTGACAAGAGCCTCGAATAATGACTTGGAAACGGGGTGATTTCATTGGTAAAATGGGAAAAGTTCCTCTGCAATAATATTATTCATTTTTCTGTGGCTGCAAGTGTTTCCTTCACAGCATTTTATGGCTTCAGTCAAAGTAATCTCTCGGGCAAAAAACTGTATGGCAAATGTGATTGAAATTTGTGTTCAGGCATTAGACAAATCTTTCTCACTGCTGCAGTAAGTGAGGCAAGGGGTGGATCCCCAGCAAGCGTGCATCAGTCCAGGCCCATTTCATATGATGGAGCTTTGAGAATTCATTTGATGAAGCTGTGAGAATTTACTCCAGAGGAGCGTATTCCCACAAACTGAAGCCATGGCTGCTGTTTGCTCTGGGTCTCCTTTAGGATGCAAGTTCCAGAGGCTGGTTTAGAAATTGCTGGAGCTGTTTCTTTGAGTAGCTTTTAAGACAGCCTTTCCCTGCTGTGACACTTCAGCAGGCAGTTTGAGCTACTAATCCCATATCAATGTGTTAACTGTGTTTTCAACAAACAACAGGCATTGAGGGAGAGGTTTAATGCTTCCCCTCAGCCATTCTGCCCTGTGTCATTCTCTGCAGGCTGTAATTCCAGGTTGGAAAAAATCTGATAAATTTAAAAACTGCCCTCAATACCTTTTTTTTTTTCCCCTGTATTTTTCCTAAAATTATCCTTCCTTCGAACTGAAATTAATGGAGACGAAAAACACAGTAATGCACTGAATCTCACTTTATATTTTATACAGCTTGTAACTGTTCATATGAACACTGTGTAAAAATACAGATCAGTGTGATTCCCCAAAAGTAGAAATATGTAGGATATGCACTGAGGAAAATTACCAGTCTGAGGAAACAGAAGGCCATAATGTGAACCTAGTTCATCACAATAAACTTTTCCCCCCTATTTGGAAGCTGGGAATAAAATGGCTAATAAATTCTATAGTACGTCCTGAGGGCAGGTTTTTTTTTATGGGTATTGCATTGGCAAAGCCCCAAATAGACTATTATGGTATTTTGACTTCTCTATATATCCCTTTTTATTAGCAGATTATATTATTATAAATCTAAGCAAGCATTTGAGTGCAATAGTGATCCAGGTATGTCTCAGCTGTCACATCCTCCATCGTGTTTTGACTGGAGAAGCCATTAGCACCGTCAAGTCATGTTTGCTTTCTTTTATTCATATTAATTTTTAGTTTATATACTTCTCAGCTGAACTGAGAGGCACAGGGCGTGCCAGGGCAAAGTGTTTGTTCATAGCATCACAGCAGAGCTCTGCAGATCATTGGAGTCCATGGTTATCCTGGAGCTACAATATCTGTTAACCTCTTCTGCTTGGTAAGGTAGAGGATGCAAAATACATGTTGCTGACACCTGCACTAACCTTAGTATGAGGCTGACTTGTTTTGATTTCCATTAATACAGCTAATTGAGTAAATCCGCTAGTAGTCATTGTTGTCTAAAGCCTGTCTTGCCCAGCTGGCCCCTATTTTCTGCTTTTCAAATGGAGGGACATGCAGGCTGATCTGGGGCTTTTTTACCTTAGGATCATCATTTGCAGCATTCTTTCCCTGGGTATTCAGTACCTGGTGGTGTTACGGGTTTTGTAGAAGCAACAGCTGCTTTTCTTCTGTCAGGTGTCTGCTGTATCATAGAATCATTGAATGGTTTGGGCTGGAAGGGACCTTAAAACTCATCCAGTTCCAACCCTCTGCCACGGGCAGGGACACCCTCCACTAGACCATTTAGTGTTTGGAAGCCCACACAGCATTGACCCCTCAAGATATGAGCTGTTGTTTTGAATGGGCTAAGTGATGAACAGCCACATTAAGAGTCATCTTTCCTGCCAGTGAATGTACATTATATCTGGTATGGTGCAAATGATCATTCAGCCTTTTTGACATAAAAAGGTCAAGCTACAGCTTTATCTGTGTTGCAGACTTTTGGATTTCTATTTGAGGTCTGCAAGACTCACCATTTACTTTAATTGGAATAGGATCAGGATCACAGAGAAGTAATTCCACAGAAATATTGCCACACTGAAGGAAAGTTACTCTGTTTAATATATGTCTTTCAGTTTAAACCCGACAATTAGTGCAGCCTGAGTTTGAGTAATTACTCTGCTCAGTCTCAAACTGATGTTTGTATGCCTTGTTGTCAGAATATTTAGAAATAGGCTGCAGTTTCATGAAAGTTAGGGTTGTCTGACATCTCCCTCCATCCCCCCTCAGATTCTGACTTTCTATGCTATTGCAACATGCCAAAGCAGAAATACGCTGGCTTCCTCTGCCTTCTGCATTGTCTGATGTCCTAGAGTATAACCTACTGGACAGATATTCATAGAATCATAGAATAGTTAGGGTTGGAAAGGACCTTAAGATCATCTAGTTCCAACCCCCCTGCCATGGACAGGGTCACCTCACACTAAACCATGCCACCCAAGGCTCTGTCCAACCTGGCCTTGAACACCACCAGAGATGGAGCATTCAAAACTTCTCAATGTTTAAGACTCATTTGCTAACATCTTTTATGAACACTATAGCAGGTGACAGTGAGTAAATGCTTTGATTCTTTAGAAATCAGGGATATAAGTAGTCTGGTTTTGGGAGGGGAATGGAGATGAGGAACAGTTGCTACAAGCTGTTGTGATGCTCAGTGTCCAGCTAGCAGAAGGATCAGAGCTTTAAATAACCCATGAGGTACATTGGCATCATGCGAGGAACGAGGTTTCATATGTATCTGATCTCTGCTTCCCACAGCTACTGCCTGCAGTCACTGAAATGCTTCCGACTGCTTGGGTCGCTTAAGATGCTGACACTTCTCTCACGTTTACTACAGGGCAGTATGTAGATATTATCTGTGTTTCCTTCACAAAGGACCAGCAGGGTTTGGAATATTTTCTATTTTAAACAGAAATCAATGAGAACACCTATTTTTATAGTATGTTTGCCTTATTTTACAAGTGTCCTATTTGCTGAATCCGACAAACTTTATCTGTATGTTCATCTTTCTCATATGATTGTATTACTACTGTAGGTAAATGGTACTTGATTTAATTTTGGACTCAAACACCCATTGAAGTCAATGGAAGTCTTTTAACTGACAAAATGGAATCTGCATCGAAGTCCCTAAGAATAAAGGAGAGGCAAAAAAAAAAAAAGAGGAAGAAAGGAATAGTGGTAATGTGCAAAAAACCCACAGAAGATTCTTGATGCTAGTAAGTAAGCAACCTGCAATGCTTGTTTATTCCAACCAGAAGAGAGCAAAAGAGAGATGTTACCGGGTGTCAAAGCTGAAGCTTTGCAGTGACTGGAAATGATGGTGTGGCTGCCCCTACATAGCAGCTCTCAAGTAGGGAGGATGATGGTGCACTCCATTGAACATGATGCCAAGCTGCTCTCATCCTTATGCTCCTTGCTTTTTTTTCCCCCTCCAGATTCCATGTAAGTTGTCTGAAAGTACTTTACACCTGAAAGTGTGTTTTCATGTGTTGCTTTTAGTTGCATTTATTTTACTTGACAGATTTCTTATTGGTGCCCACACCTCTATTTTACATTCATTTCTCTTTTTTTTTTTACTAAACAGAGTAACTAACTGCTGCAGTTAGTAGTTCTTAGGTATAATTTTGATAACTCTGAAGCAGTGCTGTTATTCTTAATGGAAAATATAATTTTATTGGGGTCTTCTGTCAGTGTAAGTATGAACAGATCATGTTGATAATCTTGTAATAACATTTTGTAGATTGCATATTGATTAAAAAATAAAGTTGTGTTTCAAACTAGCAGTTTCTTGCCCCTCACTAGAAATTTATCAAGCTTGTTTTACATTTACTGCAATTAATGGGTTGTCTCGTGTCATCGAGTATTGCGATTTATTATAAAGAGTGGTTCTCATCTGCGTTTGAGTGGGGGACATCACTCCTCGTCTTAGGTAAAGCTAGGTGCAGAAAGCTGGGCATCTTTCTGCACTATATTCCATTAATGATCATTTATGGCAGGCCCTTTTCCTGCCTTACTTGTATAACAGTAGTAGCCCAAAGAATACTCTGTTTTTTTCCTGTTGTATACATCCTCTGATCTTTCTGGGATATTTGAATACAATGTAGCAACAACTGGTTTAAGACTTCCACAATTTTCTAAGTCTGTTCTTGAAATAAGCTGTTACTAGGGAAATAGTGGAATAAGGCAGAGAGATTTGTGTAGCAACATTCAAAGAATGAGCTTAAAGTATAAAATAACCATACCACGTGTCCTATGCTGCTGTCTCTGTAGCAAACCAGTCAGCTATTCTAGGAAAGACTGGGAAATACAGTTAATAATAGTTTTCACTTTATTGGTGTTTTATCCTTCAGTGAGCAAATGGAAAGCTCTAGCAGAAGGCATCTAGCAGAAGTATAGTCCCCTTCCACAGCTTAAACAGTTTGCAGTGTTTAGAGGTATCAGTGAACAATATGATTTAGGTACATGAAAAAAGTGAGATGGTAAATTGCTATAATACAAGTAAAAACATGAAAACATTTATTTTTGGACAGTTTCTTTGGATGTGCTATGCATAAGATGTGCTATTTTATAGCCCTGTTCTTTCCTTAGTAAAAACAACCTGTAATTTTGTACAATAACACTCATAACACATTTTAACTGATGTTCAAGTTCCCTGCTGAAGCCTTACTGATAGAAATAAAAGATAAAGCACTGGCTCAAATTCTGTTTTGCCATCCCACAAAACCCATGTGCTTAGGTATTTCTGCATGTGGATAGGTATAGTCTAGCACTACATTGTGTTGTGAGGGCCTTTTTGGTTTAATATAAAATAACTTTAACCTCCATTTCCATATTCAACAATAAAAGTCTGAGGAGAGAAAATCAGAAGTGGGATGGATGTGCTGAGAGCAGAAGAGACCCATGATGAGTGGAAGCAGTGGAGGTAAGAGGGAGGAGGCAAGGAGGGAGCAGGGAGCTGGGAGAAGGGCAGCAGGCAAAGCTTGCTTGGAAGCGGTAAAGAGAACTGCTGCCTCTCTAAGTGAAGGTGAAAAGTCTACCTATAAATGGGACTGAAATAAAAAGGCAGTGAGGAACTTATCAGAGAAGCATCTTCAAGGGAAGGTATTGAAAACAAAGTTGTGAGTATCTGCAGATGGAAACTGAACTGAATGCTCTCCTGGGGTTGGAATGAGTCGGAGTTGGCAGATGCTGAAGAAGGGGGGAATATGGGCAGAGCAACCAGAGACACAGCAAGGTGGCTGTGGGACTGACAGGGCACAGGGAGAGGTGCCTTACCCGAACAAGATGAGCTGGTGTCTGCTTGTGGTGTGGCACAGCCCAGGGCAGCTGGTTCTGCCTTCGTTTAGTATGTGCTGCCATTACATGCCAAGCAGAACTTGCTCAGTCTTGAGCATCCCTACATCACATCTGTATAGCTGTCAGTAATGGAAAACCTCATGTCCCTGGACAGGAAGATCCTGTTCATGCAAGGGACCAATGACACAGTCATGCCAGAGGAGATGCAATGAAAATACCAAAACCCAGCAGTGGAACAAGGAGGATTTAAAGCAAGAACTTGGACATTATCCTGATGATACCCAGAGGTAAGCTACCGCTGTAACCTTGTTGGACGGCTCTTTAGGAAGGGACCTTCATCCATCAAGTAATTTGTAACGTTGAGTAGATTTTACTGCCTAAATGTAAGTACTGATACCAGGATTTAAATGACAGTTCATCTGAAATGGAGGAAGCCATCCACTGCCTGGAGAGAAAAGTGACAGGCTGTTTCAGCCCCTTCATGCAAAGCCATTACTGAGTATCTTTGCTACTAATTATGTGATTATAATGTCAAAAAGGGTGTGCAGAACATCTGCTTCAGGTAGATCTACACAAAAGGAGAGTTGGAGGAAAAAAAGAAAGGAAAAAAGAGAAGCATGAAAAGGTCAAGTATTAGGACAGGGGGAGTCCAACCATGTTTGCTTAGAAAGATGACCTTGAGCAAATATTGGAGTCCTCACACAAATGCTTCCAAGACCTGATGCAGGTTAGTCTCCATACACCTGAGTTATTCTCTAGTGGTGTTAAACTGATGTCAATTAGGCAGTAAAAAGAAGAACCTGATTGCTAAACTGTGCTTCAAACTGACTCAAAGTCACCTGCTGGATTATTTCAGTGGTATGGTTGGTGCTGCAAAACCCACTGCTGGTGAAAGGGGCTCAGCTTTGCATTTGGTAATTTGGAGAGGAATCAAGTCAGTCAGAGCAAATTGGCCTTGACCAAAACATGCTGCTCTGCTCTTATTTAACTTTGCACTAAAACTGCTGGACTTCTGCAATCATCTGCTTGACTATGAACTTCCAACAGCGAGAAGGGAAGGGGATTTCAACCACTGATGGAGGGGGCAAGATGTCAGGGAAAAGAATAAAAAGGCAATGAAAGCAGAAGCAGTTGACAAAACAGGAGGAAGCCGGACTGGGGCTTTTCTTGGGGACACAGGGCAGGAGATTGGGTTCCCTCTGGGAAAGAGGGTACTATAAGCATTTGTATGCCACAGGTAAACACTGCAGGCAGCAAAGGAGGTGAGGGAGCAGGAGATGAGCGCTGAGCTGGACACTAGCATGAGTATGGCAGAAAGCAGGGACAGTGAAGTGGCTGGTGGCTGCTGTTTCCCTATGAGGCTTTCTCTCCACATATGGTATTTGTATCAGGGTGAATATTTAGGAAAGGCAAGCCTTATTTCTTCCTTAATTAGGCTTACTCATACTACGCAAGTCCTTGGGCTTATGAAGGATATGAGATATACAGTACTATTCAGTATATTCAATCCATCAGGACTGCCATTTTTATATAGCAGTTTGTAGAGGTCAAAGCTTTTCTTATTTCACCCAGTGTCCTGAAAATCTGTAATTAAATTGAATTAGGGGACAGGTCTTTCTACAGTCCCTCTGATAAAGTGGTTTAAATGGTTTAAGAAAGGAGAGGCCCTTGAAGACACAGGAGTTACACATGAACAATGAAAGAGGAACAAATCACTGGTCCCAGTGTTATCCGTCTCTGAACCCCACAGAAACGAAGGAGCTTATAATAAAATCATGCTGTTAATAAAATTGGTTATGAGACTAGAGTGCTGTATGAGTCAACAGCTGAAAACAAAGGGAGCATGTTAGAGAATACCTTTAAAATAAAATTACAGTTCCGCCCGTGTCAAGGCATTTCCATGAGGACTGCCAGGATTCTGCAACCGGTTCCTCCTAAGAATGATCGCGTTTACTTGGAAAGAAGGGCAAGATGGTATGTGTAAAGCATGCCTGACACAGAATTCTGCAGTCCTGCGGTTGAGCAGCCGAGCTTCTCTACAGCAGCAATGCTGCATTTAAGCAGAAGAGGGCATTCGTTACCAAGCATCTGAGTTTGCTGAGGGCTCCGTTTCTAGAGGGAAGGCATTTCTAAACCGGTAAATTATTATATATATATATTTTTAATGATTAATAAAGGTTCATCATCCAAAAATAAATCTTCTCTAGACATCATGTACCAAGAGGAGTAAAAATAATTACAGATTAAAACCTGTCTAGTAAACGAATGTTCGAGGTGCCCTTAAACAACACTATCCCAAATGCTGACAAAACCCCTAAAAATCAGGAGGGTTTGAACAGCATGCTAATCTTTTCCATAGGTTGACTTCGAAAACTCTTGTGAGCTGTTAAAGACTGCAATGGGGAGAGCTGGACTGGACTTTCATTAGAACCAAGTCTAATGAAACCTGGATGCTGCTCCCAACTGGCATTTATGAGCTTGGGCAAAAGATTTGGTGTGTCTGTGCCTCAGTTTCTTCTCTTAAAAGCGGGGTTATATTTAACAGAAACCATATGCATGAAAATCACGACAGGGCTGCACTTTGTACTGCAGGACACTGATACTAGGTTATCACCAGTATCAAAGCTGGCCAGTCAGTATGATTAATGCTATTCACAGACAACTGTGGCTGCTCCCTCCCTGGCAGCGTTCAAGGTCAGGTTGGACAGGGCTTGGAGCAACCTGCTCTAGTGGAAGATATCCCTGTCCCTGGCAGTGGGTTGGAACTGGATGAGCTTTAAGGTCCCTACCATTCTATGGTTCTATATTTGAATATTTTTTTCTTGTTCAGAGAAGATTGATTTTTTTCAGTGTACACCAGTCTTCCTCATGCTGCTCAGCTGACACTGCTCACAATGCTTGGATGAAAAGACACCTTCTCTGGGAATTTGTAAAAGAAATTATATAAAGTATGTTGCTAGACCTCAGGTGAAAGCAGATGTGCCTTGGTGTAGCATGAACTGCACTCTGCAACCTCCCTGTGCAGTTTGGAAAGTTGTATTCCCACTCCCAGCGTTTGCTTTCTCTGCAGAGATAGCTGTGTACAATCAGGAGGCTTAGCCTGTTGTCCTTTGCATGAAGGGAGCTGACAGGCTGACCTTGGTGACAGGAGTTTTGGTATTCACTGGCAATACAAAAGATATCATTTATAACAGATGGGATATATCCACAGTGCCTTGTGCTGGTGGGATGTGTTAGGTATATGCAAATACAGAGACATGCAGTCAACCTGAAATGCAGGTGAATACCATTTGCTTTGCTCTGCAAGTTTTAATGTGGACATAACCAAAGTAACCCCACCATTATCTGAGACAGCTGAGACGTCCTCTGCTATCAAGCTCCCCGACCTCTGTTTCTTTTTGAAGTTAGGCATAGAAATTGCACTGATTTAAGGCACTTTGTAATCCCTAGATAAACAAAGGGTGGTAGAAGGCAGGGAACTGATTTATAAAATCTTCTTTCTGCACTTCCACCTTTCTGAAGCTGCTGTGCAGTGTGCTGGCAGATAGATGGCTCAGCATCAGGTTTATCTGCCTGATGAGTAAGTCGCAGCCAGTTGCAGGATCACCATCTGCAACCTCCAGGGCCCAGTGGGATCCTCAAGGCTGCAGTCATCCCTGCTAACATGACAGGACTCACCAGACAGGAGAAGAATAACGATGCTCATGGCAGATCACCATCCTAGGCAGTTTCAAATAAGCACCATGCTTTAAAAAATAAATGTTTTATCACTTAAATTATTCTGTAAGCAAAGTAACATGAGGAAAAGGCTTGCCTTACAGCTCATATTCAGCTGTTCTGTATGCCCCGCAAGGGGCAAGCCTTTTCCTCACGATGATGCAGGGCATACAGAACAGCTGAATATGCAACTGCCGTTTAATTCAAGACCCAGACAGTGTCATTAAACAAATTTTGTTGCAGAGCAAAATTAGTTCAATAGCAAATTGCATTTGTCTCATTCGTGAATATTATTATGGATGTTGCTTCTTTGTTGTTGTTGTTGTTGTAGGTGTTAGTCTAGCTATATAATTAAGGGTCTGTCAGTATTTTCGTTACAGTCTTTCCATTTTTTAGGATAAGTCAGCCTTAAAAATTAAAGCTTAATGGGTGAGTTGCCACATGCCAAATAGCACTGTACCAACACAGCTATCTAAAAATTGAAAGGGAAAAGAAGGGAAAAGAAAAGATGGTGTTTCTAGGTTCTCGGAATCATAATGGCAACACCAGTCCACGTACAGAAGGTGTATAAAGACCAAAGTGTATATTCTCCTACACATGAGATTAATGAACATTTTTCCAGATGAGCAACTGCGAAATTGGTAGATCTCTGTATTAACGTGAACAGATTGCTGCAAATGTAAGCAGTAATTTGTGTAGTTGCACCAGATTGCTGCTGCTTAACTGGTAGCTTCAGCTATCTTCCTGTTTATGGGGTAATAATGACTTCAGAGTTTATTAAAGCAAAAGAATATGCTTTTGTAGCCAGCCTTCCTAGGTGTATTGTGGCACCACGGGTAACTGGCTCTCCAAACAAAGCCTCCTTTCCCCTATGCTCATAAGCTGAAGCTTCAGGCTATTGCTCAGGGCCTGAACTACAAACCGGGCCCCTTGGCGGCCTTAAGCTCTGTGCAGGGGCAGATCCCTCTCTTCAGTCTCTGAAAGAAGAAACCAGCGTTTCGTAACCATCACCCGGATACCATGGGGTGTTTCAGGGCAGAGGGGACAACAGCCAGCACAGCAAAGGGAAGGAAGGAAGGAAGAAAGGCCGACGAGGGCCTGGGCGGAGCCGGCGGTGGGTAGGCCGCGTTCCCGTGGCAACGGCGCCATAAGGCGGGAGGGCGGGTAGAGGGCGGTCAGTCGTGTGGCCGGCAACATGGCGCATGCTAACCTTGTGGTGAGCTGCCGTGAGGCTGAGCTCCGTCCCGTACCGACAGCGCCGGCGGGTACCCGGGGCTCAGGGGCTGTGAACGGCTCGGTGGGGTCTGGCTGCCTCTCCGTGCGGGAGAGAGAGGTTGGCGCCAGGGTCCTGGGGTTGGGGCTAGGATCCTGGCCGTGGCCTCCTGCTCCCTGGTGCCCAGGAGGAGCCTCCAGTTTTTCCCTTTGCAAGGCGTTATTTTTTAGGCGGTGATGCTTTGAAAAAAGCGTTTTGTAGGAGGCAGAAGCATCGTGGCAGGTGTTGGTGAGAGGTGCTGGGTAGCTCCAGGCGTGGAGGGATGCTGTGCAAGCCTAGAGGTGACAAGGAGAAAGGTGGTGGCTTTTTGCCCCCTCCGGGGTTCATCTTCTGCTGCCTTTCCTTAGTGGGGACTTGAGAGGATGTTTCAGATGACAGTAATCCCAGGGAAGCCTTGGAGGGTTCACTTTAAGACTTGCTTTTGGCTTTTTGTTTTCCCTGCCATCCCACTGGAGTTTGTGGGTGCTGGCAGTTCCAATGTGGATGGCCTGGTTCTGGCAATAAAAGCTGTGTGTGTGAAAGCTGGAGTACAGTAACATCTGCCCTGTGACCGTTCCTCTCTTAATGTGGAAACATGTAGTGTTTGAATTGTACAATCGCTATGTATAGGTTTCATATAGCGCAATGGATGTTCTAACTATAACTTGGCCGTCCTGGAGAGAGGAATGGGCCTGTTGAAAGATTTCAGTTCGGTTTCTCTTCTGGGTTAGTAACGAAGGCAACGCATTTGCCATTCAGACTAGTGAGCACTACTTAGTGTAGTGGTGCAAGAGTAATTACTTGTTTTCTCCTTATCTTCCTAGTGTCCTGAAATGTGGGAGAATTGGAGATCTCTAAGCTCCCATAAGAAAACGTACATGAATGTGGTTATTTTAAAGTAGTGCTATGTTATGCTGGAAGCTTTTTGTAAACAGTGTAACTTTTACTTCTTAATAACTTACAGGTTTTTTGGTTTTGTTTTTGTTTTTTTTTTAAACAAGCTTTTATCATCTTCAGTTTAGCACAGCTTTAGAGCAGTAAATTTGATATTGTTAGGAAAATATAAATTAATATCCTGGAATCTTAACTTCTGAGGTGTCCTGAAAATCTCAGCTTTATCTTTCACCTTATGTAGGCTGTTCTGGTGTTAGTGATAGTCAGTTTAAACTTTAGCAGTTTAAACTGCTAAAAGCTTATTTTACATTTGCATCTGAGTGAGTCAGTCTTCTAGCTCATGTCTAGACCTGTTGTCCAGGTCTGACTAGAGGATCAGGATTTAATCACTGACATGAGTTGGGCTCCTGTTGTATTATAAGATGAATGATACGTATTGAAAATGAGCATTAAAATTTCCATAGCTAAATTACTATACAGCATCAGACTATTGCCACAAAGAAAAAAGTAAACTGACTCTAATTGCTTGTAGGTTGCTTACATTGTGCTTTTGGTAGAATTGGCACATCTCAGTGTTAGTAGTTTGTGTTGGTTGGTCTTTAAGTTAGGTGTGATGACACTAGAATGATACAGTTTTAAACTGGCATTTGAGATGTGCTTTTTTATTTCAAAACAATATGGCACAGCAACTGTTTTTGTAATATTTCTAGGATTTTCTTAAGCATTACTGTAGCACAGAAGCCAATAATTTGAGGCTTGAATCCAGTATTTTTCCAGGGATGTTGGATTTAAAAGAATAAATGGTCTTGCAGGCCTTTGCACTTGGGAATATTCAGTTTATTACACTGCTCTGTTTGTGTTCTTCAGTTTGTAACAGTAGTTTTTACAGCAAGATTAGATTGGTGCTGTCATTTCAAATGACTTAATGTTCATCTTAACTTGAAAATTTATTTTCTTAAACACAGGCCAAACTATACAAGTCTGTTATTGAAGATGTGATTGAAGGTGTGCAGGAACTCTTTGCAGAGGAGGGTTTAGAGGAACGGGTTCTCCAAGACTTGAAGCAGGTTTGTCAGGTTCCCCTGCATTAATAGAAGATGTGTATTTTATTTTTTTCTTTTGGTATGGTGCATCTGACCTTTTGTTTGCCCTCTGTTTGCATATTTTGTCCTAACTTAAAGTTACAAATATCCCGTGAATGATGTGTTGGGCTACTGGAAGGCGGAATTCAGTGGTGATTGTCACTGTGTTTGTTGGATGGAATCAGTCAATTTACTCTTGGAAAAAACAGGAGTATGTGATGATAATTTTAGCTGTGCTTTGTTTTTAAAGCTGATGTCTGTTGACCTTCATAAAAATCTTTCTGCAGCGCTGGGAAACCAAGGTGGTGCAGTCTAAAGCAACAGAAGGTTTCTTCAAAAATAGCCACCATTCTCAACGGTTTACCCTGCAGTTGCCACAGAATCTTCACCGTGTTTTGCAGGCTTCAGCAGGTTAGATGTTGTTGATTACAGCAGATGCAATTTAAGAATCACTTAGTGATTCAGAAATCTTTTTGGAAGACTCGAAAGTTCTGGAATAATCTTGATTTATGATGCTTATGTATCCTTGTTTAGGATGATGGGGAATGGTAATTATTTGAAAGCAGAATTTTACCAATAAAGGACAAGTTAAACTTTGATAAACTAATGTCCTGTCTACATGCTTGTAATCGCCTGTTTATTTCCAGTAGCAAAATTTGAAGAGTGTTTTAGCCACTTCTGCAGTCCAGAAGTGTAACCCTTCAATTGCAAATGTACCAGTAGGGTTAAGCTTTCACTTCCCCTTTTGATGTATGGCATGATGTATGCAGAGGTTGTATGGCACAGTTGTGCCATGCAGCTCTGATGTTGTGTTGGGGTTTAATCATATTCTGCATTGTTTAAATGTAATCCCTTGCTCAAACGGAAAAGTGTGTTTTTTGTTTGCCTCTCAGTTAGTTCTCCTAAAGCAGTATTCCCTTTGCAGAGAAGTACTTGACTTTCACACAGCCTCTCACATCAGGGCCTATCAGTCTCAATTAAGTCCAGCTGACCACTGTGGTAATGTTGTGATAGACTGTAATGCTTAGCTGAGATTTCTCCCAGTGAGGAGCCATTAGCTCTTCTCCCTGTAAGGACAAATAAACACAGACTCATGAGATGATTTAATTAAAACCTGTGTTGTAGTGCACTTCAGGGTTACGCAGGGACTCTTCATCTGTTTGTTTTGTGGGGTTTTTTGTTGTTTTTTTTGTTTTTTTCTTTTGCAGTCTTTATAGTTGAATGGGCTGGTTTTGGAGACAGATGTTCTACTTATTCCATCTGGTTAAAGGGAGTATACTTTTGAGTTTGTTTGCTATTGGAGGCTTTACATTTAATGAGCTTTACTTTGTTACTCCTAGTTTTTGGAAGAGCAATACTAAGGCAAAACAATCTGTTGAAGCCAGTGAACTTCTTATTTGCTGTTTTGTTTTTGGTTTTGTTTGTTTTTTTTTAATGTGCCATGGCTAGGGATTTTCAGTGTAGTTAGGATTACTCAGTTGTTTGCTTCTTGAAGCCTGGGAAAGTTTTTCCTTTGGTTTATCTTCACTGAAGTCAGTATTGAGTGCTTTAGAAAATCCCACCCTAGTGTTCCTACTATTAGCACTATTGGATTTGATATAGTGCAGAAAAATACTCGTATACTTTCCACTTATTTACAAGGCAGTACATTTTACATATGCGTTCTTGGTCATGTTAACATGGTGGTATTGCACATCTATCCGTGTAATTGATAGCATGTAGAAATGACATGCTTAATTTTTACAGTGCAGCTTAAACAGATCAAATAGTTATAATAAATATTTGTCAAACAAACAAATCTCCAAGACCAGCTTTTAGTAAAATACAAGTTTTGTAAGTTCAGGGTATAATCTTTTCCTCCCTCAAGCACAGCGTAAGCTTGAAGCATCATTAAGGGAAGTATATTTAAGAGCCTTACCTCGATGTGCTTGTTTGTTGATCTAATGAGTGTGAACTGAAATCAAATTGCTTTAGTTTCAGCAGTCCTTGCTGTAAATTACTGAAAAATCAACTGTGTCTGAAAACTTAACATTTTTATATTTTTTGGTTTTACAGCTTCTTTTGTCATCCCAACTGCCAGAGGTTTTCAGCATTTTACAGCAGTAGACCCGGTATGTAGCTGTAGTGATGTTTTCTTTCAATTTTGATTAATCTGAATTCTAAATGATTGCCAAGTTGTTAATAGGCTTAAGGGGAGGCAAATATTAAGTATTTTCCATGTATAGATCTTCAGAACAGCGTTTAGGGACTGAAAAAGTAGCATTTCTCATTATTTCACGTGTCCAATATGGCAAGAGAGCAGGAGTCCTGCTGAGAGAGAATAAACAGCTAAGGAAACTCGTTGTTGCTTCTGGTCCTTTTAGTTACTTATTTTTTCTGAAAACCATGCAAAAATTAGGAGTCTGCATAGAGAGAGCTGTAACTTTGCTGCTTCTGTTTGAGCAGTAAAAAGGGATGGGATATCTACCAGTTGGTTTTGCAAGCAGTGCAGCCAGAAGTGTGTTGGAAGATGTGGCTGTGTGTGTTTAGCCCATAGGATGGAAGTGTAGTAGTGGAAATACACATCTACAGATCCTTTTTTTAATCACTGGGTGTTACAATAATTCATGGTTGGGATATGCTAGTACTAGTGAAGCTGCGAGCAGCATTATCCATGAGATATAGAAATCACCCAGAAGACGATGGGTGTTTTTAGAGTTGACAGGTTCTAAACTCTGGACATGGCAAAATTTCTTTAGGGAGAGGCTGTTAACTGTCAGAGCTTGATGTATTTACTGAGGCCTCCTGAGCCTCAAGCTAACTAGCTGGCCAGGCTGAAATATAATACAGAGAAGATGTTTGTGTAATGTGCAAGATTCCTGATTTAAAAACTGGAATTCCCTGGAACAGCTAGTTTGAAAGGGAGACGTATATCCAACTCCACTTTCCAGGATTAAAAATGAATGTGAAGTGACTTCACAGGCCTAGGCAAGGAGCCTGTGCTGTTTGGAGTAATGCATAAGCTTAGGATAAAGTGGCTCTGACTGGAAAAATACTTTTCTGGATGGTGTGTACATCGAAGAAGTAGAGGAAAGTGTTCTCTTAACAAGAAGGAAATGTGATAATTGGAAAATAGGAAATACTTGGGACAAGTTATTATCCTATCAATATAGAATACTCTTTACATGTCTGAGTTTCAAAAGTCTGAAGCAACTCTTCAGTAAAGATGATCACAAAAAGGCCCTTGTTGATGTTTCAGCTGGTTATGTTATGTGTGACATCTAGGGCCCTAGGAGATAAAGTATTCACTGTTTCTTAATGAAGCTCTTGTGTATCTAGGGTGCTTCACAAGCAGGTGCAACTCTTACTCACCCTTCGGGTATTGCTTATCCTGTACATGTGCCAGCTGGAGTGATGCTACAGACAGCATCTGGTAAGATTAAGGAGATGTAAAATGTTACAGCATGTGGACTATGTGTGGGTAGTGAAAGATGGTGCTGAGAACAGTAAATAGGAAGTTAAAGTATAGGTGGGTGGAGCCATTTATCCTTCACTTTTTTTGTCATTTGTGACTGCTGCATAGGGAAGTAATAATGTTGGTTAATTAGTGTCTCAGTTGTGCACACTTGCAGGTTAGTTAACATGGGCTGCCACCTTATTTTGTTTACAGTTGCTCGCAAATGTGCTCCTTTGTCAGTCTGGGCACACGTATGTCTTCGTATATGAGAGACAATCTTCCCTTCTGGTGCTTTGGAATCAAATTGATTTTTTTAATTCAAATAAAATCCAGTCGTTCATTAACCTTTTTGCTTACGCTCTTTTGTTGATAAAACTGCCTATAGTGCTTGTACAAAAATGTGCTTGAACTGCTTAGGGTGTGATGAGTGGCACGCTTATTTCTGTCATAGATTGACTCTTCTTTCCAACAGCTGTTCTTTGATGAGATCTTATGTCTCTGGATACCTATTTTAGGTATAATCACTAAGGTTTGGAGACCTATAGGCTGATATGAGTGACTGTGTGTAAGCATGTGTGTGGGGAAAAGAATAATTAAATGAAATTGGGAAGTTAGCTCTGGCATCTCAATTCTAACACTGATAAGAATAACTAAGGATTAAATCTGGGGAAAGTACTGCTTTGTAGGCATCCTGTTTCTCATGATTTGCCTTCATGTTTGCTATTGGTAATTAGTGGTAAGAGGACAGTGACCTGGATGAACCTGTAGTTTAACCTGTTGAAGCAGTTTGTAACTCTTCTCTTTGTAGGGCACCTTTATAAGGTAAATGTGCCTGTTGTGGTCACGCAGACCACAGGAGATGTGAATATTCTCCATCATCCTGTTCAGCAAATGTATCAGCCCCTTGGGCAGCCTTCAGTTCTGCAAGCCAATGTTGCTAGTGTTGCACAGGTGAGTGATGTCACTTGTGAAAAATGCACAGCATCTTCTGCTGAAATACTGCAGCCCCAGGACGCTGCTGTCCAGCACACCATGTTTTTTTCAGCCAAATGTCATGGAAAAAACCAACCTGGAGAACTCTGCCAATACGTCTTTGGTCCAGCAGCCCTCTGTGAGTCAGCAGCAGCTTCCAACTGATGCAGCATTAAATCGGTGTGCAGACTCGACAGAAAAATCCCAGCATGGGAGTCATCACACAGCTGTGTTTACTCCAGAATCCTCCAACGGGTTTTCTCCTTCTGAATCCCTGGCAAACAACTCGAGCAGTGTGCTGTTGGATGTGGAGGAGCAGTTAGAAATTCAGCTTCAGGAGTCAGTGCACCAGCAGGTGTCTGATGATATCATTGACCTGATTATCATGGGCAACAGTTTGGATGATGGCAGTGTCCTGAAAAATCAGGACAGAATTGCTTCCTCTGACAAGGTAAGACCTTGTATTTCTCAGCTGGTGAAAATACATCCATTGGAGATAGTTGGTTGAAGTATTGTGAGAAATGTGACAGAGGGGTTGGAATCAAATGATCTTTAAGGTCCCTTGCAACCCTAACCATTCTATCATTCCATGTGATCTTGAGCTTGTTTTGAATAGCAGTAGCTGACTGTTCAGTTTTACATTAAGAATTGTTCACAAATGTTGCTGAAATACTGGGATGGATGAGAATGTCAATCTAAATGCTAAAAGTGGAGTGGATTGATATATTCTTAGACTTACTGACTATTTTGGGGGATTAGAGTTGGGTTTTTTTTTGGTGTGACTGAGCAGACCTGGATGACCCTTTGAGAACTCCTGTGTCATTCTGACACTCAATCTGCATATGGATACTGCCCAGTTGTGGGCAAATTGCTTTGTGATTTCACCTGGAGTTAGTTTTAACTTGTGTGAAGAGCATTGAGAATGCATATTAAGTATGAAAAGTCAGATTTGGTAAGTGAAAGTTTGCTGGAAGGAAATGCATTTCCTTGGTGGGGTTGGGGGGGGTTTGAATCCCAAACAAACTAGAATTTGGCTCAAGCTGTGAGAAAAACTTGAATGATTTTAATTAATAAGCCACTTTCTTGACCTCATCTAATTTTTGTTCCAGAAATTATTTGCAGATGTTTGAAGTTCAGGCTGGTTTGCTGACTTTGAGTTGTAGTGCTTAGATGTGATTGAAGCAAATTTATTAAATGCAAATTTAATAATGGTAATGACAAATGGCTGTAAATTGAAAGCGTGTTCTGTTTCTCATCTGAACTTTGATGGCAGGATGATGAAGACTGTCTGTAGTAAGAATGGAAGGTCAAAACAAAGTATGATTTTTTTTTTATTTTTTTCTTTCTTGAACTAGAAAGTGTATGTGGAGGAGAATTAAGTGCTACAATAAAAATTTAATGAGAAACTGAAGATGGCTGAAAGCTGAAGGCCCTTTTATGCTCCTGTGAATGCTCTGTTTAGGAATTCTAGCACTTTTATGAACAGTAACTTGTAGTACTGAAATACTGTCTCTCTCAGCTTATCTCTTATTTAAACAAAGCATTTTGATTGAGTTGAGGAAGAGGGATGAGTTCATATTGACTTCTATTTCAAAAATGAAAAATGCTATTTTTTGGGGTGGGGAAGTAGTTTATTTCATTTTGGGGGGTTGATTTTGGAGTTTTCTTTGCAATAGAAATTCTAAAGGCCTGCTCTATCAACTTCTTAAGTTGTTTGAGTAGAATACTGCTTAAAGAAAAGTCTAGGAAAATGTCTTTCTATATTGCTGAGGAATATATGGCATGGATTCCATTTAAGCTTAAGTGTAAGAACAAGATTTGCAAATGTACTCAGGGTTTACGAGAAGGCCAGGAGTTGAAACTCTCATTGCCCCAATTTTGTCACTTTATTAAACAAAAATCTCAGGCTTTGAGGCATTTAAACAATGATAGCTATGTGGTGTTAATTCACAAGCTGTCTCTGGTTTGTTTTCTTCCTGTCAGGTGGAATCCACTGTGCAGATGGAATCTAATTTACGATCAGAGAAGGATATCTGCAGTGACATTGAAGGCATAATTCAGCTAGATGGTACTGGTGATTCTTCTCCCAAGAAAGAAATAGTGCTTACAAAAGATAGGGAGGAGAACGCATTCATTGGTGGTGTTGAATCAGAGGATCTAAAAGTTCTGGATGATGAGGATGATGAAGAATGTGGCAGTACTTCGGACACAGAGTCTAGCAGCAGTGGCGGTGATAATGAAGATCCCCAAATAGATATAGTTGAGGAGGTAATTTACTTTTAAGCCTTGTGATGCACAGTGTGATAGGATATCCATCTTGACTGTTGAATTGTTTGACCCAGCCTCATTCCTGGTATGTGTAATGCAGAGAATGCATAGTTAATTTAGATACCTCTTGAGATAGAAGGTACTGATGAGAAATTATTTGAGCTCATTCTGAGGACTGTGGACAAATGAAAGAGACTTTGAGAAGTCAGTTGTTTATTGGATGAATTAAAATACTTAATCACCAGAATTAAAGTTCAATAGTAAAATGCTGGCCTCAATGGGATGGAGTTCTGCTTTTTAATTAAGTAAGACCTGGATACAAATCTAGGTTTCTTTCCCTTCTGAAGGACCCATGGGATTAGATAGAGAACAATGTGATACAAGTACATAACATTTCCTAGGAAAAGGGTTTCCTTGAAGATATGCAATTTTGTATTCTGGAGATTCACAAGAGAACCAACTCCTAGCATCTGGACTTAAAATGAATGCTGGTTGATTAGTAGTGTTCCAGTTACTGGGGTCAGTTTTGTTAGTAGTCTTGCTTTTTGACCTGTTTTTTGTTTAGAGTGTTTCTGAGAATGTAAAGGTGCTTATGAATGAGCTCTGTACAACATGGTCTTCATAGCCTCTAGGTCTTTATTTTTTCCAGTGGTAACCTTTATTGTTCTAGGTGTGTTTAATGTCAAGTATATTCAGTGCTATTCTGAAAGAATGTATAAAATACAATTTTAATCTCTAGGACCCCTTAAATTCTGGTGATGATATCAGTGAACAGGACATTCCAGACTTGTTTGACACCGACAATCTGATAGTTTGTCAGTATGACAAGGTAAAGTATAGTTTTATTTTTGATCCTTAATTATTCTAAGTAATATCTTCAGCAAGTCCATGGTCTACTGTTGGTGCCATTTAAAGGAAACCTGATGCTGTAATAACTGAGTGTTTAAATTACGTGCTCAGCTGACAGTAAGCTGAAGACTTACCTGCTGTTTTCTGAAATGAGGATAATCAATGGGTTTATAATGGCCTATTACAGGAAAGGGGACCAAACCCTGCAAAACAAAGATTTGGGAAGCAGCAGAAGCTTACGTATTTCCTTAACTTTTAAGTAGTATCAACAGTACCATCGACGGATGAGTGCGTTTTCAGCCATGGATTAAGACTTTCAAAATGGGTAACAGAGGAGTGCATGTACTTTCTTTTACACTTCTTTGTCTTTGAAGTGCTCACTGAGTTTTTCCTACCAGAATTCTGTTCTTTGAAAAACAAAGAAGTTAAGGGCCATTTTGTTCTCCTTCATTTTAATGTTTAAAATTCAATCTTATTTTGAACTCTTGAAGATCATATTGAAGTTAGGAGTATTTAATTTGGTTTTGGACACTTCTTTGTCAGTAGTTTAAAAGCTGACAAAACGAAGTCCATGTTTGATTTAGAACCAAATATGGACAGATACGTCTATAGTTTGCTTGAGAACTTTTGGCTTTTATTCTTTCAAAACTGACTAGTGATATTTTTTTATGTGTGTTCACCTAGGCCTCCCTTAGCAGTGTCTGTGTTTTAGGAAGTAGTGAGGTGCGACGAAAATTATTAGAGTGTTACTGAAACGAGTAATTTGGGAAAACATGGTTAGAGAGGTGTGTTTAGAAGATGCACCTGAAATGAAGCCTCAATGCTTGTGTTGCATTGAAAAAGTATGCAAGGTTTTTGAATCTGCTTAATTCAGTATATAAAGAATGCATTTGGCAAAATTGTCTTATTTTAATCCCTCCTTTTTCCTTCTGGACTTGAAAATAGACTGATTAGAATCCAAGAAAATTTCTAGGGGTGTTTAAAATTCCTCCTTTTAGCATTAAATATTTTCTTCAGTATAGATTGTTTTGCAGGCCTTTAAAAAGAAGTGGAATATGCAAACACTTTCTTATGGGTTTGCGTGGCAGTATTTGCTTTTAAGTGATGTTTTCCTCCTTTGGCCTCATCCTAACGTCTGTATGCACACAGTATTGCTTTGCAGTGTGTACTGGAGAAGAAAACCACTGCAGTTTAGTTCAGCCATACTTGTTTGCAGGATGCAGTATATTTTGGGATTGATGAACTCGTGAAATTGCTCCATTATTGTCTTTGTTTCCTGTCACACAGCTCCCTTTGCTTCAGGAGCTGGGGAGATGCTAAGATTCAGGAGGTTGTTCCCTTGTGTGTTCAGTGACAGTGGTTCGCATGTTTTGGGCTATCAGGATTTTAGAAGAAAATCAAGGTTTGTAAACCAGGTTGTGCTTAAAACACTCTCTTTAATGGATGGTCTAAGATAGTATTTTGGAGCGGGGTGGGGTTATTGATTTATTTTTTTTTCCTTCAGATACATCGAAGTAAGAACAAATGGAAGTTCTACTTAAAAGATGGAGTGATGTCCTTTGGGGGTAAAGACCACATTTTTTCAAAAGCCATTGGAGATGCAGAGTGGTGAAACCTCCCTGAAGTACGTACTTTAAGGCTGTGGCACTATTCCCTTACAAACCTTCTGTGAAACAACTTGTCTTTTTTTGCCATAAAAAAACCAGCAAAACAACAAAGCTGTGATAAAAATATGCAAAAAGTGTTGTTAATATGTGCAAACTAAACCACATTATTCTTAGCTACTCAGTTATCTTCACTGTTCTTTTCTGATTATTTCATTACTTTTCTACACAAGAAACATCATTGGAATAAGTATCGTTAACGACTAGAATGCTGAACCTGTTTGTAATTCAAGAAGCTAGTGCAATAGTAACTGGCTAAATGTAAGTAAATATTGGTTCTGTTAGTTTTCTTTCCACATATTTAAAAAAAGAGCTAAAGTATGAGTTGAAATATAAAGAAATATAAAACTACACTGTTATTGGTTATACTGTGCATTTCTTTTCAGAGGCTGCTGGGTTGGAATAAGAGCAGCATATCTGCAGGTTTGAAACCTGTGGTTGTTTCAGCTGTGTACTTTTCTCTCCCCTTTCCTTCCTCCCTTGCTTATTTTGTTGTTGCTTTGTGGTTATTTGACTTCATCTTAAATACAGGTGCTTAAGATTTAAGTCAGGAAATGTGGATGGGAAGACCTTTGAGCTCTCAATATATGAGAATTAGTATTGTTTATTCTATACCTTCAGTCTACTGAGATGCAATGAACAGTGAGATTTAACATTAAAATGTGATTTATTTTCACTTCAATGCAAAATCGTTTAAGTTTGCTTCTGTACATATCCACCACATTCTGGGACTACAGACCAGTAAGCTGTGAATGATACAAATTGCGCATGATAATAAAATGTCATCTCATACATGTTTCAAGCAGAGAGTTGTGTTTGTGTTCCCTAAATATAAACTTTGCTTAGAGAAGTGTGTCGAAGCCATACATGTGACAGTAGCTCATCCTGCATTCCTAGCAGTCCTTAATAATTTTGTTTGTTCCTCTAGAAGTAGAGGTCAAAAAAGTTCTGTGCCCATCTGGGCCATAGCCTTTCAGAGCTACAGCTTTCTTCTGGCTAGCTCTGGTTCCTTCTAGGGCAATACTGGAAACTAAATGGTAAATCCTCAGCAAGGTTGACTTAGAGTGGAATAATCCTCCTAGAATCATAGAATGGTTTGAGTTGTAAAGGACCTTAACGCTCATCCAGTTCCAAACCCTTGCCATGGGCAGGGGTGCTTTCCACTAGACCAGGTTGCTCCAAGCCCCATCCAACCTGGCCTTGAACACTGCTGGGGATGGGGCAGCCACAGCTTCTCTGGGCAACCTGTGCCAGGGCCTCAGCACCCTCACAGGGAAGAATTTCTTCCTAATGTCTAATCTAAATCTTCCTTCTGTCAGTTTAAAGCCATTCCTTTTCTCTTGTCACTACATGGCCTTGTAAAAGTCTGTTAAGCTTTCTTGTAGGCCTCCTTTAAGTATTGGAAGACTGTTACAAGGTCTCCAATGAGCTTTGTTTTCCTCAGGCTGAACAAGCCTAGCTCTCTCAGCCTGTATCCATCGCAGAGGTGCTTCAGCCCTCAGAGCATCTTTGTGGCCTCCCCTGGACTCGCTTGGGCAGGTCCCTGTCCCTCTTGCGTTGGACAGCAGTACAAACAAGCACATGGCACCCCTCCGTCCTGTCTGCTTCTTTTACATCTGCTGGAAGAAGACATCATGAGACAAGTTGTTTTTTCTCTGCTCCCTTAGAGGATGTGGAGGCCTTGAAGAGAAAGAAAAGAACAGGTGGAGAGAAGGAATATATAGAAGAAATGGGGGAAGGAAAAAAAAACACTTGTGCTGATGGCATAAGCAATTGAGATGCTTTCCTTGTGGGATATGTTTTCAACAGCTATTGAGTTTCTTGCATGCTTTTTTTTTTTCTTTGGTTTTTATACATATCTGCTTCTTTCCAGTACCAAAGACAAGACACTGAACTACAGGGCCTGACCCGAGTGTGGCATTTCTTTTGTCTTTTACATATACTGCTGATGGCATGTGAAGCATTATGTATTTGGAAACAGTTAAAATATTACTGTGTGTGATTTCTTTTTTCCCCATTCAGCTGACTTGCAGCCACACTGGTGCTGTACTTCAGACTCATAAATGCACAGGAAATGTAGCTGTTACTATATGATAGATGCTTTTAGATTTCAGCACTCCCACAGGCTCCAAGGTGTTCATGCTCCATAAATGTGTACATTATGAACTGTGAGACCACCTTCAACTTGGGCAGCTAGTGATGCTTCAGAAAAGACTGGAAGCAGAGGTAGTGCAGCATAGGAATCCATGGGGCATGAATGGATATGCACCTTTCACTGAGTACCACACAGTCTCTGAATGTTGCTTCTGGAAACAGAACTTGGTCTTGTTAGTCACTATAAATTGATAGTGGCTGAAGTGTACCTAATTTTGGGCTAGTTTTGAAGATAGCTTTTTCCTCTTTGCGACATCTTTCTACTTTATGGTGTTAAGACTGCCTCCATGTGACAGTAAGGATGTTCTGAGCATCCTTATAACTGCTCGTGCTCTCTGTCCCTGTCCCTTTTCAGACCTTGTTTCTCTGTGAATGAATGCAGAGATATATTGGAGTTAAATAGAGTAGAAATTCCCCCCCATCTCTTGGGCTTTACCAATTCATACTTATTTACATACCTTCTACCTGTTAGCCTCTTCTGCCTTTTTATTCCATTCTTGAAACACTTTGTATACTTGAGAGTTTTGCAAGTTAATTTTTACAACAACTTGCTGCAGCCCCTGTGCGATTTGAGTATGATATTGACTGTGTAGACTGCACATCTAGGATTGGAAGCATTTTTAACACTGATCTCTTAATTACAAAACTTCTTGTAAGTTCTACAGATTGGGCATTATATTTTTCATCCTCTTGCTTTTTCACAACTCGTGTAATATCAGCAATCAAAATCCAAAGGGATGGTTTGCCATCTTTCCTTCTGGAGCTTTGCTAACAGTATGCATAGCTGGCTGTTGCTCCTGGCTAAAGCTGACCTGCATCAAAAGATGTTGCTGAAGATAGCTTAGCTACACCAGCAAGCATCTCATGGGTTTTCATTTAGTTGTGTTTTCTAATGCAGCACCTTCTTGATAGGAAGGACCCTTAATGTGGGCTCTATCCAGTGTATTCCCGAGCTATCAAAGGTAGAAGCTTTAGGGATTAGATTGGGGTTTTGCTCTTGCTATCTCAACCCTTCGCCTATTTGAGGAAATGGCTCCTGAATTCATAGCACTGCACATCTTCTGGCTCCATCCAAACTGTGTTGCATAATATTCCTTGGGAGTGCTTAGAGTGGTTTCCTCAGTGGAGAGCTATGGACTTTCCTTTTGGCCTCCTGCAGTAGGACTGACTTTTGTCTTCCATCTAGGCATATAAAAATTGCCCTATATTTTGCTTCCAGTGATCTTGAATGGACATTGGCAAAGACTTAGAGCTTTGAATAGACACAACAAAATATACTGAAAGTCAGGAATTTTATACTGGAAAAAGATGTTTCTTATTAAAATGTAAGCTCAGTTAACTAACTACTGTAGCCTATGAATTGAGTAATCAGGTCAGAGTGCTTTTGATCTGAATAGTTTACGTATTAATGTTTTTGATAGCCACTAACAGTTTAGCAAACAAATTGCTGTAGATGTGATGGGAAGAGGTGTATAATACAAGTTGTGGGCATCCAGGATCCCTCAGTAAATGGCTGTGTGAAACTTTACACTAGAAAGAAGCTAAGTTTACAAAAGGAAGTCAGAATAACAAGTGTAACTTTTATGAGAGGCTTTAGACTGAACCTGAGTCATTGCCAAGGTTTGCTTTAACTTGCTCATTTTTGTGTGTAGAAAAATTTGAAGTATATAAATTTGTTGTGTATGTTTTTTTGGTGGTTTTTGTTTGTTTTCTGTTTTTTTTGTTTTGTTTTTGTTTATTAACTAGCAATTATTTTCTAAGTGGTAAATTTCATTCAACTTGCAGAAAGTACAAAAAGAAAAATTCAAAGAAAAAAGAAAAATATGAAAGAAAATCTCATACTTCTTTGCTGTTACCTAAGCAGCATTGTGAAACAGGTACTCTCAGTTGTTGCTATTTCAAACTCATTTCTCTTGCATGTAGTTGCCTGCTAATGTTATGTAACAAGTGGACAGGAAGGGTGGGCTGGCGACCTCTTGTCCTATTGAAAAATAAGGTAAGCAAACCAGTTATTGCCCATTATCAAGATATGTCCTAAATTGTGTGCAGGATTCTTCCAGGTGCTGTCTGAATAAACTAGTCTTGAAAATCGGTTTTGAGGTAGGTGACAGAGAATCAGAGAATCATAGAATAGTTAGGGTTGGAAAGGATCTTAAGATCATCTAGTTCCAACCCCCCTGCCACGGGCAGGGACATCTCACACTAAGCCATGTCACCCAAGGCTCTGTCCAACTTGGCCTTGAGCATCGCCAGGGATGGAGCATTCACAACTTCCCTGGGCAACCCATTCCAGTGCCTCACCACCACCCTTACAGTAAAGAACTTCCTCCTTATATCCAATATAAACTTCCCCTGTTTAAGTTTTAACCCATTACCCCTTGTCCTATCACTACAGTCCCTAGTGAAGTGTCCCTCTCCAGCATCCTTGTAGGCCCCCTTCAGATACTGGAAGGCTGCTATGAGGTCTCCACGCAGCCTTCTCTTCTCCAGGCTGAACAGCCCCAACTTTCTCAGCCTAAAAGAAGCCTTAGGCCAGGTACACTTTTTTTCACCAGTGTCTTTAGTTTCTGTTATAGTTAAATATCCTATACTAGTCCCATTTGCTTATCTGCTAAGCTGGGAACTGGTGCACACAAGGGGTGCATCCTATGGAATTTTTATTGATTGCTAAACAGTAGTTTTAAGTCTCCTCTGATCTTGATCTTGCTTTGTTCCCCACATGTGTGAACTGCTGGTGAGTACAGCTGTGCTTACACACAGAGCTTGTATACTGATTGGAAGCAAATATAATTTGCAGTGCAGTGTTTTGGCATCAAGAGGTGTGCTTTGGAACACAAACTTTTATGCTATTGCTGTCACAGACTTGAAAGGACTCAGTTCAGAAGGAGAATGGAAAATGTTTAAAGTCATTGCAAAAATACCATTTTCTTACGTATCGGAGTCTGTGCTTTTGGTTCGGAACTGTTTGGCTGTGACTGTTCTGGAGTGAGCAAAGATCTTAGAGCTGTGTGCAAGGGAGGTATGTATTATACCAGCTGAGGGTCTGTCTTCAGATAACCATGAGTATCATCTACAGAATGTGATCTAAGATGCTGAAATTTCGTCTACAAGCCCAAATAAAATGTATTTGCTTTACTTTCTGTGAACCATAAGCTGTCACTTGTAGGTCTCGCGTTGCTATACTGGTTTAATGAAATATAAGCACTTGTGTACCTTCCATCAGAGGCAGCATAACCAACCTGTCAAGGATAAGCAACCTAAGAGGAGGCTTCATCTGCTGTTGCATCTGTTTTTACTCACAGGACTCTGATCTTTCCAGCAACTAAACCATTGCAGAATGGAGCCTCCTTAGGATGTACCCGAAGCAGATGCCCACAGGGATCCTGCCTGGCATTCAATGCAGTCTGCAGCTGGTCACCCAGTACATATTGTTTGGTCCATACAACGCAGGTGAGAGTTTACACATCTGAATCTCCAACTTCAATACAGCATGGTGTTGACTCACAGCAAGTGAACTCCATGAAGCTGACAGCTTATTTGCTGCAGACAGAGTAAATGTGCTGCAGTAACAAAGGAATGCTCAAAATCCTCAAGTTAGGAATGCAAGCACAAATCTGGATCTCCTTAGCATCAGGAAATGCATGGTGAAGGAAAAGATAGATTTTAAAGGGAAAACCAAGTCACTGGAAGGTAACAATTCTGTTTCATCAGCTGGGAATTGAGTTAGACTGTGAGTGCTGAGGAGTCCCTGGTGCATTCCACATGCCACTGGCACTGGTGATGCTGGAGAATAGTCAGATGGAAATAATTCATGAGACTGTCCCTGGAGAGCAAACAAGGCAGCATGTACTTGCCTGTGCAGGAAGCAGCTATCCTGCTGCTGAGAGGAACCTTTGACAGCCTACATGGTTTGTGTGTGTGCATGTATGGCACATGAAATACAGCTCTATTTGCATCTTTTGTGATTTCCAGATCATACATGACTGTGTATAGGTTAATTTTTTGAAGTAAATTACCGACCAGCTCAGACTGAAATCTAATGTAAACTGCAAAATTGCCAGTAACAAAGGTTCAGCGATCAACTTTTCTGCTTTCTGACATCTTTGCAGCTACTGCTTCGTAGAATCATAAGAATCACAGAATGGTTTGCATTGGAAGGGATCTTAAACATCTTCTAGCAGGGACACCTTCCACTAGACCAGGTTGCTCAAAACCCATCCAGCCTGTCTTTGAACATTTTTCTGTAGCTGCATGTAGATGGCTGTGTAATTGGAAGTTTCTGCTGATGAAATGAAAGGAGGCATCTAGTTTAGTGCTCTTTCTTTCACCCAACAATGCTGGCACAGCTGACAGGCAATGGAAAAAGAAGGTTTGAAAGGTAGCAGACAGGCTTTAAATACTCCAGAGAAGCAGAGCTGAGAAAAGAGCTAGACTGCAATCACTGCAGTACCTGTTAACTTCAAGAGCACCTTGACTCCTCGTGGGCTCCACTGGTTCCCCCAAAGAAGAGTTTTGCCTGATAGTTACCTTCCATGCCTATCCTTACAAAAGAAGGAAAGGGAAAACATCACTGTGAACATCAGAACAGTTGCATTGCATAAGAATTCTTGATCAGCATTTTTATTTATTGTGAAGTGTTCAAGCTATTACAAAATAATCTCTAGTCACTAGAATAATTACAACTGGCCTTGCAAAGTGCTGCATCTACTGGCTCTGGTTTAATTTTTGTTGTAAGACATCTTCTCCCCTGCTGCAGCATACGGCTTCTCTAACGCTGACAAGAGCAGCAGTGCTTGTGAGACTTTGCTGGGGGCTGTGGCTGAGCTGCCATTCTTGCAGTTGGAGGTGTAAGCAGAGAAATAATTCATCCTGTAAAGCTCTGCTCTGCTCTTGCAGCAGCCAAGCTTGCTCATCAGTAGAAAGAAATCCCTTCGAAATGCTTTGGTGAAAATTGCGTAGAGAAATGGGTTTGCACAGGAGTTGACGGGGTAAAATAGAACCAGCAAGATCTTGGAGTTTGTCACTGTGATGAGAGGTACCTTAAAGGCAGCAGATATGGCAAAAAAGGAGATGGGGGCCATGCAGGTAAAATCTGTGAAAATCAGTATTGCCATTCTCTTAGCGACCTTGGTATCTTTATTGGCAGCTACCAGCTCTGGATTCTGAACAGCTATGTAAATCTTAATGTAGCAAGCACAAATGACAATGAAGGCAACAACATTTAGCACTAAGATCAGCAGTATATAAGCTTGGGAAAGACCCGTTTCAATGTCCATGGGTAAACAAATGCTGACCTTCATGTAACTGCTGATCCCTAAGAGGGGCAGCACTGCTATTAAAATAGAGAATATCCAGCCTCCGAGCATGATGGGCACAGCATGCCTCAGCCGTAGCTTTCTGTCCAGCTGCATGGCGTAGGTGATGGTGTGCCACCTCTCTACAGTGATTACGGTCAGCGTGTACACCGAGAGCTCGCTCGCGAACACGGTGAAAAAGCCGGCAGCGCTGCAGCCACTGCCCGTTTGCCAGTCTATGGCGTGGTTGTAGTACTGACCTCTGGTCTGGGCATCAACAGAGGCAATGAGCAGCAGATATAGCCCCATGCAAAAATCTGCAAAGGAGAGGTTGCACATGAGGAAGCGAGGAACAGTGAGCTTGTAATGGCTGGTGATGAGAACGAGGAGCACAGTGAAATTGCCAGCAATGGCAAGGATGTTTATGAACCAGATCAGGACTCGGAGAAAGCTGTATCCCAGGATGTCTTCACAGGGATTAAATGCGTCTGGTTCTGGAGTGCACGTGAGTATTTTAGGCTGGCAAAAGTCGTACTCAAAGTCGAAGCCGGTCATTTCGCCGTCATTGAAAATGGCTGAGTAACTGTAAGGAGAGGTTTCTTCATCTGTTGCGAATGGGTACATGCTTTTTTCTGCTGACCACAGCGATGTGTTGTAAGAGCCATATCTATAACTATCAAAAAAACAAACCCCCACAAATGGAAGTGAGCTGTTTGTTACATGCTGCTTGCATTCTTTTGTAAAATACAACAGATAACTGTTGTTTTAAATCAGTTACTACTTGTGTTTCTACAGGGTATTTACATGTAATGAAGCCTTGTAAGGAGGCCTATTTATGGGTAGCAGCCTTGGAGAGCAGCAAAGGTCACAGTCACATCCACAGGAATGCTTTCTCATACAACTTACTTATTTGTAAGTACTTTACCTTGATTGCTTTGTAAGTGAGCCATTGTTCTCATGCTGCCAGTAGACTGCAGTTCAAACTACAGTAACACTTGCATTGATGGATTATAGGTTTATCAGACAGTTATAGAAGCCAAACTAAAGTAACCTAAGGATTTTAACAGCACATCATTACCCTCCCTTAGGAAATGCACTTACTAAACAAAGTCCTGAGAATACGTATGACTTGGGAAGTGTTGAGGTATTCTATGTTCGCAGTATTATAAAGCGAGGAGTAGAAATGCACAGTTAACCAGATGGCTAGGAATATATTAAGTTTAGACTGGACCTTATGCCTAACTATAAATGTTTTAGGTATTTAAAATAGACCTCTCTAATCTCTAGGTCACCAATAGTGTGGGGATAAGCTTACTAAAGATGAAACATTTTAAAAGCAAACACTGTCTTTTCTGATTCCCTGCCAGCACATGTACCTGTTTCACAACTACCCAATTATCCTGACAGGGTTGTGGGCAGACAATCTGCAGTGTGAAACATGGAACGTATCTCTACTGAGGGCAGCTCTCCAGAAAACTGGTAGCTTTGGGATAACTTAAATGCATACTTGAACTTCCACATCCACTGAAGCATGTACTTTAAACTATTTTTCTGGAGCAGGGTCTTAACTGGCAAATGAAGCTGAGCTGCTTTTCAGCTATTCCTGTTGGGCAAATAACTTCCCAATCTGGTTATCCTATCTCTTCTCTCCTTACATGAAAAACTGCTCAATGTCTGTCTTTTACTTGCCTAGCTTAAACTGGAAGAGCAGGGAATGTATTTGTTTCTATTTATGAATATAAAATTATTTTGATTTCTGAGAGGCCATGTAAACATGCTGCCATGTGCAAGCTGGTTGGCTTGTGTTTTTCTAATGAGAGTTTGGGACTTTCAGCTGATTTCTGCTGGGGTTTTCCAAACTTTGCAACTTGCAGCCAGTTCTGCATGACTTTACTTTCATCTGCTTAATCTAATGTCTGCTCAGTGAATTGCTGGGGTTGGGATTTAGCAAAGCAAAATCTTCAGGAGCCAATAGACTGGGCAGACTATTTACTGCACAGTGGGAATGCAACAGATGCTAATCTGAAGCAGAGGGATTTCTCCGGCATAGGCAGTGCTGATTTGTGTGATCACATTCCTCACTGGGATGTCACTTCACTCACCTTTATAACATGGTCTAATGCTCTGTGTTTACCTTCTTGCCTCACCTTGTTTCTCCCCAAAGCCACCCGTGATAGAGACAATATATTCTTGGTCCTATTGACTGCGTAGACTTTGCCTTTTTGTAGTCCTAAAGTGCTTTGGTTTTGTGGTTAGGAGTAGAGTGGACAGGACTGATTGAGAGAGGCATGCAGAGGAGATGCAGGCATGCAGCAGATGAGAAGCAGTGACAGGAGATTCAAGGCAGCTGTTGCTTTCCAACAGGTCAAATAAAACCAAATGGCAAGTGTAGGAGTTCTCATTTGCAGGAGACCAGCAAACAAGATAATGTCCAAGGAAGTCAGTACCCCAGTGAATCAGTCACACTTCAGCTGTATTTAGCTGTTGGAATTTTGTGACTGTAACCTTGTTTTTTCTAGACTTTACAATGCTCCAACCCCATTTCAGGGCTGCTGACAAATCCCAAGGTCTCCCATTTAGCTGCAGAGGGATAAATAGTAGCAAATCCTTAAATTTCTCCATTACATACTGATTTAGAGCTTGTGTCAACCAGCATGGCCAACGCAACAGTTTTGATGTTAGCCTTTCTCAGTGTCCCACTGAACACTGTCAAACAGAACTGTGATGATATGGAAAGATGCGTTTAGGAGGAGTAAAACGACTGCATGGGGTTATCACACTTCTAACTCAGGGACTCTATTTCTGCCAAGGGAAACTACTGATATACAGAATTGTAATTATTCTTTTATAGGAAAAAAATATTAACAGTAACAGCTCTTCTTTCAATCATGCAAACAACTGCAATTATCTCAGGGCATGAAAAGCCTCCTTGTAGGCTGTTAACTTCCTTAAATATTTAATCACTGTTTTGAAAGTCTTTCAACAATTCAGAAGAGAAGCTAGAATAAGTAAAGCTCATGAAATTACTTTTTTTTTTCCCCATTCCTTTTGAACATCAAAATCACAAGTCTTGGTTTAATGATGGTAAAATTACCACTGTGCAACTTACAAGGGTGACTGAACTGGCAGCAAAAGACCTGCTGGTCTAGGAGAAACACACAAACAAAAGGAGGGGAAAGTCTGTATTTGCTACTTCCAGCATCTGCATGCAGAGAGGTACTTACAACATTTCATTAGTTGGTTTCCTCGTGCTTTCACACTCTTTGGAGAACTTGTCAAAAATGGAAAGCAAGGAATTTTGTCTGAAAGAAGAATGGAAAGAAAGTTGAGCTGCAGCCTGGATTTTGGCCAAATTCTCACCTTCTCTGCAAGTGATCTTCGCAGGTACGTAAGGTGAGCTGGAGTTAGCTTTACAGCAGTGTGAATGTTCATTTAGACCTCTGAAAGCGGGGAGAAGAAGGCTTCAAATACTGTGACGGTAAGCAGTACCTCACGGGGAACTTAAGGATGGTCTTTCAGCTTGGTTATTGTTTATGATCCATTTTTTAATAGAAAAATAACTTGAATTGAAATTAAAAGCTATGGTTTGCCTTATGAAATACTGCATTGAAGTGGGCCAGATTCTCCACCACAAATGATAGCAGTTATGCCAGCTTTTAGAGAAGTGCATATTAACAAATGCTGGGAAGCTGGCCTGATTCTCTATTTTTAACAACTGTTTGAGATCCGGAGGTAGACTTTACATGGTGGAAGTAAATCAATTTGAAAAGTACAAGTTGAAAGATGATCTATTTGGTAAAACCTCTGGTTTTGAGGTGTTGGAAGCATGGGCCAGGTACTCTACCAATGTGAATGGAAATGGCTTTGCCTCACCTCATTGCTACAATAGTAGAAAGAGCCAGCAAAACCACTAAGTTGTTTTTGTGTACTTGTAAGAAAATTGGACACCTGGAAGCTTATAGAAAGTTTTACATAAAATGAGAGAAATAAGATACCAACCCCTATGTGACGCTTATCAATAATAAGATGGCAACAGAAGCTGTAATTTTTTTTTAAGTTGTGGTATATATACCTGCCTTTTTCTTTTTTCCCCATATTCAGGCCAGGGAAAGAAAGGGACTGAATGCTGCCTTCTACTGACATGCCTCAGGGAATGAGCACACCACAACTGTACCTCAGAAATCTCAAGAATATTTGGTACGAGGATTTTATTTCCCTAATGTCTGTGGTGCTGTCTTAAGTGAACCTGCTTGCCCAGTCAGATGTATGTAAGACTATGTCACCACATCTCACTAAGCAGAGAGTGAAGTCTGTAGGTGTTAAGGAGTAGGACATGGGGCAGGAACGGTAACAACTGGGTGAGATGACTATGTAGAGTACAGTAGAGAAGGGGGTAGAAGGAGACAGGAATAGGCAGCAGGCATGTGAACATGAGAATGCATAACCACAAAAAGTCTCTTCCCTGTGTAAGCTGGGAAGGTCTTGGGAGGCCTGCCTCTGTGGTCTTCTGCTGTCATCAGTAGGTGACAAGAAAAGCAGCCAGAGATCTGCTTCTCATTCTTTTGTAGTAGCTGGCCATATAGAACATAGCAGCCCATTGCTTATACAGGTTTTTCCAGTAGCTAAGGCTGTGCAGATAGCTGATGCATCAGCACTGCTCTGAGCCCTGCTGATGCCCCACTAGGAGTACAGTCCAGTTTCTTGATTTGCAGGGTTTTTTTTTCACCAGTTTCCTAAGGAAATAGTTATTAAATATAAGTATAAATATAAATATAGTGACTTACTAAAGCACCCCTGTTTTCATAGATTATGATCACATTGCAGAGTGAAGCACTTGAAAATTAATATAATATCAGAAACCTGGTTATCTTCATCTGAATAATTAATCTTTTCCCTCCTCACAGTTGCCTCTGCATTTAATATACTCAGAGACTTCATCTGGGACTGAATCAGAGTTTGGGAGCAATGGAAAAACCTTGACTGTAGAATCTTTGCTCTGTTCTTGCAGAAACAGGAACCATTTAGTAAAATCAGGTAGGCAGAGAAAGCATGCCATCACCCCTAATTTTACCTGAAAGAATTGGATTCTACTCTTGCCTTTGCAACATAGTCCCGATGCAATGACATGCAAGTCACACAGACCAGGCTCCTCACAAATGACTGCTCAGTATGCTTTTTCTGTAGCCTTCATTTGAAACAGATGAGAATTGAGACATCCTCATAGCTTAAACTAATCTGGAGCTGCTTTGGCTGCCTAAAGCCTACTGAGGGTTGATTTTTTTGAAACAAAAATGCTGGAAAATTAGCTCCAGTTGTCTCACTGACTGCCTGAATTGGCAGATGCAAAGCTCTCTGCGCCACAGTTTCCAACTGTGGGAAGAACAATACTGTCTATTATCTGAAATGACTGGAACTACACTGAGTAACCTCTTTCTGTAGGCATATGTCAGGTCCTAATTTCAAGGGGTAGCTGAAAGCTGCCTTTTTCTACTAGGTCATCATATTGCCTGCATTAAATAAGCTACATAGCTGAAGGTCTACAGTGGGATTTTTTTTTTAGGGCAACATGCTGTGTTGATGGAGGTCTATCTTCCATGTGCCAGTGGACTTTTTAATTGGAATAGAAGCTTTAAGCAAACTTAAAATAATATTCCTGCTGGCAGATCCTGGCCACAGGATGGGATCCATTTCAGTTCTAAAATAAATGGGGATCATTTTCCTGGCTTTAGGAAAGATCTGTTGTTTCATGAGGCCTTGATATGTACCACGTACAAGCTTCCTTGGCACTGGAATAAGGATAATCAAACCTTGTGAGCTGAATAAAGAAAAATTGCCATTTTTGAGCTACTGAAGTACTGCAATACAATAATGAGCTACTTGAACTTACTTTTCTGTCCTTAGATTTCGAAAAGCACAGCAGTGGCTGGGATACGTTAGAACAGCTTCCACAAGGCTGCTGAATTTATCCAGAGGTGGCAGTCTCTTTAATGAGTATGATGACGTTGCATTTAGGACTTGAATGGCCTCAAGCCCGTAGCTAGGCAGGGACTCCAGGGCTGTTGAAGAAATATCCCTGTGAAATAGAAAGTATTCTCTTTTCGTATATATAAAAGAAACCACCAAAGCATGACAGTAGGTAGCAGCAGCTTGTTTTTTCACAAAGGTCTAAGTCTGCAAAGCTACTTCAGCACCTGATACCTGCTCAGAAATGTGGCCTGTGAAACTACAGGAGCCCCAGTGAGGCAAGGTGCTCATTTTTTTCCTGGGGAAATCAAACGCTGCTGCTCCAAGGGCTGTACCACCATGCAGAGTGAGGGATGGCAGTTTTAGGCCAAAGAAAGGAAGAGGGAAGAGGTGAATGTGACTCTCCAGCCAGCTAACAGGTAAAACGCCCTCTTGGCTCTCTGCTTAGCTCCAAAGGGTTGTTCTAGATGTTTTAATTAAATAGTTATTAATTAAAACACATAAAAGAATCTGTCATTCTTTCCAAGACCAACTTAAGCAGCTTGGCTTAGGATATCTTCAGAGGGCTGTTTGTGTGAGGAAAGGCTATCAACACGACTAAGGATTTTCAGTGTCGGGGGAAAAAAGGCTGCAACTCTGAAAGTGAGTAGTTAGTAGTGCCATGTACCTTAAAGCACCAATAAAAGGAACAAAACGGCACATGTGGCACAGAGAGCTACTTACATAACCACCCGTTGTGTTTTATCGCATGGTGTTACAGTCAGTGCACCCCTCCAGTAATTGATCGATAAATCATGAGGAGGATAATGTGTTTAATTCAGCACAGGCTTATAGCATACATTCAGCATTCACTTTTATAACCAAATTCTGAAATAATATATTGTAAAAACATACTTATCTTACCAAAAGACAAGTTAGTTTCAGTGTCAGGATATAAGGCATAGGAACAAGATCAGGAAAATCTGACAAAAATAAAGCAAAGGCTGAAATATCTAAGAGATGGAGGTCAATGCCAGCACTAGAACTGGCTGGTCTGCACTTCTTATGGTGCAAGCAGCCTTCCACCCTGTAATTTCATGCATCTCATTGACATGCTTCCATTTTACAACTAGAGGGTAAGAGATCAAGTCGCCTTCCAGACTCAAAGCCTGTATTTGCTGAGATGACAAAGTCCACGTGGCACAGCACCCTTCCCATGGGACACTTAAAAGCACAGACAGTGGAGCAATGGTACTTACAGGACATCTGGCCCTGTGGCTCCTCTCAGGGCATTGTTGTGTATCCGCCTGAGATTCTTATTGTCCCTCAGGATTCTGTGGAATCAAACATGAACTCTCTTTATATCTGTATTTTGATGGGACTTTGAGCAACCGGGTCTAGTGGAAGGTGTTCCTGCCTGTGGCAGGGGGTTGGAACTGGATGATGTCCAAAGTCCCTTCCAACCCAAACCATTCTATGATTCATCCTCTCTCTCTGTCTTTTCTCTCGCCACAGCAGTTGTTGCAATATCTAGCCTGGGAGTGCTTGTATCTCTCATGTGACCTTTCCCTGTGCTGATGCCATCAGACCATTATCATCTACACTTAATTCTGATCGTTTCTGATTTCTTCTGACTAAGACCAAGAACAACCAGTCTGGTTCCTTTGTGGCAGTAGCCCTGTCCAAAAATGCAGCAGAAGTTTTGCCCAAACCAAGAGGCTAGTCCCAGAGCATGTGAGAGTGATTTAGAAATGATTGATGTTTCCAGATATGAAATGCAGGTTCCTCAGTTTGGGCTGCAGTTTCAAGCTTTCTACCATTGCTGCTAAGTTTAGAAATTTATGAAATTTTATTAAAAATAATGAGCTTTTCTCGCAAAACCTGCAGTGTTCTGTAAGGAATGGTGTTTCAGGAAAAGCACTAAGTACTGCAGGATTAACAGCTGAGTGACACTGAAACATTGGTTTTCTAATGGAGATCAGGAAATGCAGTCGCTTAGGCTGAAGAAAGAGTCTTTACTGTATTAGAACTATTATTTACTGTTTAAAAAGAAATACTGAGGAGGGGAAACATACTCACAATTGATTCAGCTTTGTCCCATTGAAGGCGTGGCTGTGGATATCTTCAAATCCATTTTTATACAATTTGCTGGGGATTAAAAAAACATACAAGGGAAAAAGATTGGGAAAAGATGAGGTTATGTTATGTATTACAGGTTTAAAATCTTAATGCTGCATTCATTTTAATGATTAGAGGGTCTGCTTATAAAGAACAAGGGTAACTATTGCATGACTTAACTCTAAAATTAAGAAGGCAGAGCTTAAATACCTTAAGCACCTTTCTGTTAGGTGTAGAAGAGAACTGCTCATGAGCAGATCCTCCCTCTCTGGAGGGCTCACCTGTGCCTATCTTGGGCTGAGATCCTGAAACAAGAAATTAGTCCAGGAAAGTGCCTGGTACACAGACGCCAGCCTGGAGACAGAAGACCTGGATGTTGTGGTGTCAGCAAGTGTAAATGAAAGACTGCAAGGACTAGAGAAGTGTCAGATGGAAAGCGTCTCTAAAGCCTAGAGGATGCTGCTGCGTTGTAGATCCCATGTAGAGAAATCTTCCAGCAGCCCAAGAGACAGCTTTGCAGAGAGGCAGGAGTGAGTTGTGCATCATCAAGTGGCCAGTGAGCTGTCAGCTCCTCCAGAGTACTGCTGCCAGGCTTGAGTTTTGCTGTGGAAAACCTGCTGTCTCTTGTGCTGCCCTAGGTATCTGGGGCCAGATACCTAAAGGCTGGGCTCTGCTGCACCTAAGTCCAGCTCTTTTCCTTTATTAGGGTATCTAGCCTATGGGTCTGATTTCACTGAGAAAAATCCATTTGTGATATGGACCTGCTCAAGTGTGTTCAGAGGAGGCCGTGAAGATGCTCAGAGTGCTGGAGCACCTCTGCTGTGGAGACAGGTTGAGCAAGCTAGGCTTGTTCAGCCTGGAGAGGAGAAATACATGAAACACTAACTGTAGGAAAAAATAAATTAGCTATTTGTAGAAACAGCTATTACTCTATATCTTCATAGATTACTTGTGTTTCACCAGACTATGCTGTAACAAGAATTGCTTCAGCAATTACAGTTAAGCACATGGGGTGGAGTTAAGATGTAGTTGTACAGTTAGGAATCTGTTGGTAAAATAATCCCTTTCTTCTAATGATGAGCTCCCTATCACAAAAGGATGGGAAAAAAAATTGATCATTGGCTGTTTCGTGACTTAGACTCCCTCCCACTTAATACACTTTAGGGTTACAGTAAAAAAGTTAAGCACCTTTCTCCATCTCTTTTATGTTCATTTTCTTGCACCATTAACAGAATCGTAATTTTGCTGAATTTCTTTCGTAGAACTTGTTGGTAGGAAAAGAGGTTTATAAGAGGAAATGATGCCCTAATCTAAGCAATTGCTCCTCTTTAACATTGCATAGTAGTAGTGTTCAGTCACATTTATGTTCAGTCCCTTTAATGGTTTCACAAGGTATTGACCAATACATAAATTCTGTGTCAAAATTGCTGTCATGCCCACACATCAGCCTGATGAAGGGCCTAATTTTGTCAACTGCAGTTCCTTTTTCCTTTATATGTTTTTCTGCTTCTGTTGCCTCGGGAGACCTGAATTTTGGGCACATCCTGTAGAGAGGCTTAGTCTGTGATGTTTGTTTTTTTTTTTCTCCCTATTTCAGTATTTCTTTGTGGAAGTTTTTGTGAGAACAAGGGTGCTGTGAAATCCACATGGTTCTTGCTGTTCTGGCTGATGACACTTTGGCTTTCTGCTGCTTTTTGTACTCCTCAGGTAGGGCATCTCACCTAGCATTAAATCATCTCACAGGTGGCTGTACCAATGAATCCAGTTTGCTAAAAGCAAAGTCTTGGGTGTGGAAACTTATGGGAATCAATGTCAAAAGAAATCAGGGTAACAAACATTAGTACTTTGCACCAATTTCTTCTTTCCTTTCCTCTCCTTTGGAGGGACCCTGTGCAGCTGAAGCTTAGCACTGTTTGGTCAACACTTTCAGCTTAGTTGGGCCCTGAAAGCACTATTTCAAGAAACCATATCCCTGTGGGGAGAAGAGAGATTTTGACATCAGGCTTGTGGTCTTCATGACCTGTTGATGGTAGATTTAAAAAACAACAGTGCATGGAAGATGAGGATTTGGATTCCTCCTCCTGTTTCCTTTCCTAAGTGAAGTTAGCTTCTGGATAAAACTCACCTCTTCAGCTTGAAGAACACCCCTCCATTTCCTAAGAATTTCAAGTTTAACTCACAATGCAGACACATATTGCATGGGGCTTAATTTCCAGATTTTTATGTAGCCAAACTTCAAGCTTTATAAAGCTTTCCTCAAGCAGAAGTGTTATCATTACAGAAGGAACTGGAGCTAGGATTATTTTACTCACAGTGTCAGTGATTCATTGTTCATCCCCCGGAAAGCATTCTGCGGGATAGTTGTCATACGCAAGTTATCACAGAGCTCCCTTTGGGAAGAAAAATAAATCAAAAAACAAAGGTATTTTTGTCAGTGAGCCAGGAGGAAGAAGATAGCAAAGACTCACAGCTGTGTTAGGTTGGGTCTCTACTTACAAAATAAAGTAAGCTTCTAATGAGAAGATCTGTGTCAGGTCTGGAAATTGTCTTATTCCAGTGTTACAGATGCTCCTAGAGAAAGGCATAATTCCTATTTACAGGAGGAAAGATTACCACAGTGGATGCAACAAAAAGCCCACTCAGTAGTTACGAGTTTACCATGCATTAAACAAGGCATTAAAAAGTGAATGACAAATATAATAACTTTTAAGTATGCTCCGATTGTGTTTGTAAGGCCTGTAAATATTAAGTTTTGTAGCATCTTCAAGCAGTGTTCTGGGGAAGCAGTGTCTGTTCTCTCTACATTAAGCACAACGAGGAGATTTTAGTTACCCCTTTTGCATAGTACCTTATCAATCTGAAAGCTTTATTCTAGAAATAAGCACTTAGCAGAACTAATGTTCAGGCTTTACTACTTTTCTGTCCATTACTGTCCTGGGTTACGTTATTTAGTTGCCTATTGACAGACCTCGCTATTGGTTACCTGCACAGTAAATTATGTATGTATTCCTGGTATACTGTAATGCATGAAAACCTTTTTTGCCTTATACCCCTTTATTTGTCTATTCCTATAGAGGGACGAAAACCAGAAAAGAAACGGAACTCTTTCTTTCTTCCTTACAAGTATTTTAGTCTTGGAAGGTTTCTGAATGCTCCGTCCTCAATGTGCAACAGATTTTTCATGTTCAGGATTAATCTGTAATGAAGGGAAAATGTGTCAGGATTATAATTGTTATACATTTGGGAGGGTCCTGAATTTTTTCCTTTGTCAGAAAACGGCCAACTGCAGAATATGGCAGAAGGTTCTCTTGCTGTGAACCAACCTTCTACAAATACATCATGAGTGCATTTTGAAGCACTATTGGTGATAAAAATGGCCTGCAGTTGTTAGATAGCTGGCAAAAGATCTAACAGCTGCATCATCCCTTGTTTCCATTATATAACTGATGCCGTGTCTAGCCAGGAAAGGCAGTTCCTGAGAGGGTTTAACCTCCTAGAGTACCATGGACTCCCTTAGAGCAGTGGCTAATAACACTAGATGCCTACTTAGATCTGCAGAAACTGAGAGATGAAGATAAGTGTGTGAGAAGTAGTGTTTCCTACTGGTCACGCAAAAAATGGGCAGCACCTCTTAATCAGGTAACACTTTTTGCAGCTGTACTGTCTGGTAAAACTATGTTTGCATAAATGCACAGTAGCTGTAGCCCAGCTCCCTCCCTATGCATAATTTACAAAATTCAGAGGTTTTAGCATGTGAAATTGCAATAAGAGTTGAAATCCAGGAATGCCATTGAACCCACTTACCTTGATCATCCATTAGAAGGGGCCTAGAATGCAGCTTGGAACATCAGGCCCTTGCAACGTGAGGCAGGTGTGGAGCATTCAGAGTCCAAAAAGGTTTACTTTCTAGCCTGTAGCTCTTTAATGGTCTTGCTTACCTTTTTGGTTTTGGAGGAAAGGTAAATGACAAGCTATCCACAAAATGTAGGTGAATGCATGGGGTCAAATCTTTTATTCCTTCCCTAAACCCACCATTGATTCTAGTGGAAGTTGGACCCAGTCAGAGTTGGATAAATCTGTATCTATTGCTTATGTGAGTAACTGACTTTAATGGATTTCACATATAAGGGAAAAAAAAAAAAGAGATGGAATTTTTCTCACTCAGTTACACCATTTTTAAGGCACTCACTGATCATGCTATGTGCAAAAGGCAGTAATGAGTTACTGAATCAGATTTACAGTTTCCAATTTCACTAAATATTTCAGAACATTCTCCTAGTCATTGCATTTAACTCACTCAGATGCCTATGCTATGTGGGTCAAGTTTAGGATCAGTACATGTTCTGTTTAAGTAATATGTTAGCACTCGAAAGAAGAGCTACGCATACTAAGCAGCTGTACTTAAATACTGTAGGGCTTTGAGAACTGCATCTTCATAAAGGAAGATTTTTCTCATCAATTGTCATCTGGAATTATTTCCCTGCTTAGAAAGCTTGACAGTGCCAGTAGAATTAGACAGAGCTCTGCTTCTGCCGTTGAGCTCACTGTAAGCAGTAGTACTCTCTACGCATGGATGTCTTTGCATGATTTAGCTCTCCAAGGCTAGACCTTTCACAGTGCTCACTATTTCATATGGTACTTTGGAGAGAAATGTTTCTCATCATAGATCTAATCCAAAGCCAAGCGAAGTAATGGAGAAAGATTTGGTCCAAGAATAGTTCTCTGCAGACTGCTTATTCCTTGATGATCCTAAATCATGACCTGGATGCCTTTTTTTTTTTTTTAACTGGTGCTTACATTTCAGACAAAGTGGGAAGGCTGTCAAATGCGCTCGCTTCTATTCTCTCCAGGGAGTCACTCTGAGAGATTTCACTGTAACGAAAAAGGCAGACACAAAGCAATGTATTAGCAGAAAAGATACCAGAAATCAGCCTTCCACTTTGTATTTCCTCCTTTTATGCAGAGTTGTTCAACCTCCCCACCAATTCTGTTTGGCAGCAAGTGTCCAGGCCTCACCCCAGACTACTTGAGAGCCTGTGCCAGCTGGGATTGAGGGAGACAGGCCTGTTGCTGTCTTGGTAAAATGGAATGCCAACACTTTGGAGTAAGTTGCTCTGTAACAGCAAATTTCCATCTTCTCAGTAAACTCTGTTATTTTTGGTATTGCACTAGTTACTCAAATGAAAGATAGATGTAGGGCAGGTGGCCTGCTGGGCACCTGATCCTTAGAGACTCAGCGGCTGGTGAGGTCAGTGCCTGCTGGCAAAACTTGAAGTCTTTCAGGTCTGGAGTCTGAAACATGCTCCTTCCGTGGGATCCCTCCTGTCCGCCACTGGTTTACCATTTACGTATGTTGGAATGACTGATGGTAGTGAGAATAATTTATCATTTGATTTGCAGAGGGTGATCAGTTGCCAAATAGATGATTTAGAGATTAAACTAAAAAAGATTTTAAAATGTGCATTCTTCAAAGTAACACTAAATCTCAATATAATTATGAAGTGTTCTATAGATTTGCTTCAGACAAATACATTGATTTCTATACTGTTAATCTGGAGAGATCCATTAAAAGGACACAAAGTAATCAATTAAATTCTCTTTATCAAAGGGAAAATGTCAGTGAACAAAATATTCTCTGAAGAACAGGATACATGTACAGCTTAGGCAAGTTTAGCCTCAAGTCATTCAGGTAGGAAAAACTTCATGGGTTTAAGTTGGTCTCCTATCTGAAAATGGTTATGTTCCCATTGACCATTCAGATGCAAGTGAATGCAAGAATACAGTAGGCTTGGGGTTTACAATCATACTTTATTGCAGTGGAATACATGCAGAAGAGTTCAGCTTGTTTTCTACTTTCTAGAGCTACAGTAACATATACATTTTTAATTTGACCGAAACTGTTTAACCAATGAGCACTAAAAGCTGAACTAGTCCACCTAAGTCTATTCAGGCATTTGCATTACCCTCATCCTTCAAGTCTTTGCCTTCAAGAAGGCACCCCAAAAATGTTTTCTACTTTCTTTTTTTGTTTACTTGAAAGTAAATTATGTAACATCTAATACATGTTTTAATATCTGATGCATTATGTGCTTTTCACAGGTGAAGAGAAGTTATAAAAAGTGCTCCTTGAAAAGAAAGTGGCATCATTGGTGCTCCTCCTTAGGTTCTGGACTGCACTGATGTGGTGGTGGTCACCAGCTTTGTCCTTTAGACACCACTCAGATAAAATAATAATACATACTGGAGACTCCAGCCTGCCATCTTTCAGCTGGAATAACAACGAACAGTGTTCTGTTTCAGTGGCAAGAGTGGTCAGGTGAGCTTTATGGTCTGAGTCCTTGATATAAAATAGGTACAAAGCCAAGGGAGGGGAAGCATCACAGACCCAGTGTGCGAAATTACAACATATGTAAACCAAAAGATCCGAGAAACGGGTTCAGTCCTGCCGATTCCCCTGCCAAGCTTATCTCTTGGTGCAAAACACCAAAGAAATACCTCATTTGGGTATTATGTAAATGTATGATCACAGAATGCCATAGCTATCATTGCAGTGGTAATGATGGATGATAAAAATCTATCTCCTCTGCCAATCAAAAGCACCTATCATCAGCTGTTAATCTGTACCCAGTTCTCTCTGATATGATTAATGTTTCATTATGTGATCTGTTAAACATCTGATAAAAATCACACCTTTTCAAAGGATCTTTTATATACTTCTTGTAAGAAAAGAAATGCTATATTTGTCCTTTCCCAGTGGTTTGTTTTGTTTTTTGTTCACCTGTAGTATGTTTTAGCAACACATTTTCACATTACTGGAAAAAGATGTTGTTTGGGGTGGACATTTATGATGGAATTTCTAGAATTTCTAGTGAGAAATTAAGGAATAGCATGTGGAAAATGTTGTCAACTTACATGATGAAGGCATCTCTAAGTCCTTCAAATGCATGCGATGGGATTACTTTTACAGGGAGATGAGTAAATGATCTGAAAAAGAAGAGAGGGAGGAAAGGATTGTAAGGCATTGGGTTTCCTTGTTTAGCCATTTTACCATTATGGCAGGGGGAAAACGAATAAAGCACAATTCTTTAAGGTCCCTTCCAACCCAAACCATTCTATGATAATGCCACTTCAGTTTGCCTGCAGTTCTCTGTGCTTCTGGGGCCTGATCCATTTACCATTGATCTCAGCTAAATGGAATTCAAAGGATATTGGGGCAGTTCCTCAACAGCATAAATTTGAGACTAATCACCATCAAATCAATAATAATCATAATGCAGTAAGTAAATTAATAGCCTGATGGAAGTGAGCAGCTACATTCACAAAGGAAGCTATAGGCTTGTTTAAAGTTAGTTCCTCAGAGAAAGTGGCTGCCATGTAAAGGTTTCTTTATAAAACAGTATCTTTGCATTTGCTGGACCATGCTTTCATCCCAGCAGCATCCCTGTAATGCTGCACCATGGCACCCTGCATTCGCTGTGAGTGGTCTGGCTGCGTACAAGTGTAGAAGAAACCGAAATCAGGCCTGGGTTGGGTTTTTATCATTCTGTTTTAAAATTAGTTGCATCAGTCTGGTGCTTTTAAGCAGCTGATTAAAAGCAAGCATATATTGTCCTTCTTAATCTTTTAGTTACTCAGACTGAGAAGTTAATAATGATGTGGGAGACAGATCTGCATTTTACTGTTCTACTCCATGTCTGAATCACAGTACTTTTACCAGCCAATATATCTACCCATGGCCATACTCTCCCTGATAATGGCCAGAGGAAAATATTTAACATATTTCAAGACATTATCTCTGTGCAGACAGATAATTGCTCCATTTTGCTTTATAATTAGTCAGAGACATTTGATTTCCATCTTTAAAAACCACCCCTCAAGGTTTTTGACTGAAATGTTTCCATGCTATTCATATAACATGTTTTTTTCTCCCCTTTGTTGTCATAATCTTTTATATGAAGGCAATTAAAAATGTTTATCAACTTTTTAATATATATGTATTTTATATACATGTGTCATGCCCACACAATATAGTGGCAGGCTGCGAAACACATGTATGTCTTGGAGTTACAAATCTAGATGTGCTAAGGAACCTGGCAGCCAATTCCTAGCTATGTTCCAAACAGTCTGTATGATTTAGAGCAAATCATTTAGTTTCCTTGCACCTTGATTTTATGTCAGCAAACTGGGAATAACAACCCTTCCCTACCCAATAGGAATGCTGTAAGGATATGTGTGTTTTTCATGCCACTGTGTCTAGATGGACAGTGGCATGTTTTGTTGTGTGTGAGGTTTGGTTAAATCAGAAATGAAACTAAAAGCCTGGAAAAATGTATATGTCCCTGAGAGGACAGACAGGTAGAGTTAACCTGCAATAGCACTCAATGTTCTGAGCCAAAAGGAAAAGAACTTCAAAGAGAGGTAAAAAGTAGAACCTGAAATAACCTCACAAATAATGCTCCATAACCCTGGCAGCAGGAACTTCCCACATCTGCACCATCAGCTGGGGCTCCTTGGAAGATAAAACATGCCTGTTGTGAAATTGTCTGCCAGAAAAGTATTATCATTTACACAAGAAATAGAAATGTAACTGAAAGTGAAAAAATTAAAACCAGGTCTTGCTTTTTGATTACATCAAAATATTAATCCCAGAGCTTCCTACCTCCCTGTGATGTGCCTGTGAGCAGTGTGGCAGCTGTAAAATCCCCATAGTGTGTGGCTTGGAGTGACCCACTCCCTGCTTGCAGAAAGACTTTGGCAATGGTCCTCTGAGCTTAGGCATCTTAGCTATGTGATTAAATTTAAGTGGGATGACCTGGAACATTTAACACATACTGTAGCTAAGCTGCATCATGGCACTCAATCCATTCTGTATTTCAACTTCATTGGGTTTTGGGTTTTCATTCTTGTGAGTTCACCTTGATAGCTGGAACTGTGAACTCATCTGCATTGACATTACATTGTCCCATGAAGCATCTCACAAAACAGCAACAACAAAGGAAAAAGGCAATTCATAATCGGCCTTCTCTTAATCCTCAAAATACTGGTGTTGCAAACCAGACACTTTCACATTGATAAAGACATCTTAAATTCACCAAAAATGTGAATGTTTCCATCCCTACACTTGTCCGCTTTACCTTCATAGTTTTTACCTTGAGGTGAAAATTTACCTTGAGGCGAAAACTTACCTTGAGGCAGGTTTTGAAACCTGCCTGTGTTAAAGGGAAATGTTTTAATTTTGGATGTCTCTATACTTACACATTTTGAAGAAGATCCTCTAGCTTGTTAAGCACAATTCAGTTTGTGTATATGTATAGGCATTTAGGTTGATAGAGTTTAGAAGTGCCTGTTGCAGGCTTAATTCTTTCCAGAGTGCCAAGTAAAGTGAGGCCTTATCTGATGTGATATCTTTGCTATTGAACATGACTTTGATAGTTCACAATGAAAATGAAGCAGGTGCTATCAGGAATTATAGGAGTCATAGGCTGCTTTGGGTTGGAAGGGACCTTTAACCTCATCCAGTTCCAACCCCTGCCATGGGCAGGGACTCCTTCCACTAGACCAGGTTGCTCCAAGCCCTGTCCAGCCTGGCCTTGAACACTGCCAGGGATGGGGCAGCCACAGCTTCTCTGGGCAACCTGTGCCAGGGCCTCAGCACCATCACAGGGAAGAACTTCTTCCTAATGTCTGATCTAAATCTCCCCTCTTTCAGTTTAAAGCCTTATCCACCAATGCTGTCATCCTGCTGTAGAAGGCTTTTATATTTTAGTTTCTTTATTTTATATGATTACTCATCTTTCTAATGCCCAAAAAGTGAATCCATAAGGTAGGCTTCTGCTGGGAGTGGCAAACTTTTATTCTGTGGTGCCCTTGGACTTAACTCAGGATTGGGAATGTTGGTAAAAATTAACACTGAAACCCTGTCATCTGCCTAGGATTTTTATCAGCTTCTGGGGGCAATGCAAAGTGTTGGCACTTTACATTGATTTTTAAAGCCCTGTGTATCGGGCATTATCTACCTGAAATGTGAAATATGATGCTGGATATATTACACAAGCAGCTAGAGAGTACTTTCCCCTAGATGATGATGGGTGATTCATTATCTCCTATGAAAGACAATTTGGCCATGAAACGGAATTCCTCTCTCAACTCCAAAGAGCCAAATGTGCTCCCAGTGAAGATATGGTAGAACTGTCTACTTCTTCAGGCTCTTGCCACAAAGTTTTGAATTTGGTACCTGGTAATTTGGTGCCTAATGATGTGCCACTCACCCTACCACAGAAGCCCTGCATACATGGTCACACTCAGGCACAGCAAAGTGAACCTCCCTGTGAAACGAGGTTTTGTAAGGGGCAGAAGGGTATTAGGTATCCAATGCCCATTACTGTACAGCTGGAGTTGGATGCCTATCCATTTAGACTTTACTAACCCCCCCAAAGTACATACAAGACTTCAAAAGAAGGAAAATCGTGTTTTGTTTCAAAATATAATGGTGTGTGAAAGATTATTTTTCTGATGAAACGAGAAGATGCATAGCCCCTCCAGCCAAAATGGCATAAAAGGTGTCTGGATAATGGAGTTTCTATAGGGTTTGTGTAATGTCCAAATTAAAAACAGGAGCCTGTGAAAAAATATGGTCCATTCAGGACTGTATAAAACACATCATTCTGCAACCTGTCGGAACTCAAATGATTTTGAAAAGTCTTCCAGCAATAATGTGACATGGCAAGAATAACTTGGGTGAAGAAAAATGGCTGAAATTTCCCTACAGGGTATATATCAGAAGTACATCTGGAAGCATGGCTTATTACAGCATCAGGGCTTGAATTACTCAGGTATAGCTGGAGTTACATATTGGTGTTTGTTCTCTTGAATGACCATAGTAGTAAGGACTTTAGCAAGCACTATTCTGCAGTTCCCCTGGTGCCCACAGGTACAGATATGGCTATGCAGGAACAAAAGTTACTTTCTCTTGCTTTGCCTCTCATACACAGAGCTGGGCAGCGGGAGAAGAGAGCTAAAAATACTGGTAAAGTATGGAAGGAGAGGGAATCAGTACTAACAAAGCTGGAAAAGCCATAGAAGTAAGAGAGAGGGAAGATGAAGGAGCTGGACATGTCTGCAAAGTCAGACTGAAAGAGGGATTTTTTTGACATCTAAGTGTAAATATTGTCTCTGTAGGAGTATTGAGCAGAATCTTGGTTGAACTCTTTTCTGATTGTAAAGTTGGTTTCTACAGCCAGCCTAATGTCTAGACTTTGTGCACAATCATAAAGATTAAATATTATCTTAAAGCTTGAAGGGAAAAAGTCTTCTCTTGCCTTAACCTGACCACTGAGGATGGGATGTCACTTATTCTTGTGGTGATAGAAAAGGAAAAATAAAAGAGTAAACCAAAAAAGGAGAGAAAAAAGTCAGTTTAGAGCTTTTGACAGCCTCTCTGGGCTGTGATGTGCATCATCCTAATAAACATGCTAAATCACTGCAAAAACTAAGCCCCCATTTGTTTCTGCTGCTGCAGGGATCCTTGATGTGACTGATGCACTGCCTGCTCTGCCTGTGATACAAACACCAGGGAAGAAACGTGCTTCTTGTAATAACTGTGGAGAGCCTCTCCAGCATCCATGGACTCTGCTTTCTCTGGCACTAAGGTAACGCAGGAAACTGTGGAATGCCCCATCCCTGGCGGTGTTCAAGGCGGGGTTGGACAGGGCTTGGAGCAATCTAGTCTAGTGGAAGGTGTCCCTGCCCATAGCAGGGGGTTGGATCTAGATGAATTTTAAGGTACCTTCCAACCAAACCATTCTGTGAGTCTATGAAATGAGGAAGAAACCAATTCAGGATAGAAAGTTTTCTAAGAACTGACTTTGGAGGAATGATTCACATTGGCTCTAGAGCAATACAAATTAGTGTTTCTTTGTCCTATCAATCCTCAAGCCAAGGAAAAAGCGAAGAGGAGATCAGGGTTAGTATCATCTCTAGGGAATTTCAAAAGCATGTTAAATTTAAAACAAATCAGATGAAAATTGGAAAACACAAGCTTTGTTACCAAGAGCATAAGTCATGTTCCTGTCATTCTCAAGTCATGCACAGGTAACTGAGGGATCCTAGACACAGTAAGTATGGTATTTGTAGGTCGCCAAATCTTGTATTTTGATGCCATGATTGTTTAGATCAGTCCTGTAACTGAACCCATGAACAACCTAACAACACTTGAATACCTACCTATATCAAGTATTTGGTGTGGTCTACTAGACCCTGAGCTTGGAATGGGATAAGGGAATGCCTGTGATTCCCTGTTGTTATAATTTAACCCTAATTCCCAGAGGTGCATTAGGCAGAAAGATATGATGGATCACCCTACAGAAATCCAGACAGCCTGTCAAAACTTACAGCAGCTATTTTACTACTAGAGAGGGGAAAATGATTAGCCACTCACTTGTCAATGAGTTGAAACTCAAAAAGAGGCAACAAGCACTGCTCAGAGGATTCTGATGCTTCAATATCGAGGGCATTAAATGGCACAAGCTTTTGGAGAAGAACTTGCAAGAAGTCTGATGGATTTGTGAAAGAAAAAGCAAAGAACCCCCAGAAATGGCAGAAGCTTTAAGACCAGACATCAACCTTTCAGTCCGGTTTGCTTAAAGTTGACCGTGCCACTACAAGGTGCTGGTTTTAGAATAGGAAAGCTTCTGCCTCCTGCCTCCGCGGGAGAAGACTGAAAGTTCTGACAACTTCCCTCTGCCACCGGGACTGGTGCCACGCGGTTCTGAGAGCACCACATTTTGGCCATCGAGAAAACGTCCCGAAAGACGCGCATCTTCTTGCCGGGTAGAACACTCCGCGCCTGGGCTTTTACCTCCCGGGCAGCATTCCGAGCCCAAGAAAACCCCAGTCCCAAGCGCCCCACCACTTCTCCTCGCCTCCCCGGGGTCAGTGATGCTCAAACCCCTCCCGCTGCCCGTCCGTCCCAGTCCCCGTTCCCCGCGGTACTTACGCGCGGGCCGGCACGGGGGGCGCCCCCTGCCTCGGCGGTGGGCAGCGCAGGGCGCGCTGGGTGCAGGCGCAGCGGGGCGGGCAGCGGCCGCCAGCCCCGGCGGGCAGCAGCGGCTGCAGCAGCAGGAGCGGCAGCAGCGCGGGGACCATGGCCGGGGCGCATCCACCCTCGGCTCTGCCCGCCCGCGGGACACGGCCGTCGCCCCCGGCTCCTCCTGCCCCCGCCCCGGGGCGGGCTCGCAGCCCTCCGCCGCACCCCGGTCCCCACCCTCCCCCGGGGCTACCCGAGGAGAGTCCTTCCTCAGCGTGCTGCTCGTGGTGAAGTTGGGTGCGAAGCCTACAGGTGGCAAGCAGAAGCCCTCTCTCTGTATGACTCTTTCATGAGTCCCCTAACCACCTCCATCGCTGGAGTGCCTTGGTAGGAGGATTGGGAACACATACATGAAGACAGGTTGAGAGACGGGATTCTCACCCTCTATTCTGCTTTGGTGAACCCCCCTCCCCGCAGTCCTGTGTCCAGCTCTGAGGGCAATAACACAGGAGGGACATCGAGCAGTTTGAGCAAGTCCAGAGGAGGCCAGGAGATGCTGCGAGGGCTGGAGCACCTCTGCTATTGACACAGGCTGAGAAAGCTGGGCTTGGTCAGCCTGAAGAAGGCTCGGGGAGACCTTAAAACAGTCTTCCAATACCTAGAGGGGCCGAACAGAAAGCTGGAGAGGGACTTTTACAATGGCCTGTAGTGACAGGGCTTTAACCTGACAGGGGGGAGATTTAGATTAGGCATTCTATAATTCTGTGATTCTTTGATTCATTTTATGATTCCGAGTGATGCTCTCTGTTCCCAGAGGGGTTCTATGGCCAGTATTTTTGGTGAAAAGACCGTGCTCAGCTCAGCATCAGATTGTGCTGTGTGAAAGCTGAGCTGGTGGAGGTGTGGGCCATGGAAACTCCCATTTCTCTGGTGTTATTGGGTGGTTGTACCTTGGGGAAAATAAGTTGGTTTTGCCTTAATGGAGTAAATGCTCATTGCGCAGATATGGCAGCCTCGTTAGTGCATGGGAATGGTTGGGATACAAATGACCCTGTCAAACACTCTCTTATGGCTCTATGCACAGCTTCTGTATCGCTAATGAAGGATTAAAATTTGCCTGCAGAGTCATCAAAGAGAGGCATTTCAGGGTCTCGTTACTTTATGATCAATTATACCCTTTGCGTGGAAGTACTAATCATGTTTTCAGGACTACTTATGTTCCCAAAGGTCCATTCATTTTTTAAGAGACTGTTTTGCACCTAACTGTCATTATTGCTGCTGCTGTTATTATTATTTATTACTACAACAATAGCTTTTAGAAGGTGCGGTTTGAAATCAGTTACCCTATTTATGACGAGTGATGGAGCAAACCACTGAAAAAGATGATTGCTTCCCAAAGTAGATTTTGCAAGCTAAGCAGAAGGGTATGGACATGTCATCAAAAGCTACCTCTGCCTTCAAGTGTATCTAGGAAAAAATCCGAAGTGTGAAGGAGGAAATGACACAGCACAATGTGGGGTTTGCCTGAAATGATTTTTCCACTTGTTGCTTTAAAATCATGGAATCAAATAATAAAGCCTTTTACAGGATTTGGTGTTTAGGACTAAAGTGTGAGACGTGCAGGGTTCAGGGCCATCCCTGTGTTCTCAGCAGCAGCTGGGAGAATGGAGATTGTGAGCAGTTGCTAAGCAGCTCACCTGGGGTGGCCTCAACACCATGACCTGTGTCAACCCAGATCGGGAAGTAGAACCAAATCTTGCCAAGGAAGGTATGGTGGCAAAGCCCTGCTTCACTGTCCTCAAGAGTGCTATCATTGACTCAACCTTCTTCTTTCAGCATTATCCACTCTGCTTTAAGTGATGGGACTCTTCAAAGCAGTTTTCCAATACCTAATGGGGGGCCTACAGGTGATCTGAGAGGGACTTTTTACAAGGGCAAGTAGGGACAGGACAAGGTGGAATGGCTTTAAACTGGCAGAGGGGAGATTTAGATAGGACATTAGGAAGAAATTCTTCCTTGTTAGGGTGGTGAAGCACTGGCATAGGTTGCTCAGAGAAGCTGTGGCTGCCCCATCCCTGGCAGCGTTCAAGGCCAAGTTGGACGGGGATTGGAGCACCGTGGTCTAGTGGAAGGAGTCTCTGCCCATGGCAGAGGGTTGGAACTGGATGAGCTTTAAGGTCCCTTCCAACCCAAACCATTCTGTGATTCTCTGATCTTTCTTGTTACCAGCAACTTTCTTGTTACCAACCCTCTGTGAACCTTAAGTCACAAAATGCCTCATGGCCACTGGCGCTTGACTTAGAGGTCAGAATACTGAAGGCAAAAGGCAGGCAGGTAAGGAAAGAGAAATGCCTGAACAGCCTATAGTGTGTTTGCATTACTGCTGAAGATGAAACTGCAGATCATACACAAGCTAGCCAGCTCCAACTACAACATGCATCTCAGTGCAGCTCGAGCACTGTCAGACAGAGGAATTGCTTTACACATACTGGAATGCTTTCCTGAATCCTTGCCTCAAGGCTGCTGTGCAGAAGTGTACGTGAGCCCTTCCACACTCAGGAATCACAGGAGTGGTAACAGCTGCCAGGGCTGCAGCTGCAGGTTGTAGGTTTGCTCTTCACAGGCGAAAAATATAAACAGGAAAACCCCGCGGGTCCTTCCTCCATCAGATCTCCTATTGATCTGAAACAGGGGTTGATGGAGCAAGGACTGAGAGATATGGCTTGCAGGAGCTGGTACAAGGTCTCTCACCCTGACATCTGACAGCAGGGCTGCAACCTGTCAGTCCACTTTCTTGGGGAGCAACCCAGAGCTTGCAGTCATTGTAGACTCAGTTTAGGCCAGTTATTCTAATTTACCACCTTTTCCTCTCCTTCTCCGTTTGTTACAGGCCTTTTACAGTTCCTCAGAGAAACGATGCCAATGGAATGCTCGTGTAGAAAAAATGGCTTTTGAGATACAGAACACAACTAATTACAGTGTTACAATTAGCTGAATGCCCTTAACAGAGTCCAAGGTGGTGGGAATCACAGTGCAGCATCTGCTATAGCATATGCTTTCCTAGTTTCCAGAAGATAACAGCAGGCGTATATGCTGCCGTGGATTGTGCTTTCTGCCAGGAGAGCAGAGCAGCACGCAGATGCTCCGCTATTTCTTCCACCCAAACTCTGTTAGAAACGTCTGATGCTGCACACATCTGTCATGATGAATTATGCTTTCTTGGCTTCAGATCCTTCATGCAGGCAGACTTATAACTATGCAACGGTAATTCATGTCCCATCGTTCCTGAATGCATACTTCATCCTAAGGGTAGGTGTTGTACCGAGAACGGTGTAATAGGCAGTATGGCATCACATGAGTTTGTGCCCAGCTCTGAGGTGCTTCACACTGTTCACTGAATTACCATATAAAACAGAGGAGCTGCTGCTTTCTGCCTGGTTTGGTTTTTTTTTTTTCCCTGTGGTATTGGAAAGCTGCAGTGCTCTTCTGTGCACTGCTTAGTGAACTAAACCCAAAATGCCTTATTATTCTCTATTCTGTAGATTAACTTTGCCTTGCCTAAAACATCCCAGAATAGTTGTAGGCCTGCTAATATACTGCTCAACATGCTGAACTATGGTACTTACAGCTGAATTAGAGCTGACAAAAATTGAGCCAACTTAGTTAAATACTGCTTCAGATTGAACACAAACCTTCTGTTCCTTTTGATTGCTTTATTTTTTATCACATATTTGATGTTTTGCTGTCTTTTGCCTTAACCAGGCCCAGAACTCCAAAAAGAAATGTGTTTGTAAAGACATTAGTAAAAAATATGTCACTATAGTCACAAAACAGTAAGTAGTAACTAGCTTTGGACCACATCCATACTCCTAAGTACTGATTAATAGGAGAGCTTGCTATAGAAAGCGGGTTTCTGTTATTTAGCCTGTTACTTAATAATTAATTCTCTCTTCCCAGTTTGTTGTCAGCCTTGTGGCAGCTCCTGACAAAATAAAAAGAATTGTTAAATTATTTGGAAGGACCTTGGCCAGGGAGTATAAACCTGTGATTTACCTCTAGTAAAGCCTAGAGGAAGGATGCTGAGAGAGAAAAAGGCCTGTGGCTCCTCCACCAGCAGCTGGAAAAGAGTCTGGCTCTGGTTGGGTGTGAGTGTAACTCTGCTTTACTGGGCATGCCTTCAATGTACTGCTGGAGCTGGTTGTTTGTTCTTCATTAATAATGATGCCATACAGTTAGTGCATATGTCTTTATGAATTAGAGAACTATGACCATCTTGTGAGTGCTATGTGTTTTTATGTGGAGGCCATGAATGCAATGGGGATTTAACGCCGGGGTCCCAGTGGTGGGACCAGAGCTACTGTGGAGGGTAAAAGTGGATTAGAGGAGGTAGGATTTTTCTCACTTGGGCCATAGTCTTAGTTCTCTGATGCACCAGTTGAGTCTTACTTATTTATAACCATACATAATTATACACTTGCAGGTGTTAAACAAGAGTGGTGGGAGGCTCCTTGTCTGCAAGAAAGTCCGAGTGCCTGAAAGAGTCACTGAGCTGAAAAGGCAGGCTGTGAGTTTATATATGTACACGATGCACAACAAAAGCCTTAAGACTGGATAACGTTTGAAGTAGGATGAGTTGCAAGCTTTTTTCACTAAATGGCAAAACCCATGGTCTTTGATCCAGTAATCCCTATGTCAGTTGGATCACAAATCCAATAATTAAGTACAGTTTAGGTTTCAGCCCCTCTCCCAAAGACTTTCTTTCACATTCTTATTTATCTTTTGTCTGTTGTCTTGAAATGTCAAAAGAGGTGGTACAGCCGTTCACAATCAGGTCTGAGCCAGATTCCTCTGTCACTTTTAGCATGTATTATGCACTGATTTAGAAACCATTTTAAAATACATTAAAGCCACCCTGAGAAACGAAGGAAGCCCTGCACTTTCGAGTGTGTGTTTGATACTTACCTCATTGAATTCAGGAAGAGGGGATTATTACAGACATAAAAGCTGTCTCTTTATCAGGAGCTTAAAAACACTCCAAGGGAAACAAAATCTGTTGTGCTTAGCTGCTATAATTTAAGAGCCAACTTCTGCTCTCATTTATAACAGCATAAATTTGAATTTGATTGAACTCTGGATTAACATCACTGCAAATGAGATAAAAATGTGACTTCAGAAGTTCATAAGGTAAGAAGCAGTTTTGCACCCGACCTTGTTCCTTTTATCTGTATGTATGCTCTTGCTGACTCTGCTTTGGCACATCATCCTGGAAAAAAGATACCTATGGCATGTTTGATCTCTTTTTAATGGTCCTAGTCAGGTTGGATATTTTTTATTTTAATGCTAGATATAGCCAGATTGGTAAGATTCCACTGGGATTTGTACACTTTGCCATTCCCATGATATTTGAATACTGCATGAAAAAATAATGGCATGCTGCCTAGATCCCGAGATTGTGGTTCAGGTATTTCATGGACTTTCAGGTTCAAAAGGGCTGCAATTACATCGTGTTTCACTTGCTACATAATGCAGGCCAGCTTGTGTGGTTCTGACAGTGCAGGGATGAATAGGAGAGAGTCTAAGAAGACTGCAGTAATTTCAATAATCAAATATTGGTTTAATAGTTAATACAAGTTCATTATGTAAGAACAATAGCTCACAATCTCTTGTTGTAAAATCAGAACTGCCCATACTGTATTGATTAAGAACTACTTAAACGTTATGAAGTGGATTGTTTATATCTTTTTTTTGGGAGCCCATGAAAGTTGAAGCTCTTGAATCAGAGTGTAGACTTATAAGGGAAAATAATTCCAAATCTTAGTGCTCGTTCCAAAAAGAAATAGTGTTATCCATCCTCAGCTTGTTCACTTTCCTACCTCTTCCACTGACATCCACTAAGGTTACATTATTTCAAGGTCAGTATTTCCAAGGGTGATTCTCTTCAAGGGTGCAGTACGTTGTGTAATTGGCCATCGGTCAGAAAAATGCATGAATCCTGATAAAGCATGTAGGAACTTTTTCTGCTTGTCCTTATACAACTTACAAAGTACACAGTTTCTTTTCTCCCATCCCACCCCAACTCAACATCAGATTAATGGAGTTTGTCAGCTGTTTAGGCAATGAGCTAGAACAGACGTTATGTTTATAGAGGAGATGTGTGTGTACGTTACATTGTGAGGCCAAAATCCAGAAAGATGAATGTTTTCAATTATCTTTACAACCAGACTCTCTCCCTGCATATTCAGTGCCTAGCAGCTTTAAAGAAAGATTGTTCTGTAAAACCTTCTAATGATTGCTGGCAGAAATACAAGAAAAATGAAAGGCACTTTGATTTACACCAAAACTGAGATCAGAATCGAGTTCTGAATGACAGGCATTTCCAGTTTATTTGTGATTAACCTCTTACTCCTCTTTTCTTCTTTGAGTAGTGCTTCACTGGTGTGGATAAGGAGTTAGCGTAATGCTTGGGAACAGGCCCAGGAGGTGACTGACCCCAGTTCTTCCATGTCTTACCTGCACTCAGCTGTGATGTGTTTTTGCAAAAGCTAGTGGTATCACCTGAGCTTGAAGAGCTGGAGCCAATACCAAACTGCTCTGCATAGCAGCACCTGTCTCTAAAGTTTGGTCTGTATGCTTCTTGCACAGCTCATGGAAGAAATTAAACACCTCCAAAAAAACAATCCCAAATGATGCAGACTGTATGAAGAGCCATCCAGAGATCTCTGGGCAGAGGCATGAAGATAAAGCCCAGCTCATGCTAGAGTGGGGTTCCTGGGAGCAAACAGCTTCATCCACTCAGGATCCACAGTTGCTAATTCTTATAGCTATCACCTGTGAGGAAGAAACGCTGGCAGACTTGTTCTTGATTGTAAAGTGTTTTCACATGGGGAATAATTACTGCTGCCTGTAAGGAGAAGGAAGGCGGGGTTGGGCCTCTATCCTGTTCTAAGAGGGTTTTGGATTTGTGTTTCTCACCTTCTGGGTGAGTAGTGCAGCTCTTGGTTGGGGCTTGAGCTCCTGGAAGTTGCTGTTTTGCAAGAAGGAAGGTAAGAGGTATATTTCCTATGTGCTTTAGGTTGCTGTAACTTTCACCTGCTTTTCTTTTTCTCTATGATCTCTGGCTCAGATTAGCTGAGGCATTTTTGCTGATGTGGTGTTGCTGCCATTCCCTTTGTTTATTGTTGCTAATATCCTTCTAAGTTGTGTATTCTGCCAGTTACGTCTGGAACGCTTCTTTGCAAATTTTCCTGTTCAGTTGAAAGGGGAATTCTAGGTATTTGTTGATTTAAGGATAAAAGAAGTTCCCATTTTAATCCCTGCACTTTCTTCCCCAGCTTACTTCACTGTTTCCTTTAGTTTCTCAGTTTGCACACTTGGAAGTCAGGACTTCTTGTATGGAATTTTTTCTTCTTTTGGGTTAGTGCCAAATGAGGGCTTGATCACTTGCTGTAGGGCTGTTCTGTGAATGACTCTTGCATAATTGTCTCCCATAATTAGCAGAGAGTTGGAGGTAAGTGCTGTGTGAGCATCCAAAGGGATTCTCTGTCTTGTGGAAGGCAATGGCAAAACTTTCCTGGCACAAGCTTGCTATGGCCGTAGAGTAACAGGGTAACAGCCCATTAATTTGCTCTTCACAGGCATTGGTACACAAAGCATTTGTGTTTATCTTTTAGAAAGTTTGGGCAAATTGCTTGATGTTGGTGTTTGAAGGGAGTGTTGGCGAGTGCTGGGCTGGGAGGGTGGTGGGTGCTGGCAGAGGGGCCATGGGAGGCACTACCCCACTCCCAGGCCCAGCAGGTGCAACATGATCATAAGGAGCTTGACTACTCATTTTCTTATCAGGCTATGCTCTCATTTGTTCTTTTACTAAGTTTAGATTATTGTGGATGAAAAGAAGGTTTGGTATTTTTCAGCCTTATCAGGGCCAGAGTTGTCTTTGAATACCAGCCAGAAGAGGATTAAAGTGAGTCCTTGGGTAATGGCTCACCTCACCAAAGACCACTGATGTGGGGAAGGGTTGCAGATGGCATCTTGGTGCAGCATTTCTGATTATTTATTTGCTTGGATTGGGACTCACTGTCCACATCTATACATTAATTTGGGATATCCAGTTGCCCTTCCTGTGTACAGCCTCTCCGGTGTGCCCCTTGGTCTCCTCTCAGTTGTAAGAGGTTACTGTTCCCTCAACCCTTTTCCCTCTCCCTCCCCCCTCCCCCCCAAAAAAAAAAAAAGCAACCCTTGCATTTGTGTCAGGGAAGCTTGCCTTGGCATGCTTCAGCTTGATCCAGTTCTGTTGCTCTTTCCCCGGCTCTGCCAGCCTAAGATGCTCAGAAGAGAAGGTCTTTAAGGCTAGTGGAGCTCTCTCAGTGCACTTGCTGCCTGGCCCACACAGCTACCCCACATCTCTGGCATCTATAGGTTTTTTTCTCAGTATTTCCAGCCCCTGCAGAGTCTCCTTTCTTACTCCTTTCAGTTTCCTCTGCCTGTGTTCACCCTACCTTCTTCTACATTCACATGCAAGCTCAGGAGGCCAAAAGCAGCCTCAGCTGTAGGTCTGATTCAGTCCTGCTGTGCCTCTTGCTGGCTCACCCTTGCACAGATGAGGCATGTATGAAGAGGAACTGGGAAGAGCTCTGGCTTTGCCAGCCAGCAGTTGCTGTGTGCTCAGATCACTCAGCAAGCACCCTTTGGCTCAATTCTCCTGTCTCCACCTCATTTCATTCTCTTTGGCTCAGAGTAAGTTTTTGACTGTACATGTGGCTGCTAGAGAGGAGAGTGTTTTCAAGATCAAAAATAAAGCAGAAGAATATCAATGAGAGGAATATCAGACATTTCATGAGCTTCCCATACTTTCCTTTTTCTCCTTGCTTTCTCAGGTGTGTTATGTCCTTTCCCAAGGCACGCTGGCTGCAGGATCCTAATCTTTCTTTGCTCTCATGAGGTCATTTCTTGGTGTGGCTGCTGAATATAATGACAGGTGTGGGATGCTGGTTGCTTTAAGCCTATGCTTTGGCAGTTTTGGGTTAAAATAAACAGGAACAGGGTGCACTGCTTGTGAGTTCTTATGTAATTGCTGCAGCCCCACAGATGAAATTCATTCAATGCATCTCTTGTTTGTGAAAAATGCAGAGGTCAAGATAGTCCCTTTTCCTTTTCAGACCCTTCCTCATTATTTTTGAGTTGCATGGTTTTTAGATGAGTAACTGAGAAACGGGGAAAAAATAGTGACTGGTCTCTTAAAAGGAAAAAAAGAAGCTTTGTTGCTTTGATCTTTATTAAATAAATATCTGTTTGATCAAATCCTAAAAGAAGGAGAAAGAATCTGATACTCTTTATGGACCCGTGAGCCCTTTGTATGGATTTGTATTCTGCTGAAGTAAAGGGCTCAGTATAAAAAGAAATGTGAATACTTCAATTTGTGATGGCTAAAAACTAAAGGAGTGGAATTATTTGATTTCTAAACTATTTAAATTGAGTATTTGCTCAGGGGAATACTGTGATAAGAAGTGATTGCCTATTCTTTTTAATTCATCCCTGATGTCCGAAATATCTTTCAGTTATTGGAATTGCATGGATGTGAGCAATCTCATGAAAAACAAGTTGAGTATGCTCATAGGACTGAAGTTAGTTGTGTGTATTCATCCCACTGAGTTTAAGGAGATGAATGGTGTAAATACAGCTACTTGTGTGTTTGTGGATCCATGGAGTAATAGCTCCTGTCTTGCAAGGATCTACTATCTAAAGAAGTAAATACTTGCTGAAGCTGCCGCATGAGGTGGGTGTATTTCTCATCTTCCATCTCCCCAGATGAAGCAGTCAAATCCAACTTTTATAACCCAGGCCATTTGCCCAGTAGGCCAGATTCTGAAACCCCTACTCAATGACACTAATACTTGTGTTTTTGCATAGGCAAAGCATCCACTGGTACAAAGGAAATGTGTGCCCAAATAAACTTAAAGGAGTGGTCAACTAGTCTACGGTACTAATTTCTTGCAAACTCTTCTGACTGCACATCTGTATATTCTGTAAGGAATAGCTCTGCACCTTAGCATCCTCAGCTGTCTTAAGTAAATTTGCTTCACTTTAAACTGAAATACTTTGGAGTTAAGGCATGAATGAGATCATGCTTATACACCACGCTATGATGTGGTGTTACTACTCTTGCAGTAAAAAATCCCACAGTGATCTTGTGAGACAACTTTTATGATATATCTATATTTAAATACATCTAAATCCATTCTGAATTCTGTTAAGGGGGAAGTTGTGATTTCTTGACTGGAATTCTTTTTTGCCTTCAAATCTTCTCATAATATGAAAGTTGCAAATGAAGGCACAAGTTTAACAGTTTCTTTTCAGGTTTTTGGTTTTTTTGCATGAAGACCCCACAGAGTAACATGCCTCAATTAATGGAAAGCAAGAATGGGTTGCATAAACACCCAATGAATATTTTCTTAGCAAATTAAATCTGATTGAATGCTTTAAGCCAAAGAAATATTTGCATAGCTAATGAAACTGATTAACTTGGAATTAATTTGCAATGTTTAGTCACACGGCTTAAAAGCAAAGTGATGTTAGTAGTGTGTTGATTATTATTAGTACTCAAGATAATCAGGCTTGCTAGGTGATTAAATGTAAATACATGGTAAAAAATTGGTTCAGGTTAATAAACAATTTCAAATAAGAAAATACCCCATGATGATAAAGTGAAATCAAGGGGTGGTAATTGTACAAGTAGAAGTTAAGAAGTGTGGGGAAAGCTCTTGTCTTCGGGTGAAAAGCTGGGATCTTTTTTCCATTTCCCTTTGATTTGCTAATGACTTCTTTATGATCTGTGTTACACTTGTGCCTGGGAACAGTCAGTATGGGCTACAAACCTGTCGTACTCAAGTGCTGTACAAACAGATCTCTGTGAGCTTATGGGAGTGTGAACAGGACCTAATGGGTAGAGGCATCAGGCAGAAGAGATGGTTTGTGGGTCAGTGCCTGTGTGCACAGACAACAGAGACCTTGGTTCTCCAGCAGCCTAACTGTAGCTGGGACTTCTTTTGCTTAGTTCTGCAAGCCTTGTAGCAAAGTTTTGGGATGGAGTTGCAGGGAGAATCATGTAGTGACTTTTGGAGAGTCCCTCTTTGAGATAAGGTCTCTATTGCAGAAAGCATGGAAGTTTATGCTTAAAAATGAAGTGGTTGTGCTGCTAAGAAGTGGTATTGCTGACCTGTAAGGATGTAGAGCTTGCTGGTCAGTAACCTTAAAGAGCAGATAAATAACCTTGGCATAGGAAGCAAATGGCATGGAAAGGATAGAGAGGCACCTAATAAAGTACCTATTCTTATCCTGTTGTCTGGAGGTTCAGTCAGCCTGTAGATGAACTAGAGGTAATGCTACTTCCTTTGTGCCATCAGTTTCAAGAGTTTTATGTTATGTTTTTGGAAGTAGCTACTATGATGATGCCCTGGCCTCTGCTTGGATATTCTAGGTGCTGGGGGAAGAGGGGTGCCACACGTGGTAACTCCACTCCATGGAAAGATATCATTCATAATATTATCTAGTGCTTTTGCAATATATAACCCACATGTACGCACATGTGTTTAGCTCCCAAGGCATATTCAGCTTTTACTTGTTTCAGTAAAAAATGAGAGAAACCAAAATGAAGTCTTTAATTCAGGACAGAATCAGGCCCACTGCCAGGTTCAAAATGTTGTTATATTCAGGTTAACTCTGTATACTGATAATATTAGGAAGAGCCTCCTTTATTGCTTCTGACTGCATAAGACATCCAACCTTATAATGCGTTTAATACAAGAGAATGATGTTTATAACATGAGCGCTTCCTGCTTATAATAGTCATCTTGGTCAGCATTTCTTGATGTTTTACAACCAAATTATAAGTCCATTTAAGTGACTTATTACACCACAACCTGGATAGTAAGCACAGGTAAACGGATTCTCTGGGAAGATTTAAACTGGGAGGACAGTCACTATAAAGCCTAACAGAAATTCACTGCACTTTACAGATGGAACAGATTAGAAAAAAAAGTCCAGAACTACAGATATCAGGGAAAGAAAGTCCTAAATCATCAGGATGCAATGAAAGCCTGTCAGAGGGTGCTATACAAATGACTTGGAAAGCAATTTTAATTGATTAATTAAAAGAGTAGATGAAAACTGGACTTGGTTATGAGCTATTTTAAGACAGCCTTCCAGGCTGCCTATCTCCAGTGGGTCATCTTAGAAAGCCAGTGTGATTGTGCTTGGCTGGAAAGTGAATGGGGTGGGTGGGGGATGACTGTAATGGTGATTTGCATTGCCAAAACCTGACACAGGTCTGCAGACTGAGGAGAATGAGAGTCCCAAGCAGTTAAAAATCACATGAAGCTTTCATGCAAATCACTTCATGTCAGGATTTCTTTAATTTGTTTTCTACTCTTTAGCTTTCAGGGTTTGCTTTGTCCCTGCTCTCCCAGCTCCCCTCTGTGACCGTGAGGACTAGAGGCTTATTTTGTAAATGGCAAGTTGAAAAACACATCAGCTGTGGAAAGATCTGCTGTTTAGTTGATCAGGAAGACGGCACTAAAAGGGAACGAAAAATGTCACTGGCAATGAGCATGGATTAGGAAATCTAGAGCAAGTGATAATTTTCAGAGCTCTGATATGCCAACAAAGTACAGAGAAGCCGGACAGAGCCAGCAGAGAGGCTTGGAGCTGGAAGGAAGTAGCATCTGTGAAATGGCTGTCAAACCCACAAGTTTTGAAAGAGATTTTTGGAAGTCTGGAGAGGGTTAGAGTCAGTAACAATCTGTTATTTGCCAGTTAATGCTGACTCAGTGTCTTAGTTGTACCCCTTAGTTAGGGGCTCCTTTGCTTAGTGAGGAGCTCTTCATACAGACTGGCTAAACAGCAGTGAACTTGCTCTTGGTGCAAGTTTCTTGTGACAGGCAGGACTAACTCCCCAGAGTCAATAAAGTTGGTGTCTGATGTCAGTGCTGTATCTGACTTGGAGCTGTTGGCTTCATCCTCCAGTTTTGTTGCCAAGCAGGTTTTGAGGGACAGGGAAGTGAAACAACCTGCTTAACACCATCAGTCAGGTTAAAAGAAAAGAGAAAACAACCAACATCTTTGCTTTTATCTTGAAGGATTTGTGGCTCTACTACTTATTAAAACTGAAGCCACCCCAATAGCATTGTTCTTGGAGGGAATTGGAATAGCCTGCCTAGATGTGTAATGTTAAAGGAGAAACTTTGCTTCAAAGGCAGAATTTAAGTTGCCTTCCAGCTTTGATTTTGCTTTTGGAATACAGGAACTGAAGTGCCACCTGCTAACAGTTTTCCCTCATTCTTTATACAGGCCCATATTGAGTCCTTCCTTTGTAAAGGCTTGTCTCTAACTTTGTAACTGCTTATGCAGGGAGGAAATGAGAGGCCGAAATCTTTTCTTGCTTCGTGACGCCATCACTTGCCTATAAAAGCAAAATGATGTCTCTTTCATCCTTCTTACAATACCCAGACAATAGGTGGGCCTGTTTTGTTGAGTTCTAGGCAGGTATTACCCACTGTCAAAATGTATATAATGCTCAGAAAGATCATGTAAACAACTATACTGACAGCTGTGTTAAATGGTGTCTGAATCCTAGCTGTCAGCTGGTTGGGTATTGACTGTGGAAATAAACAAGGCTCTTTCCAAAACCTGCCTACAGTGCACAGTTCCCTCTGCTGTAGGGATCATTATGTGAACACTCATTGCATGTGCCATGTAGGAATTTGAACTAGACATTCATATTACATTCATCTTCCTTATTTATAGATATCTTCATATAGAACTGATTCTGTGTTAGTTTGACTTGGATGCTATGAGCAGGGCTTGCCCTCATTCATCTGTGCACCAGAGCAGGTCAGAGGTGGCCTTCACGTTAGCTGATAGCTCAGGAAGCAAGCAAAAAATAGCGTGGTAACAACCGGTAAGCAATAATAATAGTGGTTAGAATTTTACTCTCTGATTTGGTTTTGGCTGTTTGGCATATCTGCAGCTTTTTTGCAAGTCAAGTGTATTATCAGAATGGGGACAGGCAGAGGGTCTGCCTTAAAACTTGTTTCTTTATACCCAAGTCATAAAAGACCTCATAAGAAGTGTAGATGTAGCTTGCAGTAAAGTCGTTTCATGTTGTCAAATCTAAAGAGATCTTTGATGTAATTGAGAGTTTAGAGCTGTGTTTCTACAATAGAAGCAGAAAAAAAAAGCCTTGAGCACAGAATAGGTAACAATGAATAATAGTTAAAAATTGCAATCTATAGGAATGTGCAATTTTCAGTTAAAATCGATTGGGTTTTCAGATGTTTATTACTCACAATGAAATAGATTTATGCCTTCACCAGAAACCTGTGTACCAGTCGTGAATCCCCTGTTAACCCAATACTTGAAAGTTGTTGCACATCAAAATAGTGCAGCATTCTGAAGTCTGCAGTAGGTGTGTGCATTCTCTTGGCTCTGCTTGCTTCCAAGGGAATGTGCTGCAAGGACAGATGAAAGTTCTGGGTTTGCTGCTGCAGGCAAATGCAGTTTGTGAAGGGCACAAAACTTAACAGGCAAAGGAAGCTGAGTCACTGCTCCTTTTGGTAGGGAAAGAAGTCATGTAAAAATTCATGCTTGTGTTTTTATGCTTTGTAAACATGGAGGTCTTTTTTTTTCTTGCTAAAATCCAAGATAAGACAGTAGTTGAGAGCTGGTGTGGGCAGACCTTGTTTCTATGAAGCTGTTGATTTTCGTAATGCACTAGAAGTTTTGTTGTCATCCCAGGGTTGTTTGGTTTTTCATAGTCCAGATCTTTGGCACTGTGGAGGTTAGATGGTTTTCAGCAAGGGGAAAGTGGCAAATAACTGCAGTGACTGGTCAATAGGACAGTAAACTGTTGATATTCCTAGATGGTGGTTTTGGTAAAGATGCAGAGAGCATCAATTTCCAAGGTGCTTACTTTCTTACTTTTGCCATTTCCTTCCTATTCACCACCCTTTCCTTACAGCGAAGCATACATAGAATAGGATCACAGAATGGTTTGAGTTGGAAGGGATCTTGAAAATCATCTAGTTCCAGCCCACTGCCACAGGCAGAGACACCTTCCACCAGACCCGATTGCTCCATGCCCTGTCCAACATGGCCTTGAACACTGCCAGGGATGGGGCAGCCACAGCTTCTCTGGGCCAGGGCCTCATTACCTTCACAGTAAAGAATTTCTTCCTTATACCCAACCTAAATCTCCCCTGTTTAAATTTGAAAGAGAGCTTGAGATGGAACTGTGCTTTTCAAAACGTTTTTCTCATATGTGCAGGACTTCAATATTCTGTCCTTTTTGAGCGCCTGAAGCATACAGGGGCAAGGTTTCCTTGCCACCTGTACAGAAAACGTAGCATTCACTGCTGCAGGAGTTGCCTGAAGTCAGTTTCAAGGAAAGAAATAAATCCTGAATATTCAATACCCATAATACGATGATCATTTCCCCATGCTGGAATTTGATGGGGAGAGCTCATATTTCAGCCTGTGAATGGATGTGCTTTGCCAGCAAAGCTGGGTGAGTGGAATATACAGTTGATATATTACAATAGGTTTATACTTATTTCATGCTAGTGTCCCTCTGAGGCTATCCAGAGCACAGTTCTTGCTCAATAACAAAGGGTATAGCGAAAGAACCAGTTCAATTACAAGTATTATTCACTTTGCTTTTGAGCATTTCATTATTTCTACTGCTAAGGGCAGGATAGTGAATGAAAGTTCAGCAAACCCCATTCCTCATTGATGTTTTCTCTAAGTAATTGTAGCATTTCAGTTTGATTTACCATGGTCTTTTTCTTCCTCAAAAGAAGATTACAAGCTAGGGAGCATATTGACTGGAAGAAAATAGCTGCTAATCTTCTGAAACTAATGTTTAATCAGTGATGGAAAGAAAGAAAGTAACTAAAAAGCTTCATCTAGCTAATTAAATAAAGCTGGTTATTCTGCTGGAAACAGTTAATGAACCTGAAGTAATATAATTATTTTCAGAATATTAAAGCAGGAAATAAGTGATTACTTATTTAAGACTAAATAATTACAATATATTCTTTACTGTAAAAGGTTATAGATGCCAAAGACTAAAGAACCACTATGCTTCTAATTCTCCCTCAGAGGGTATTTTGTGTGTTATTACATTTGATATCTAGCTTATACTGAATTTACTTCTGTAAGATAATCTCCAATGATCTCTAAGGGAATTTGCCTCTCTTGGTGCCTCTTATTATTATTTTTAGGGACTTGCAGTATTTGATTGCCCTTAAAAATCAGCTGTGATTGTGGTAAATGTGCAGAAGGGATGAAACGCAGCGACTCTGATCATGGTAGTAACAACTCTGAGCTAAGCCTAGCAGTCTGCTCTGCTGCTGAAATGGGGCAAAGGAGTTTGGTCTCATGGGTTGAAATACTTCCCCTCAGTTGGAGTTCAGCTTGTCTTTTGGTATGTTTCACATATCTTCTGTTTTGAGATTAAGGACGAAGGGGAATTTCTCTAGGCATGGCAAATTGTAGCCTAATTACCCCTGCAAGTGCTGGGAGCTTCTGTCTTTGAGAGCAGAGTCTGCTTAATGCTGGGGACTTTGGAAAATCCTACCTGGCTCTGTCCTAATAATCACTGAAATACTTTTCTTCTCAGCATCTGAAAGCTGAGACACATGGTGGTTAAAAAATATCGAATCCAAACCACCAACCCCCCCAGTTGTCCCAGCCAGCTCCAGACAAAGGGCTTTTATTTATGAGGTACATCCTGGAGGAAGGGGCACTGCAGAATATCTTGCCCCAGGAGGCATCCCTGAAGGAAAGCATTAGTGTGCCTGTTCTTGCTCCCTTGCTAATGCCGGTGATGTTGTGCCCACTGCTGTCCGCCTCACTGATTTGCTGCCTTGGAAGGCTCTCTGGTTCTCCAGCTTCTCCTGTTCATATTTACAGTGATCAAGCTCAGGTTTTGGAGAGAAAAATCATGAAAAGCTGTATTCACTGTGAGGGAAAGGGACTAGATTTCCACCTGCCTTCCTAAGCCTGGCTCAGCTCCCTTTCCCATCCAAGGACATCAGATGAGAACCACAAAGAACAAAACACAACTTCTTATTTTCAGTCTTTTTATTTGAGTTATGTTCGGTGCACCACCACATACACACTGAATACTCCTTCCACTTAGCCAGGAGCAACCATCCTAAATGTGGATGTGGCTCATAAGATCATTGAAATAAACATCTCAGCCATTTAAAATTGTATCTTACACTTGAGAGAGACATGCTGAGGACATAGAGAAACAATAGATTTAATTAGGCTTTTAAAATGTGACACATCTATTATATGTTCCATTGCTGCTTTGGAAAAGTCTCCGGTTCTGTATAATAAATCTTGCAATAGTACTATCATTTAATTAAATGGGTGTCAGCACTGGGAACAATTAAAATAAGTTTATGCACTTTCAGGGAAACCCTATAGCAAGATGTGCAAAATAGCTTACAATAAAATGAAAAATTAAACCCTTAGTGGGTTTGTGCTGCTGTGTGTAAGAAGTTTGATAAAAGGCATTTCAAGAAAGTAGGCTGTTTTACAGTGTAGTGTGTAGTCTGCTCTGCCTCAAAGGTACCAGCCCATGTCCCTTGGCTTTTTTTGCCATCAAATGGTTGTATTCATTAATTCTAACAAGTGAAATTCATCTTGGGGAGGGGAGGAGGGAAACCAACCCAATTTCTTTAAAGCTGCAAACAAGAGTGAATCTCACCTAGCAGAAAGGGTGTGTAAATAGGGAAAAAAATGACTCTATTCTGAATAGCCTCTGAACAGTGTCAGCCAAGGGTCTCTCTGCATGCTGGATTTAGTGTCAGATATCTGAAGCCAGATTTGTTTTTAGGATAGAGTTTGTATGGTAGATAGGTAAGCAAACAGTGATACTCTCTTAACTAGAACTATATATATATATATATATATATATTTCATTCCATATTAAACCCCATTTCAACATTGTATTCAACACAGTTTTTGTTGTTTCCCCCAGCTTGCTTGTTTATTTGGTCTAAATAAGCAGCCTTGAAATGAACATCAAAACTAAATGGCATTGAATATAATGAAACGACATTGAGTCTAATGAAGCAGAATTGCTATGTAAACAGGGATGCTTTTATCTCGCTGGAATTTTTATGTCCTTGCATGTGCCTCAACTACATTTTTGTAACCTGATTCTTAGGAAATGTCTGAGATCTCTTTATGATTGTTAGCAGAGACCAAGACAGTGCTACAATGTGTGTTTAACGGTGTGATATGAAAGTAATATCGAGTTTGCTGTTTTAGAAGCAAAATGTTTGTTGTCTTAACCTTATTACAGGGGGTTGGCTGTAAAACTCGATAACCTTGAAATGCCAGAAGGTCTCCTAAGAAGACCAGGTTTTCATGTAGCCAAGGGTCAAGTGAAAGTGTTGCATGGAAGCTCCCTGCCTATGAGCCCTTTAATTGTCTTTTAATGCCTTTGTCAAGGTACCAATAGTAAAAACACAAGCAATAACAGTAAATCTCGTAAAACTTTCTTCAGCTGAGAAACATGCCAAAAGAAGAGTTTTCACTTTCCTGCTGTAATGTACGCTGTACCAGGATGTTAGCTGACCTTTCCCTGCCAGACAAGGGTGAAATACCCAGCCACTGCCTGTGCATCTGCTCTTCATCACCTTGGGCTGTTGCACGAGTTCTGAGGAAGTTCATGGTTCTTCCACTGCAAAGAAAAATAACTAGTAAAGACCTTCCTTAAATACACTTTTTATTCTCACCTTCTGATTCTGTGCTCATAAGTCACACTTAAATATATTTGGCTTGTACTTGAACGTTGTCATTTACTTCCTCACCAATACATGCTCTTTGCCTTTTGGACAACAGCTCAAAATTTAGCTTTTCCTGTCAATGTGCTGCTGCCCCTCATATAGGAATGAGGTTGAGCAGAAGCATGTGAATGAATGGTGCTCTTCAGCGGTGTTGAACATGGAAATATCTCTGGCACACTGATACATGAGGCCCTTTCAAACTCTCCACTGCCCACTTGAACTTAAAAATAGATGATGGAAAGGTAAATTAATGTGTGGGTTTTCTTGTCTGAAACATAGTCACTGGAAGAAATGGAAGGAAACCACTGTGATATCTATCACCAAAAACTGTCCTGTTCTTCTGATAGCTTCTTCATGTAAAATACCATCAACACTGCCAAGTCTTGCAGTTGTGGTGCAGTTCTTACAAACTTCCAAGAGCAAGAGGTGTGGGTTTTTTCCTAGACATTTGACCTGTTGGGTTTCTGTGTGCTGCCTTTTAATGGGCATGGTGCACAGAAGGGCTATGGTGTCAGTTTTTCCATATCTTTGCATTTATAAAGGCTGGGGGCTCAGACTTCGGTCTTAAAATGCTTTCCTCAGCAGCCAGGTATCACATCAGCTCTTCTTAAGAAATATGTATCCATTAGTTGGGCTTTCTGTTTTTTTCCCATGGGTTGTTGAGTCTGCAATCAGAAATTTAGGCAAATGGCTGGCTGCCTTAACTTCCAAATATTGAAAAACCTTGAAGTAATGTAGCATGTAACTGAAGTCACAAAGTTTGGGTATGAGGAATGAAGTTTCCCACACCTCATTTTAATTACAAAGATTGTAACAAGAATGGAAAATGTCACAAGAATGATTCACTTGGGTTTGGTGTTTTGCATTGTAATTACCTAGTCCTTCTTGCTTTGGGCTCTCCTTTTCCTACCTAACTTCTGGGACAAGGTGCATTTGGCTTTTAATAGTCTAATAAATATGAGTTATAGCTTGTGATTTGTTTAATATTTTGAACTGAAAGGTCAAGGGTAGGAAGATTAAAAAGTCATTGGGGGAAATGCTCCCACTAAAAGCTACCTGTTGCTGGAAGGAACAGAGTTTCTGAAGTAAGCATAAAATCAGTTTAAGAAGGCTCTAAGCCCAAATTAAAGCAGAAAGGAGAATAATGTTAGTGAACAGATACCACCAGCTATAGAAGGGTAAATGAAATGAAAAAACAGGTAGGGAAATCATACCCAGGATTTCCCATTGGGTCTCTGAAGCACTGGTTATGTTTTTTCTTTTTCACTGGGTTTTTTTTTGAGCATGTGTGGAAAATCTGTCTGAAAATCAGTGGGACCAAAGTCATGATCAAAGTGCTCTGGTGTCTAATCCTTCCAGTTTGGCTTTTGCTGATTAAATTGGAGCTTTTGTGACCTTTCCAGGTAAATGACTGCCTATGCAGTAAGTAAATGGTACTCTCTTTTTTTGCGTATGGACCCTGAGATGAGGACTTTTGCTCAGATAACCCCATTCTGAGCAAACACACCTCTACAGCAAAATATTTAAAGCTTACTGCATCACAGTAAGCTTTGCATTGCATTGCTACAGCTTACTAGTTAAAACTTAAAGTTATCCCTCTGTAAGTGCAGTTTAGTCATGTGTTTAAGGGTATATATAGCTGTATGCAATGATTTGTGTGTGCTGAAGTTTTGTCAGCAAGCACTATTTCTTCTCATCTGCTTGCCAGAAATCTTGCCCCTACTGCACATGTTACAGAATATTGAAGTTCTGCATGGCCAACCCAAAAGATGTGGTGTTGAGATTGGCCAACCCAAAAGATGTACTGTTGAGATCATCCATCCCACCCTGAAAAGAAAATGTGTTGAGTTAGTCTGTACTCTGACCCTTCTCTCCCTCTCCTCAGTGCCTGCATCATGTGTAAGGAAATAAGGGTAACCCCTCTCCCCTCCCCTGAAATCATGTTATTTGTGCACTGTGAGAACTGGAGACCTGTGACAGATGGGTTTTCTTCTATCAGAGGCACTCTGGAGAGTTTGCACATTTCCCTGGGGTCCCAGGCAAGTGCCCTGCTTGCTTTCCTCTGAAACTGGCTCTTTCCATCACAGAAAATGGAATCATGTCTGCAAAGATCTCGGAATATGCTGTTAATTTTGCATATTTGTTCTGAATGACAATATGGGAGCCGTTCCTCTAAAATGTCGTCTTTATTAAAGCAAACAGGCTGAGCAGATGTACGATGTGGGTTTCTAATTGTGTATTTGGTAAGCAGAAGGCAGGCTTGTTATCAGTTTGGTGAAAGGATGTGGGAGTGAGGAATATGGTCTGGGAGGTAATTAACAGTTTATTGTGCGTTTGAGGATATCTACATTTTTGCAAGATAAGCCTCTGTGAACATGGAAACACAACCCCACTGTAAGGGGGTGAGAGCTCGGAAAAAGAGCTGAAGCAGGTCAGATGGAGACACTGTGCCCCATCCGCTGGTCCCATGGATGGCTGAAGGTCACCAATGGCTATGAGTGACTGTGAGGTACCGAAGGTGTAATTAATATCAAGTGTGGTATTCTCTGTCACTATTAAAGGTGGAAATGTATTCATAGCCTCATAGAAGAGTTTAGGTTGGAAGGGACCTTGGGGATTTAGTTCCAACCCCATGTCACAGGCAGGAACACCTTCCAGTAGAGCAGGTTGCTCCAAGACCCATCCAACCTGGCCTTGAACACTGCCAGGGATGGGGCAGCCACAGCTTCTCTGGGCACCCTGTGCCAGTGTCTCATCATCTTCACAGGGAAGAACTTCTCCCTATTGTACCTGTAATTATCACTCTCCAGGTTAAAGACGTACCGCAGCAGTGTTAGGTCATTCTGACCTTCTGCAGTGCAAAGAGAAAAAGCTATTTAGTACTTTACAATTTCTTAACAGCATCAGGGTATTTTTTTCCCCTCCCTGATGTGCTCTGAGCCATTAACCAACCCTCCCACAGAGCAGGATCATGCTCTTCTTACTTAGTTTTGGAAAACATTTACCATATACTATAGCAAATCACACAATCAATTTTCATGCTAATCATTCTCTGCTGGAAGCTATTTACTACAGAAACTTCAGAAGTTTTCTTACTAGCTGGAGATCAGAGAGCCACAGCCAAAAGAATGATTCACTCACGTTTAAAAAACCCTCAAAACCCCAAATCAAAATTGAATGCTTTGAAAAGGTTTGAGAATTTCAGATTAGATAGGTAAAAGCTGAACAAAGGGACCACTCAGAATTTGTCTTACGCAGTGGAGCTTCTCATTTAATCCCCCCAGTTCTAATTCTAGCTGAAGTCGCTTGCCTCAGCCTGTGCTGCCACTTAAATTACAGACCTCTGATGATTTACATTCATTCTGTCACAGTGGCTTTGTTAGTTATCTCTGATGTTATCACTGATTTTCCCAGCACCCATGGTTGTGCCCAGGGTGTGCAGCTCCCTTTCTGCTGAGAGCAGGGTCTCCAAAGGTTTCAATATTGTGCTGCCCATAGGCAAATTTTACTACTCCTGGTATTGAACAACTGCAGAGCTACCAGCTGGTTACATGATTTAGGATTTGTACAGTTCTACTGGGTCCTAGAAACCCTCTGTTTCAGTTTGTGTTTTGTATGAAATATTCTATTTTGTTTTCTCCTATATTGCTAAATTCAGCTCTAACAACCAAATACTTAGATTATTGCTTCTGCTTGCAGTACAGACTCTTCTTCTAGAGTATTCCTACTCCTGATGAAAGGGCTGAGCTTTGGTTTAGATACAAAATGTCTGGTACCTGTCTCTGATGTTCCACTGCTTCTGCAGAATATTGCAGTTTGCACATGGTGGGGGGAGATAAAGCCAAAAATCTTTGGGATCCAGCATAGTGAAATGTGCTATAGATTTCCACAGCCAATTAATACCAAAATGACACATTGCCACCACCTGCAGCCCAATAATGTGACAGTGAAGGGACTGATGGAGTGGGGTCCACCAGCACCTAACTTGCACACAACCCACTGTGTATGCAAAAGGTCTTGGGGCCCAAGTGAGGTTTCGTGCTCCTCCGGATGAGAGCCTTGGACCTCTTGCTGTTCTGACTATGCTTATGTGGCAGTCCTAGAAAGTATTTAGAGGCTTGGGCCAGTTTGGCTTTGCAGGAGTTTGAAGAACCTAGTTGTGATTAAAAAAAGAGGGGCAGGCGTATGAAGCTATTGCATGTCTGGAGTTTGTGGTAGGTCTCTTCAGAAAGGAAACGGGCAGATAAAACACAGTTGAACAGAGACTGGATTGTTCTGGAAAGGAAACAGAAATTTGCTTTTAAATAGATATCTGGTAGAGAGCTGCAGCATGCCTCACCCTCTGCTGCACCGCAGATCTGATATGCTTTCCAAAATCAAACAGCTTAAGGTTTGAGTCACCCTCCATTAAGTGGAACAAAATGAAAATGCCAACACTTTTGGAACATGTTGGCGTGGGACCTAAATTGAAAACAAACATAGCACTGAGCTGCCCCTCTCAATGCAAATGGAGAGAAAGAAGCTGTTCCGTAAAGTGGGGAATTTGGAGGACTGGGTCTTCTGCTTCGCTCTGTGTTGGGGAAAAAGTACTGGACGACAGATAAGTTCAGTGTCTGTTGAGTGGGATCTGCTCCTTGACTTGTTTCTGATGTTACAGTTATCACTTGTTTCTTATTTATCTTGTTCAGTACTCAAAAAGCTGATTCGCAGCAGGAGGTCTGACAACTTGGTGCAGAACAATCTGGGACATCAGTGAGTGCAATGCAGCCCTCGGGGATGGGGTGTGGGTCTCAGCTTCTCTTCCCATCTGAGCGCAGCCTGTCTGGTGGGAGGAAGGTGGGAGAAAGGGGTTTATTGTGAAATATCCTGGAGTGCAGCCAGGACTGGGGAGCTGCTATGGCAGATGCTGTGCCTGCAGTCTCACCGTTACCTGTTATTGGATTCCCTCCTCCGCAGGTCGCTGCAGGGGAGCATGCAGGTGGTAGGAGGTCTGGCCATCCGCAGGCATCTGGGAGGCTAAGGCTACAGGAAAATGGTATTAAATTGGGAATCCGAAGACATCTGCTCAGAAATGCACCAAAGGCTGTGTGTGTAAAGAGCAGGGAGTCAGCAGGAGCACACAATGCTGGGGTTTGCAAATGGGATGAGGTTCCCCACATAATCCTTAGTGCAAAATATGCTTGATACTGTTTCAGCAGGGTTGTCATTTCCAGCTTAATAAATTTAAGACCCACGGTGATTGCCTCTGAAAGTAGCTATCAATTCTGTCCTGTGCAAAAAACCAGTGCAGGCACTGCCTGCTTTTGGAGTGTGGTCATACTCAGTGTACCTTCCTGAGTGCACCCCACCATGACCAGAGCATTTTATAAGTATGATGTGACATGTTTGTTTAGACTGGTGGCATGAGGGCAGGAGCTATTGTAGCTCTCAGTGGGTGCTACTTGAATGAATAAGTCCACCGTGGCTTCAGACAGGTCTCTTCTCAGGTGAGGTGGGTGAGCAGTTCGTCCATTATCTGTTTTTTGTGGAGGAGCTATGACTAAGGTTATCAGGAGAAGCAAAATAGGAGAGCAGATGGGCCTTATCTGCTTGGTATTGCAACCAGTGGGAAGGTTGCTGTCTTCTGATAGGAGCCACCCAGGATGTCACACATAGAGACCCCCTTGACTGCACTGCCATAAGAGCAAGGTCCTGTTCTATTTCCAGGTAGATGGAGGGTGGCCTACAGGCAGGTGTTGTGGGATCTATTGCTCTGTGGTGTTTCCCAGAACTTACAGCATGCTGGCTGTGGAGGCTCCTTTGAATCACAGAATAGTTTGGGTTGGAAGGGACCTGCAAAGCTCATCTAGTCCAACCACCTGCAGTGAGCAGGGACATCTTCAACCAGATCAGGTTACTCAGAACCACATCCAGCTTGGCCTTGGATGTCTCCAGGGATGGTGCATCTACTCCCTCACTTGTGGTATTTGCCACCAAAGAAAATGGTGGCACAAGGATGTGCCCCATTGGTGTACATAGGATCATAGAATCATCTAGAGATGTTACCCAATCCCTACTATGACCATATCCGCACCATATTGGCCTCCCACATGATGACAAAGGCATAAGGTAAATAGATTGTCCACTTAAAGACAGGATACTGCATTTAGTTTATTTCTGCAACATGGAGTGATGGAAAGTCACTGCAGCCTGATAGTTGTGGACATGAGACTAGATCTCCACTCTGATTAATGATTTCTACCTCTTAAAAGAAAGGCTTTTTAATGTTTTAAATACCTGTTTCATAATCATCAGAGTTTTCAGGTTGTACAGTAGGGTTGATTAATGTGCACCTCGGGTGTGCTGGAGGCTCACGTTTATTACACACACTGTGCACCCATTAATCAGCAGTGTGACACAGTCTGTCGTGCTGTATTGCTTAATTACGTTGTCTCCCCCCACCCAGGGCTTATGTATTGTGCAAAGCCATAAATACTTCAAGAGCCCCATTTGCACTGAAATCAATAGGAGTTTTGCCATTGTACTGGGATGAGAGCAGGGCTTTACTGTAAAAATAACTAACAGGGACTTTCAAGTGGGAAGAGGGGCAGCAAAGGATATGTGAGTTATGAAAGATCAAACTCAAAGGGGATCTGAAAAGATTACGGAATAAACAAATATATTAAAGGAGGCGTAAGAGTGGCAGTGATAGAGGGTAAAATGAAAATTGGACAAGAGGTAAAAATAAGAGACTTCAAGTGGATAAAGAATAAGACGCGAATGAGGCAATGGGGAGTCTGCAAGATGGAAAGGGTAATTTTATAACAGAAGCAGCAGACTTTGTTGAATAAATAAATGAATTGCGACTGTTTCCACAGAGGAGAGTGGGAGAAATTCAATATATTGGAGACAGTGTTCTCAGGGCAGAGGAAGGGACACGTGTGAAGCAAAAAGGGGAAAACAGGAGTAAACCCACCACTGTGGCACAAGCGCTGGACACTGTGGCTCTCTTTCTGGTTCTCCTGGGGATATGCTCTGCAATATGTAACTGGTCTGCTTCTCTTCTGTACTTTAGCCAGGGTGGTAGTGGTCTCCTGGGACAAGGTTTGTCCTTTTTGTCCAGTGGTTTGGTAGGAGGCAGCCTGAGGAACTGTTCTGCTTCTGCAGGATTAAAGTCCCTAATCACCACCAAGAAACTGCTAGATTACCTGAAAGGGCAAGGAATTTAACAACAAATTGGGTTTTGGTAGCCATACTTTTTGCCTTTATCCTGTAGAACGATTTGTCACAATAGGTATTTGACAGTGTTTGAGTCGGTCCATCCGTAGGTGTCTGTCAGCTGTCCATCACAGTTCTGGGACCTGTTTGAATGTATAATAGCAAAAGAAAGGTCTGCTGGGAATTGCTTTAATGGGCTAAATTAGCACCTGGTCAGTTTATGAACACAGTGGCTGGCAGGATTTGGTACTATATTGGTTATTTGGATTTCTCTTGTTATGAATACATGCTAAGTGTGGCAGAATAAAGAAGGGTGCATTAGAGCTAAATGAGTAAAGCAATGTAGTGCCAAGAGGCTGTAATACTAAACTTCAAGGTGTGTCATTTTGTGTCAGACAAGGACTGCTAAAACTGATCCTTTTTTACCACCTATTTAGAACCAGGAAGAAATGTGAAAACATGAGGCATCTTTAAAGACTTCAGCTAAGGGCATTATGCTGGAATAGCTGCAGAATCCAAGTACTCGTATCTAAATTAAAGAACTAAAAATATCCCTAAAGCTCATAGGTTAACACAGCAAATTCCAAACAATTAATTTGACAAGCTTACAAATTGAGTATCTCTGATTCCATATAAATCAAATGTAAATAACTAGGCAGGCAATTCTGGAAGTGTTTCAAGAGAATAAATGTTGGGAGGGAATGAAGAAGACAAAAAAAGAGGAAAAAACCCTCCAAACCAGCAAACAGAAAAGAAAACATCCAAGTCTTGCAGGCTCCTGCTTGTAACTGGAGGGAAAACACACTGCAAGAATGTCAATGGGAGATGAGCCCAGGAACCTTTTAGCTTTAAAACCTTGTTGCCAGAATATTTTAGGACCACATTACCCTTTCTTTTCTTTAACCTGTGTTAAAATAACGTGAGCAGTTTGACTTGCAAGCCAGCCTGGGAGCTTGGCTAACTCTGGGGATGCTCCCAGGCAGAGACATCAACTCCGCAGGTGGCAAAGCACTTGATGACACATGAAAGGATGAAGGGAGCCAGTACAGCCACATCACTGCAGGCTGGATTTGAGTACCTAACCAGAAGCCTGGTGTGATCACCTTTTACTGCCATGTTAAAAGCTTTGCGCTTTTCTCAGAGAGGCAATACTAAATGCTAGTGCTGATTTTAGACTAATTTTTGCAGTTTTAACTTGTATAGTGTCTAAAGGCACTGTAGCCCAACTTTGGGTAGGAATGAACCCAAGAAAAAAAGCAGTCTCCTCTTGCAGTTTATTAGTTGCTTTGTATTTAGTTCAGCTGCTGACATCCCAGTTCTTATAATTCATCCAACCCCCCAGAAAACATGAGCTAGTGAATAGAATGTTTAGAGTTGGAAGGGGCCCTAAAGCTCATCTAGTCCCACCCCCCTGCCATGGGCAGGGACACCTTTCTTGAGCAGGTTGCTCAAAGCAAAACTCTATGTAGTAACTAAAGTGCTTGTTGGTTTAGGGGAGAGTTTGTGACCTGGGGCTCCAGTTCAGTCAGGTGATAAGCTCTGTCCATTTCTATGCTTGAAATCTGCCTTCCAAAGTCAAGTGGAGCCAAGCTCCATGTGAAGCTTTGCACCTGCAGTTCACTTCTGCAGCCAAATGGGCAGCAGGTCTGGCTGCAGGGCCATGAAAACCAGCTGCAACTAGTCCTGGTAGTGCTCCTCTGGTTCATTGCACTGAGATTTCAGCCTCAGTGAGTGCTCAGGGTGCCTTGTACATGTCTGCACCCCACTGCAGCTCTGGTGGTAGAGGAAACCCACCCATATCTCTGTCACCAGAGCTGTGTCCTTCAGAGACAGGCAGCTTCATGTCTTAAGGTGGTAGTCAAAGGTGAGCAGCAAGCAGAAGGTTATCTATCCCCTGTGGATGCCAGGAGGGCATGGCTGGCCAGAAGAGACAAATACAAGTGTTAAGGACCCTTGGACCTATATACCTACTATACATATATAAGGCTATTACCATTTTTCTCTACTGAGTTATTCCTTCACTGTGGATGAAGAAATATTAGACCAAAGCATGTCATTTGTCTGTTTAAAAAGCTGTTTGGGCAAAGACCTGCTTACAGGGCTAGGAGTACTTTCTTTTAATAATAAATCTTTCATAAAATTAAGGCATTGACTTTACATCTGTTAGGGTAATTTACTCCCCACAGTAATTTTGACTTAGTTTGTTCTACATGGAGTGATATTTTAATCATCCTTTCAGTGCTTATTGATGAGGGTTTGCTGAAAAAGATGAGAAGATTGGTTTGAAATTATCCCTTGTGAATTTAAAACAATAACAATGAAGAAAACACAGCCTAAACCAAATTAAGAAATGTAATGGACTTAATAAAAGGCTGATATGTTATTCGATGTACAAAATGACTGCAAGACTCGCTGTGGCAGGGCTGCATATACTCTAATCAAACTATGGTTTTTTATTTCTTTTTAATTGAGCAGGCACAAGTGTTCCCCTCTCTAAAGGTAAATGATGAATGAGAGAAATGGTTTGCATTTTGTCCAATCACAAAATGCATTACCTTGACTCAAGCAGCATAGAAAAACTGTGCCGCCTTATATCCATCATCTAGGAATAATATGCATTTCCTCACTCACCAGGAGGCCCTTGGGTTCAAAGGTTCCCTCTCATCATCTTTTGGCCCTTCCTTAGTTTGTGAAGGGGGGTAGCTTTCTTCAAAGGTAATTGTCAGGTCAGAGAAAGCAGAGTTATCTTCCTTGGACAGTAGGGTCCCTGCAATACTGCAAGGGTACACCAGGGCATCTTTGAAGGCTGAAATCACAGCTTCAAACGACCACCTATATGGTTGGTTGTTTTTGACTAAACATGATGCAGTCTCCAGCATTTATTTTAAGTGGTAATCAACCAGACTGCAAAATAAAATGAAATCACAGTGCCAAACTCCTTGGATGGCTGAACTGTCCCAGAGGTTTGAGAATTTAGCGAGCTTCTGCTCAGTGAGAAGCCTTGGTAATCACATGCTAAACAAAAAACATCACAGGGTGTTTTGGCACTTGTCATTCCCTGGCACTGAGGAAGATGTGTCATTTTTAAAGAAAATATTTAATCTCAAAAGCTTTATTTTCAAGGTGGGAACTGAACAGTTGCACTTGATGAGTCCTTCAAAAGTGCTGGTGATAGATAAAGCCGAGGTTTTGAGTGTGTCTGCTCTGAGGAGCAGAAGAAATCCAGGCGTGGCAGCCAGATCCCTTCTTGAGTTGTGTCCTGAAATCACTGGGTGGGGATGGGGGTTTTTCAGTTCTTCTTGTTTTAAACTGTGACTGCGTGTTCCAGTGTCTTGCTAAGCAGCAGCTGAATGAAGCCCATACATACGCATACACCTATAGATGTATAAAGTGTACATATATTTGGCATAAGCTGTTCTGGGTCTGCCAGTGTCACTCTGGATTTGCCAGGTTATGGAAGCTGGCACTTTGGCCTGCTGCACAATTTGTGAAGTTTGCTAAATTCTTTGGAACTGCTTGGGATTTAAGGCCCTATTTGAGTGTAAAATGAGATTAGTTACAGTGAATAAAGCTGATCTGGCTGGTGCACCTTTCTTTCCATTTAACTAAATGGAATCAACTGATGGATGTGCAGTGTTAACCTGGTCATGGACATTTCACATGTGATCAGAGAAACACAGCCACTGGGAAGTTTGCCCATATAAAATGTAGTCTCTTTCCACTGTTTACTGGCTATGGGGTTGGTGTTTTATACTCAACATAGATGTGGTGAGGCTTGATCTCCATATAGCGTGAATAGTGAGAGGTGTCAATCCTGCTCACAATGCCAGCTGGATGCTTTGGCCACGGCAAGATGCTCTTTGGTGGGCGAGTGGGATCTGCAGGAGAAAACACTGAGCCGTGCCCTTTGCATCTGGGTTCAAGTATGAAGCTTGGCATTGGTTTAATTATACCTGTTTACTTTGTGTGGGCATATAATGAAATGTTTATGTGTATGGTTTGAAAGGCTCTTATGGAAAGTGGTTCAGAAGAGCTGCATGTTAATCCTGCCGATTCACAATATCATGGCCTGGTATGATTAGATTAATCATCTGAGGACTCAAACTCTGTTCCATTTAATTGGAAGACCATGCAGGTGCTTGTTAAACGGTCAAACAGCACACACTAATGTCCAGCAACTTTGGTGTCTGTGCGCTGCAAAATGCAGTATTTCAGCTCCCCAAAGCTTTCCCTCCATTAGCTTTTCTGAAGTAATGCTTAACAAGAAAATATCTGCAAGATATTCTGTATGCTACTTGAATTTAATTATTTCTTCTCTGATTTGAACAGAAGGCATGTAATGTGTGCTTGTGTACTTCCATGGAAGTCTTAAATGGAAAGAAGCAGTTTTGCCTCATCTGCATAGCCTGCTGAGGATGGGCCTCAGTGTACAGATGTTGATGGCAATAAGATGAGCATTATCCAACCCATACCTTGTACCATACAGGTAGAGAGGTATGTCTGGATCAGCTGTGCTACTTCTGGCATGCCCTGAGGGTTTAATTTCCAGACTTTCATTTCCTCACTCTATTTTCAGCCACTATTAACTTTAAAAGCGGGGTTGTTTTTGCATGAGGAAGGATTATGCATGGCACTGACACCTTATTACTGGCTGAAACTCAAAAGTCTTTACTAGTTAGACTAGAACATTAAAAATGTCTTTTGATAATGATCTGAAAGGGAAATCAAGCAGATGGCTCTTAGGCCCATTGCACGATGCAGCTTTGCAGTGATATAATAGTTTCAGTAATGGGTTACAGAGTTTTATTTAAATCACTGCTGTCTAGTGGAAAGGGTAAACCAGTTAGGGCTTTTTTGGGGTGTTGGTTTTCCTTTATTTTCTTCTCTCCTTGAAGTGAACCAAAGCACATGTTGAAGTACTGGGAATTTATTCTTTCCTTCCTTTTTATAGGGAGGAAAGACCCATTACTTTGGGACATTACTTTGTTGCTGTTGTCTCTGGTATTCCTATGGGTGACAGCTGCCAGCTTTCCACAGCCTGTTTCCTGATGGACTCATTTACTATGTGTGTTGTAGGGGTGGTATTTATGTGCTTCAACCTGCTACATATAGCTAGAGATCTCCTGTTATAGCGGGTTTATACAGTAAACAACAGCTTCTTGGGAGGCTTTGTGGAAAATCACAGGGAAGTAAGAATATTTCTCAGCCTCCAGGATGGATTAGATAGCTGCAGGCTGGGATGGCAGCTCCTCTTTGTGTGCTGGAAAGGCAGGGAACTGCAGGGCTCCCTTACTGAGAGCACTAAAGCAGCCAGTGTAGGCGTTATCATCAACACCGCAGTTCAGATCTAAAGGCAGAGATGCAATAATTGGGAATTGTGGTGATTGAGACACAGCGCCCAAGCTTTTGAAGGGGCAGGAGCTGATTTTTGGAGCGCAGATGAAGAGATGTGTAAAAGGTGCAATGTGTTTGACATGTGTTTTATCACCCACTCTCTAAGGAGCAAAGCTCTTTAACCTGTTTCCATCTGAGCATTCAAGAAATCAGATGTGAAAGGTTCTTCTTTACTTCTGAACATTCAAGCCAAACAAATGCCAGACTTGTAGGCATGCTCGTTTTTATAGTGATAACACCTTCCTCCTTGAAACATGCACTCAGTCCTGCACTCTTCATTAGATATTAGGGAAATCTTTGGAATAAATATTGGATGTAGTTATCAGGTGCTCTAATTTCCAGCCCTAATTTCTGCTTTTAGCAGAAAATTATGGCACATTTGAAGACATAAATAATAAAAATTCAGCATATTAAGTCAAAAAATGAGAAGTAAAGGTGTGTTTACTCCAGCACTGCACTGATTCAGTATTTGCTAGAAGTCTGATATCGGGTATGCCCCATTCTTCAGCACAATAAATGCTTGGGATGATGTCTTTGGTTTTTTTTCATAAATTAATGCAACATCATGTCAAGAACTGGATGTGGAAACACTAAAGTGGCTTACCCTGGGTAAAAAACCTGGGTTTACAGTGTTTCATAGAATCCCAGACTGGTTTGGGTTGGAAGGGACCTTAAAGCTCATCCAGTTCCAGCCCCCTGCCATGGGCAGGGACTCCTTTCACTGGACCAGGTTGCTCTAAGCCCTGTCCAACCTAACCTTGAACACTGTCAGGGATGGAGCAGCCACAGCTTCTCTGGGCACCCTGTGCCAGGGCCTCAGCACCCTCCCAGGGAAGAATTTCTTCCTAATGTCTCATCTCAATCTCCCCTGTCAGGTTAAAGCCATTCCCCCTTGTCCTGTCCTCACCTGCCCTTGCCAAAAGCTCCTCTCCAGATTTCTTTTAGGCAGCTGTTAGGTATTGTAAGACTGTTGTAAGGTCTCCTCTGAGCCTTCTCCAGGCTGTTTCGTACAGTCTGAAATCAGAAGGACTAGAAACAGGCTCCAAGCTAGTGGAAATTTGTTGTGTTGTGGGACCTGCTGCTTCTTCAGACCTCCTGTCTCAGCTGAGGGCACAGCTTCTTGTGGGAGCTGGTCCTGTGTCTGCTGGACCACAGTGCCTCTTTCCAGCTGCCCTCGTGGAGCTGGATGAATCTATGCTAAATTAAAGACACAGGAGAAAGAAAATGAAACCTGAAGGAGTGTTGATGTCAAGAAGGGGTGTGTCAATCAAAGCTGCCTTACTTGTCCAAATTGTGCTGGCAGAAAGAGTAAAGACAACAGGATTTTGGTGAAGTCTTGTCATATTACAGTGTGGAATATAACATAAATTGCCTCTCATGTCTGCTTTGGCAGGAATAGAGGGAAAAATACTCCAATAAAAGTAGTACAGGTTGTGAAACAGCGGACATGACCTCCCGTGCTAACCTGATACGCTAAAACGTGGCCTATGCACCACTGTTCGTCATTATGGTCCTCAGTAAAAGGAGTTTTCTCCTGAGAGATGTCAGCTTAAAATACAAGGTCTTGATCTTTAATTCAAATCCCTCTAGGCAGACCTTTCTGTCAGTCTGGAACACCTTTGATTTCAATAGCACTTTGTGGTTCTGGAGGCACCAGTCCAGCTGGGGGTTTATATTCCTGCTAAACACTGACCTAGCAGCTTTTCGTGTATCTTGATAGCCTTCTTCCCCACCCCTCCACCTCAAATGATATATTTGGTTTGACCTTTTTCTTCATATTTCGCTCTTGTGTAGTTTTTGGTCCCAGTTTTTCTTTTCTTTCTCAGGTGATTGCAGACATTGATGTGTTATTTTTGGATCATGTCACAGAAACAAATGAAACAAGGTGGTAAATTAAACTTCACAGGTAATTTCAGACTGGAGACTCCAAATGCCCTCTTTTCTTTTGAGGGTGTAGCTTCACTTAACCCACAAGAGCACCTCACTTCATGTCTCTACAGCATGGCAACTTGGCACGCTTGGAGAGTCACATTGACACTTAGCACCTGTAAATATCCCTTACAGCGTAGGGTTGGTTCTGTAGCACAACTGCCCATTCTGCCTTTAAAGACTGATAAAAAGATCCTTGGGAATGATAACTCCAGTAAAAAATAAACTCTGGGGATAAATGGCACATTGACTTTGCCATCTGCATTTACTCTGCCGTTTGAGATGACTTTTAATTATTCAGAAGAGGCAGAATGTAAGTCGCATCTATCTTTGTTTCTTGCCCTAAAGCAGATCTGCTGTGTAAATTTTCCTGTGACCACTATACTAATATTTCCCTGGAACAGCTGCTCTGATTTCCACCTTTTTATTTTTCTTTTTTTTATTCCCTTTGAAATCTTTTTTTGATGTTTGAGATGCAACAGAATTCAGCTACATTGAGATGTTTTCTTATCAGCTAACTCGGAGCAGATTGATCAGTCTATTCATGTAACAAACAAGGAGACGAACATAGATGCTTTCCACTGCTGCAGGCATGTATCTAGAAAAATAATGTAGCACTTAAATAGCCTCATCAACATGAACATTGCAAAAACCCCAAACCCCTCCATTATGTATGTCCATGTTAGGAAAATCTGGGTGCTTAGTGTCTCATCAGGCACACACGTACCTGGGAGGGAAAGTAATTCTTCAACGTGTTTAGAGATATGAGCTCTGTATCTTTTCCCTTTGGCATCCCCTGCTGCCAAAAGCGTGGACGCCTTCTTTCCCCTCTTCTTTAGAAGTGGAGAGTTATTTATTACAATATTAGCCTGGTGTTTTGGAAAATGCTCTGTGAGAAATATGCAGAGCAGTAGGGAACTGAGCATTCTTGCTGTCAGATTACAAATGGTTTTGGCCAGTACATTTAAGCACGGAACGGCGTTTGCTTCTAGGGGCTTTGAAGGGAATAATGGGAACCCTAGAAACTTACGAGAGAATTCAGATTTTGATTGCTGAGGAATTGTGCTCTTGCATCTTGCACCTGCTCCAAGTAGGAAATGGTTTCGGGTGTTTACTTAAGGCCTGTGAAAAATACTGAGAAGACAAAAAAAGATTGGGGGGGTGGGGGGGGGAGAGCAAAGAGGGTAAAAAGATCAGTTTCTTAGCAGGAGTTTTAAACCCAGCAAACCATGTGGTGGTGCTAGAGTTACAAAAGATGAATCCTCCCAGCAAAACGCGCAGAATGTGGCCAGATGAGATATGACAACAAGTACAAATTATAGCAGTGGCAAACCAGTAAACATGGAAATCTGAGTAAATCAGTCATTTCAGATCTATTTGCCAAACTGTGTTTATCGTCTGTAAAACCTCCTGATCTCCATAGGAAGCACTTCAGAGCAATCTCTGCAGGGCTATTGCTGGGTGGAGTTAAGGATCAGGGTATTCCACAGCAGCCTTTTTGCAGACATTACAGTTGATCTTTCAGCCTAATTGAAATGAACAATGATGATACCTCCGTTCCCCTCCCCCAACCCCCCGGCTCCCCAACTTGAGTGCACACTTTTAAACTGCTACATGAGGAAACATTGAATACTAGGGATAGATAAAGCGCTTCCAGTTTAACAGTAAAAAACCATGGTTGCAATATTATGTTTGTGTGTTTCTTCCTCATCCCTAAGCTACATGGGTATCTCAGTATTTTGCAAGAGAGAGTATCCTGTAGAGCTGTCAGGTTGGGTTTTTTTCCCTGTGGTTTCACCAGTACCATCCCATCAATTTCAATGCAGGCCCTCTTGTGTGTGACAGAGCAGGATCTGTCCTGCAATCTGCAGTCTTTTCCTGCTTATTCTTCCTGGCCCATGTTCCTCAAATTGTGTGAGTGCTCTGTTTATTTGTGAGCCCTATGTGAGACCAAGAGTAGAATTTTTAAGTCTTTCTTTCTTTTTTTGCCTTTTTTTATCTCCCCCAAGTCAATTTTAAGCACCTAAATGGAGCCCTGAATTTGTGAGCTGATGACAGAGGTCCTCAGTGCTGAGAGCTGACATAGGCCAGTTAGCCTTTTCAGATACATTCTGTGACTAGGACAGAATAACTGCATTCAAAATCCATGTTTAACATTAATTTACAGGCTTACAATGAGGCACACTGTACGTGCCATCCCCTAATTTGTACCACTTGAGGAACGTTTTCCTTGCATCAGCATTTTGTGTTGGCTTTTGTAGATAGAAGTTTAAGATCTGAGTGCAGACCTGTTTCTGCCTCGGACCTCCTGAGTAACCTTGGGCCAATTACTAAATCTCTGTGTATCAGTTCTTCCCTCTGTGAAGCTGTGACTACAATACCTGTCATGGAAGTACCTCAGGCTGAGCAGGTTGAGATGTGGCTTGGAATATGTTATCCTGGTGTTAACATGGTATTCATTTTCAGGAGCCTCGCCAGAAGTCTTCCTTTTTTTGCTGTCCTTCTTCCCTCCAGCTCCTTTCTTCTTAAGCTGAGCAAGAGTCAGTAATGCCACATTTTCCCCTTTCATATAGGAAGGCACATAAGGCCATATCAGTCAGACTGATGTCTGTTTGGACCTCATTTCCCCTCTGCAATCTCCTATGCCATCTACGATTTAATGAACTCCTCCCATATCCCTTCTCACTCTCCTCTTTTCCAGACTAATGGCACTACTGTAGTGCCTTTGGTTTGTGCCAGGGAGCCAAGGCTGTGGTCAGCCTTGGTGCTGTTCTCTGAGGGTTTCCATAGGCTTTTCCTGACAGGTGGCCTGGAAATGCACATAGTATTCAAGCTATAAGGTGACCAAATATTTCTAAAATGGCATAATTCTGGTTTTGATTCTATTCTTCCTTAATGCTTTATATATTCAGAGTTATTTATCTACCCCAAACAAACATTGAGCTGTATTTTTATCAGTTATCTACCAGTGCACCCTTAGATAGTCTTCCTAATGTATGACTACAAGCTGTTGCAATTATTTTACCTTAAGGAAGGCTCTGTCTGAAGGAGGAAGTGGGAAGGGGCACAGAAACTTCTGAAACTGGAAAATACCCTGCTTACCTTGGACCCAGGAGATGTGGAAGTCTTCTGGAAAGGCAATGCTTGTGATCTCACCAAATCCTCTATATCACACGATCTGATGGCAAATCTCGGAGTATTTAAGGTCTTATCAAGTACATGGACATGTCTATTAATGAAGAAAATCTGCTTACATGTACTTTTTGTATACATAAATGCAGATTTTTATCTCTTCTGTCATAAAATATTATGAGGAAGGGCCTCTAACATACCAAAGCACTGGTTTCTTAGAGCTGCTTTCTTCAGTTTCCTAGCTGACCTGCTGTACTATGACCAACACTAAGAAACGTACCTGTGGAGAATTTTTGAGTCAAAGAACTTGTAAAAAGCTGAAAAGCTTAAACATTATTTCATTTCTGTTTGATCTCTTCATTAAAGACCACATCCTAGACGTGCAGTTCCCCTACCTTTCCTCTGACGCACAGTAACAATTCCTGGTAATTTCCTGGGGAGAAGTGAAATCATCACTGGAGCCAGATCAGACCTTTCATATTTACTTTCCACCATCCCATTTATGAGCTTCATTTAAACTCATTTCTCTAAAGGTAACATTTATACTGATTTAGAGCATGTCTGTTGGCAAATAATATTATGCCCCAGGCTAGTGGGACGCTTATGGAGAGTTAGGATTCACTGACATTTTACCCCAGATTTACAACCCCTGTTTTCCAATAGAAGAAATTAAACTTCCCTAGATCCGTACGTGAGCAGCAGGCAGCAGAAACACACAATCGCACAGCAGTACATTGCCTCATACACAACATTCATATTCATAATGAGGGGTTTGTTGCAGAAAACATTTGTTGTAGTTACTTTTTTCTAAAGTGAGGATTTAGTTCTTTCCCTCCCCTCCCAGGAAGTGACTGTTTCACTGACATGTTATTTTCCTTATCCTGCCTATGGGAATACTTTGCTGCCAATACAGACCAAAGTCTCCCTGCCTTGCTCAGCCTCTTTAAACCCATGAGCTGTGTAAGCAAGTAAACCAAACCAAAGTTGTAAAATGGACTCCATGTCTGGCTTGTGAGTGCCAGTTGCTGTATCAGCATCTGCTGTCTGCTCCAACGCAGGTTTTTGTGTTCCTGCAAGTTGTGAACTTTTGGCTTGGGATCACAGATTAGAATCATGGAATAATTTGGGTTGGAAGGGACCTTCAAAGCTCATCTAGTCCAGCCCCCCTGCAATGAGCAGGGACATCTTCAACTAGATCAGGTTGCTCAGAACCACATCCAGCCTGGCCCTGAATGTCTCCAAGAGATTCATTCATCACTCATGATGCTCCTCTGGCATCATCCTCCCAGTACCCAGCCATGCTGAACCTGCTGTGCTCCCTTACACTACTCTCTCCCCAGTAGCCCCAAAACCCGTTTCTGCCTCTATTGTGTGGCTGATGATAGCTTCATGATTTGTGCTGCATTCTATGTTCAAACCAGCACTATCTTGCAACCCTCCCCCAGATTTTTTTCAGGCATGAATACATATTGATAACCTGGAGTTCAGTATTGCTCAATATAGTAACGTCACTTGTCTCATTTGTGTTGCTTTGATTGGAGAAAGCCCTGGCAATGGCCTAAGATGCCTCTTGAGCTTTGCTGAGCAAGATGTGTGCTTGGCTTTTTTGGTTTGGTGTGCTGGGGCACCAGAAGAAAAGAAACAATTATTTTGCACTGCTCATCCTTCAGCAAAAGCATAAGGACCGAGTCCTCAACCCATTAAAGACCAGGGAAAGATTCCTGTTGTTTCACTCAGCTTTGGATCAAAGCCATTGTGCAAAGACATGATTTTTTTAGTAGGTTAAAAAGAATTTATCTTCAATTTTATTTATTAATCCAAAGAGTCAGAGCATGGACATGTTCTTCCCAGCCCAGCTATGCTGGAATAGTGAGAATGAAGAGGTTTAGAGAAAATTCAGGTGAAAAATATAGGAACGATAATCTGTTAATCCAAACCCACTGTTCTAAGAGTGACTGAAACTGTTAATGCATCTATGGTGAAGTTTGCTGGGCAAAGGAAATAGCAGGGAAGCATTTGTTAAAGGAGTTAAAAATAATTTTTAACACTTATTTAAGCATGCAGTTTAGGAATGTGGCTTGATGCGATTTAAAAATAATATAGCAAACACTGACTTAACCCAAATACCCTGTAATAAATGTGTCTCCTGCCCCAAAATAATCCTTTTGTCTCCTTCCCCAGCTTCCTAACTTAGCCATCAACTGAACACAGGAGTCTAATTGCCCAGCCGTGATTGTAAGGAATCTGTTCAAACAAAGCAACTGCTGTTGCCTCCCTTATGGCTGAGCTGTGCACTCCTATTAACTGGTAGGCAAAGCATTTTTTGTTGCTTGTCCCAGTGAGCAGCGTGCTTGTATGTCTCTGTTTAATCAGATGAAGTTCTGAGAATGCTTTGTGGTTCCTGCAACTTTCATCCTTGGTGCCAGGGTTTTCAGCCTGTGCCAGGAAGAATTAAGGTGCTGCTTTTCCTGGCTTTTCTGACAGGCATATTGCTTGTTACACCTGGATGCAAATCAAGTGGTCTGCCTTTGTTGTGACAAGGAAAATGAGTGAGCTTTGCTGTAGGAATAAGAGTTCCTCGAGGCTGGAACTCTACCAGGCTCTGGGGACGTGTATGGTGGGCTGGAGACATAAGCATGTGAAAGCAGGCTGCCTTCTTATGGAGCCAAAGGGCTCTCAGACAGTCTGTAACCATGCTGTAGCTCACAACCTTTGTGGTATGCCCTTGGCATTAGCAGAGATATAGCATCTCTGTTAACATAGCCCTTGCTGTGCTGGGTGGTGCACCCTGATTCTATTGCTGCCTCTCACCCTATACATCCCTTTTGGGGCATGTTCAGTCCAGTGCCTTTTCTAGGTAGTGACTATTGCAGATACTTAAGAAAGCATTTTTGGAAAGAAATGAAGTGTACACCTACCCAAATGTCAGCAGCCAGCAAGCTGGAGATACAAGCTGCCTCGCAATCCTCAGGTTTAATAGTTTGGGATAAACTTTCTACCATGGATTTGTCTGGTCAGATCCCTTTATACCTTCAGCTATTTCAATATCCTGTGGCAATGAGGTCTGTGCTTCAGTTATACGTTATGTGAAGTCGATGCTTCCATCTCTGTGTTTTAAATCCACTGTCTAATAATTTTATTAGGTGCTTTCTCTTTCCTGGATTCTGTGCAAGAGTTATTAATCTTTCCAGGTTGGCTTTCCGATTCCCAAAGGTGATTGTCAAGCTTAACTTCCCATACATGCTCCATCTGCCATCCTTTTTCCAGGCAGAAGACTGGCCTCTTTCTTCTCACCTTTGTGGGGCCATTCCCTACTTGAGCACAGCCATGAGCGTTTTGTTCCAATGTTTCCTCCTTTGGGGAGAAAAGAGGATAGCAGAACTCTGTGATGTCCAAGGTACAGGCACACTGTGAAGCAGTATGATTTTCCATAATGCTGGGATTTTTTTCCTTCTCATTTTCTTTCCAAATATTATAGCTGCCTTTTTGATGCCTGCTGACAACAGAGTTGATGTTTTCCGAGAACAATGCACAACAGCCCTAAGTAGAATTGGCTAATATCCTGTCATTTTGCATGTATCCCCGGGGTTGTTTTCTCTATGTACATAACTTCATACATCTTATAACAATATTATCAGCCCAGTACAGCATTGTATACAGAAATGGCTGCTGAGATTTTCCTGAGTACTTCATCTTCTGTCAGTGCTTTTGTCAGGAAGACTAAAGCACGTGGACTGGCCAGAGCACAAAGTGAATGAGCATCCAAGACCATCCCTCCCAGACCTGAGGGTTACAGGCACTGTAAACCTGCCCGAAGGTTCACTGTAATTAGCAGTATGGTTAAAGACATTTCTGTATGGGTTATTTGTTCCCCTGAGAAATAGTTTTACATTTTGCTCATTATTTTCTATCAGCCTGCGAAAACAGCGGAAGTGTGTCCATTTCTCAGTATAAAATAGGTATTTGTTTAGAAAAAAAGTTTAATTTTGTGTTAAAAGTGTTTATGCTAGCTTAAAATCACAATGAGAGTTTTCATTTGACTGCATATATAAATACATTCCCTTCAGGAACAGGCATTAAAATGAAAATCGATTTGTATTTACCCAGCTTTAAATGCGAGGCTGTGAGAGCAGAATACTGCAGAAACTATTTCTTCAGCAATATAGAATCATAGAATAGTTAGGGTTGGAAAGGACCTGAAGATCATCCAATTCCAAGCCCCCAGCCATGGACAGGGACACCTCACACTAAACCATGGCTCTGTCCAACCTGGCCTTGAACACCATCAGGGATGGAGAGTCACCAATTTCACTGCTGACCTCATGAAATAGGGCTGTGGGGCAGAGCTAAGGAATTTTTTCAGCTAACACTGTACAAAGCGTCATGTAAAGGGAAGGCAAAGATCATGTTTTCACTTCTGTGCAAAGCCACTACCAGCACTCTGGTGTGTTGTGTGTGGGTCAGGCAAAGAGAATCCCAGGGTGAGTGGGATGCATCACCTTTAGAAATGTTTCATTCTTTTCCTCTGGTAACTTGTGGATAATTCTAGCTTGGGCTGGTTTGAGAGGCCTAACCCAGGTTGGACTTAAGAGGGCAACGCTTAGAGAGGAGCAAACCAAGCACCTGAATTTGATTGGCTCTTTGGATAATTTCATCTCCATGACTCGCTGCCCATCATTGTAAAATGAAATAACACCCTTGCACTCCATTCAAGCAGTGAGAAAATTCAGCTGGCTGGAAATGCAAGAGCCTAGAGCCAGGGAACACCAGCCTGCTGCTGCTGTTCCTGTTTGGAGGTGTCACTGCAAGACAGGCTGAAACTTGGTGTTGGCTGCGTCTGCTTCAATGTATGTGGGATTAGACTATCCAATATATCCACTAGACAGTGGCAGAGCTTCAGTAGAGCAGTCTAAGCAAACCCAGCTGCAGCTTTGTCCCTGGTGTCATCTGCTTTGAAAGTCTGAGGGGAGATAGAGCTGCAAGTGGATCTTGTGTACCTTGGGCGAGACCCGAGTTCTGAGCTCCTGCGTAAATGGGGAAATAGCCTCCTGTTCTGCTTGTCTGTTGTGAGGAGATTGACTTCATGGATGTGCTGTAGCTATCTTCATGGCAAGCAGGCAGGGGAGCGGCGAGTTTGCCCATCCCAGTGGGATCTGGGAATGAACAAGATGCAAAGCTGCACAGTGTTATCAGGACATGTGTCCATCAGAGAGGGTGCCTCAAGCTCTTAAGGATATTTACTGACAGACATGGAATAATTAAGTCCTGGGAACCTGAGTCATCCCTCAGGTGAGGAGGAAAGTGAGGGGGTTTTTAAAGACATCATGGTTTTGCACTCTGTGAGGCTAAGTGGTTTTGCACGTCTAGATGTAAGATGCAAGATGTGATGCCCTCCGAAAGGTCTCCAAGGGGGTTAATCCAGTGGAAAATATAATGCATAACTGGGTGCTTAAAGACCACGTTACACACAGCAAGAACTGAGATTACATGGGTAAATTTAACTGCAGGGCTGCCTTGCTTTGATGTGCTTGAACAGGAACATTAGCAGAAATTTCAGCTATATTGAAAATACTTTGTGTGATTGCTGTTCTAGAAGGCAGTAGATAAACAGAAGTTGCTGGGTTTGAACATAAGCAATATTTATTGTAATCACTTTGCATGAGTTGAGTCTTTTTGGGCTAGGATCTTCTGGTTGCACAGCAATCATGCCATTCCCTCACATTTTCATTAAATGTGAGTACTATTATATCACTAAGTACAACTCCCTGAATTTTAAAAGCCTTACAAAGGCCTTTAAACATAGCAGCACATATTGGGTATGGGAATGTGACCCAAATAGACCAAAAGGCTATTTCCCAACACCTCCCAGTCCCCCAGCTGGGACCCAACACATGTAGGTGCACTGTCTTGGCTCAGAAGAAGGGGGCATTTCAAGAAGGGCAGTCATGACAAGGGGTGCATGTCGACCTCTGGCTATAAGCAGAGAAAAGGCTCTTCTCTTGAAATATATTAGGCAAATAAGGAAACCTGCCAGAGATTTCCCTGGGAAACAGAGTGCTAGAGAAGGGAGGCAACATTTTAAAGCACATCTACTACGCCCCAGTTGAGTTGTGTCACTTCTAAATGCCTTGGAATAGTCTGCTCTCACCCACCCCATCATTAAATTATGAGTATTAATGGGACTTACAAGAGTGCATCCATGGGGAAATACACCGCATCTCTGTTAGTTTCCTTCACGATGACATGTCTGTACACACTGTGTGCTTTATTGGCAACAGCTCCTTTTCATTTGAGATGTGTAAAGCTATATTTACAGTACAACAGTTTTAATTACTGATACAGCAATGATAAAAGGGAAGGAAAGAAAGGGGTACTCCCTAATTGCCTGTCTTTCTCTCTGATCAGCAGCACTTCCATCAGTTTCCTCAGAATTGCTACCCAAAGAAAGGAAACATATATAAATATCTAAGATGAGAGTTAATTAATGAAAGTGCATCAAATGCACTGTATATTTCCATCATCAAAACCTTTTCTGGAGTCATGATAAGCATCTGACAGAAAATAGGCCATTAATTAGTAAAGAAAGGGAATTATAATTATGCATGGCAATATCCACTCTAATGGAGTTAAAGTGCTGGTATTCTCTTAGCAAAAGATTCCTTAAGGACTGGGGGCTGCAAGATGAACCTCAAATGACCAAGGCTGTGCTCCAGAGCTCAAACAGCTCCTCAGACCATTGCCTCAGCAGAGAGGAGGTCAGTCCTGCCCTATTGCTGCAATGGGTGATTTAGGGCTAGGCTTTGAGAAATGTGAAGCACCTACTGCTCCTAGTGAAGCTGCCATCCAATGTATCTGCTCTTCTGGTGGAAACTGAAGCCAAATCCTTCCCTGGGAGCAGATGTAGGATCTGCAGCAAAGATGATGCTTGGCAGGAGACGTGGTCAGCACTGCAGATTCACTTACTGATATAGTAAGCTCTGCGTTAAGTGGCTGCTCTGTTGTATTGCAGACCAGGATTTCGGTCTCCTGGTATCTCAGGGGAGCTTTTGACCTGCAGGGATGATTTGAGGTCTGTTTTCCTCTTCCTCTTTCCTGTCCTGCGGTGTTGTACAACTAACTGGCCCGCTAGAATGAGTGAGAAGCCTCCTGCGTTTTTGTGCAGAAAGGAAAAAAGGCCAAATCAACCTTCCAAAAGCTTTGTAAGGTATGGAGGTGTGTTTGCAGAGGAGAAGCAGATTTCTGAGAGTGTGAAAGCACCTTTAGCTCGGAGAACTTGCTTCCCAACAGCTCTGTTTATGGTTTGTATTCCCGGTATAAGGCAGTGCTGTGTTTCTGGGTACTCTGGGAATGTGGGCTTACTCGCCAAATTTTCTGTAGGCTTTGTTTGCATGACTTTTCCTTGTATTTTGTAGCTGATTAGTTTAGATTAATGCAATTAGTGTAATTAAGTGTAATTATGAATTTTGGTGCAAAATCATGTAATCACCTATTTACAATGTGTAATTAGGTAATTACAATATGTAATTTGCAAGATAAAATGTAATGCCTTTACACAATGCTGATTAAATTTCACAGAGAAAAAAAAAGATGTCCTGGGCACATGGAATGGATAATCTCTAAAGTTTATTCTTTTGTAATACCTTTAGTAACTCCTTTCCAAATGATCCAACCCCTACTATTTCCCATATGGAACTGGGGCCCTGCAAAAATCTGGTTTTATAAAGCAAGCATATTCCTCATCTCACTGTGGTCAGCTGAAAAAGTACCCTCACCTTCCCCTTATGTTTTCCAATCCCTTTTCTACATCCATGCTTTAAAAGAAAAACAGACACAAAAGAACTCAAATAAAACGTGCCAGCAATTGGCAGCAAGAGCAGCAGTAATGCAAAGTAACAACGGTTTATGTTTTGAAATTGTAATGATTTGTGCTCTGTTATAGTGAATCCATTTTGCTATGCAATATTTAATCTCTGAGCAGAGCATTTAAAATGCAGCAATTAAATGCCTTTATAAGTTGATGCATCTCTGAGGGCCAGGTAAATGGATTTTGCTTGTGGATACTTTGAGGAAGTCTTCCAGGAAATAAAATCTCCTTTTCAGCATCAATCGTAAATATTAGTTGACCACCTTCATGATTGCCACAATGGCTTAAGGCTAATGTGGCGATGGCTGCGTGTGTATGTCTACAGAGTCCTGTGTGTGTTCATAGAGCCTTTTGTCCCTATGGATGGACTGAAATTGGGGCCTGTTTTGTTTGCTAGATGACATCTCAAGATATTGAGGCTATTGGCCAACAAATGTGATGATAGAGCAGAAGGTCACTCCCACACTAACCTAGCAAACCATATGCCTGTCCCAGCAACCTATTAATATATGAAAAACCCAGCTCCTAAGGTTTAATAATACCCCAGTAACAGTTTCCTTCTATCTGTAATACCTAAATCTCACTTTAAGGTATCTATAATCCATTATACTCTAAAGTTGCAGCAGATATCTCGAGTATTTAAGCAAATAATTATTCTTGTTCGGGCATTCTTGCAGCCCCATTTCTGCTGTGCCGTGGAGCAGCAAAGCACAGTGAGCTGAAGCTGATTGTTCTCTTGGAGAAAACATGACTCGGTATTTATTTTGGTCAAGCTGTCCCCCAGTTCATAAGTGAAAATACAATCGGGCACTACAGAACTTAATTTTTAGTCTGATGTCACTGGCTAGAACAGCCATAAGGGGTGATTGTTTCATCCATGCGGTAAAACATCATCTTCCCCAGCACTGTAGATGTTCGGTAGCTAAGGACCCCAAATAGGGCCTGGACTATGAGCTTTACTTTGGAGTCTTGAGGGGCTCTGGACACTGGCCAGCTTCTGGTGCCAAGCTGTCGATGTACATCAGGGCATATCAGTAAAGCTTCATGCCATCCTTGTTGAAAACGATGTGAACTTCACACGGGCACGAAGCCAGCAGTGCAGTTTGAAGGAGGGCCGTGTCATATCCTGCTCCATGTTGGCAGCTTTCCACTGCAATCAACACCTTCACATAGCTAACACCTTTCTGAGCTCCAGATGTGAGTGCTTTGAACTAAGTCTAACCTGACTACAAATCCTGCTTGGCTTGCCCAGGAAAATAAGGCTGAACTTTCCAACACCTGCATCAAAAACCACTCTGAAGAAATAGCTTTCCACATTGCTTTCCAAACAGTTTGGTCTTCTCTATCCTTGAACACAGGGTTTTGAGCAGAATCTAGGCTTACTTTCTATTAGGATTGAAAATGAAGTATGAGCAGGGCCGTAAGCAGAGGCCATAAGCCGAAAACAGAGGGAAAACTCATTACCTGGGGCACTGTGCTTCCTGAAGCTCTTTGGAAAAAGAAGTTAATTGGCTAACCACCTCATTCACAAAACTCGGGAGGAATTTGTGCTATCAGTTTCCATTAATGCCTGTGGAGACTGGCCATGAAAATATCCTCTGCACAGATGGGAGAATAAACTGTGTATCTCTGCTATGAAATAAATGTGGATGTTAGCAAATAAAGAACAGGTTTGTGCATAGATCCTGTAAAAACCAGTCTGTGATGTCTGGCTGTGAAGCAAGTCAAAGCTCAGCAAGGCAAGTCAAAGGGAAATAGCTTAGATCTAAGAGGTGGGTGCCTGGGGAGTATTTGGAATTAAAAATAAATACATATAATTGAAATAAAGGGGAAAAGCACATCTTTTGACAGCAGAAGTATGTGTTAAGATAGGAGCTACCAAAACCAGGAATTGCTTTTAGAGTCCTTCAACATGTCTGTAAAGGAAATAAGATTATCAGGAAGGATGGCTTTATCATTAGAAGAAAAGGAATATTAAAACATTTCAGTTCAGTCTGAATAAAAGAGATAAATTTCAAGTAAACTGGCATGGAGTTTATCCATGTCTGGGCTTGCAGTAATAAAGTCAGTGAGGGAGTAAGCTGCATGATTTACAGGCAGTAAGCTTCTGTAAAATTTACAAACTGCTGTTATAAAATGTCACCTTTTATGATGCATTCCGCTCAGCCTGCATATATAAAGGGCACTGCAATGGAAAGAGTAGGAAAGAGAAAGCAATCTTCTGCCCTACTTCACTAGCTGCCTTTTTTGCTTTTACAGCAGTATCAGAGATCTATCACCTGATGACCCTGTTGCTAGTTCTTTGTGCTCATTAATATTTCTGTTTATGAAGGTACACTGTTGGCCTTGCCAGTACGAACAGAAAATTTAGGGTGGTTTTAATGAGATGGATTTTTGTAAGGTGCTCTTGGATGAATAGAGCAAGACTCCTCCCATCTCTCTCTGTTAATATAAAAGTAGGGCTTATGATAGATTTGGGTAATTTTCTGTCTTCTCTGCTTTGATTTTAATTGCTGCTGTCTACAGCTATGCAAAGCTTAGGTGTATGAGGCCTTAGGAATCCACAGCCAAAATTAACCATCCCTTGACCTTGGGAGCTCAACATCCATTTCAAGCCTGACTATTTAAGTCTAGAAAGACTTCAAGAACCTGCCCCAGGGTGTGAAGTCTGTTAGAAAGCTTTGTTGGAAGGGTTCTGGGTATTTCTCATTGCACCTTTGGACAAATCCAGGTGTCCTGGATAGGGATCATTATGGCTAGTGTGGTCAGGTTTCTGGTCAGCTTGGCCAACAGGTATCCTCAGCCAGGTCATCTGTGGTGACTGAGCTCCTTTGGAGTCACAGCCTGTTCCCTGCTTATTGCCAAAGCCAGTCAAATGAGAGAAATCCTGCTCAGCCGAAACATGTTCCTCTCATTTTCTGGGTTGACTGAGGGGTTAATTCCTACCCAGTGCTTCACCTCCAGGTGAAAGCTCAAACATCATGTTGGTGGGCTCTTTACAGTCCAGCGTGGATAACACAGTTGCCTCAGATCTAAGGGGAAAGTCCAGCTATTCTTTTTCTTTCAGTGCTAACAAAGCAGGAATACACTTTGAATTAAGCTTTTAATAGGGCTGTATTCTGGAAGTTTAGCAAAATAAATCAATAATGGTGGTGATAAAACTGCAGTTTAATGGTAGCTGTTACAGTAAAACAAGTCGGTGTACAGCCATTTTACCACCCTGTGGCCATGGTTTCTACAGTTCATTCTGACAGATTTATTGTTGCCTTCATTTAATAATCTACTTCTCTTTAGCACAACCACCATCATTATATGTTTAAAATGAGGCCTCTATAATTTCACTGCACAGAGAATAATAGATTTTATATCCACTGCCTAGCTAGCAAAATACTTAAAATCAAACTCTTCATAAACAGAACAACAAATAAATACAGCTTAGGAACCATTTCTTTTGGTGGAAATTGAATGTGCATCTTTGATTTCACCAAAGAAGAGCATCTGAGAGCATGTGGGATAATGAGTCTTGAGGATACGAGCCTACCAGTATAATCCAGGAATCGTTTGTTGTGCAATGGGTAGCAACCAGCAGACAGGTTTATATTCCTAATAAAGTAATATTTAGGTAATTGAGAGCTGTAAGGTAGAAGAGTACAGTAATAGAAGAGACTTTGGAGTGTCCTGGAAGGAATGATTTCATGTTATGTCTATAAAGCAAAATACAGACCAAGTGTCATGCTAGTACAACTCCACAGCTTCTGATGCTAAGAATGAAAGCATGGGATTATTTTTCAGCACTGACTTTTGTGGAAATACTTTGACTTGTGGTGGGTTGAATCATACCTGAGTTAGTGTTACATGGCCAGGACCTTGCATGCAAAAGGAACAGTGAATAAATGCAGTAAAATCTAAATGGAGAGGAGGTGTGGCTTTGCATGGTGAATGTGAATTCAGTATTATTTGTTCCTAGTATTAATATCAATAACAACTTTGCAGGCAGTGAATCTGGTTGAAGGTCGGACTTCTCAAGCTGTCATGCACACACAGAGAATGTTGTTTTTTCTCACATCATGCTTTTGGGGCTGAGCTATTGCCTGATTCCACAATGATACAGTGAGTAAGAGGTTAGACGTGGTGAACGCTGTCTCTGACTTGGGCCAGCAGGAATTGCACAGGAAAGGATGTGCTGCAAGGAAGGTGGCAAAGTTTGGAGGCAGAGAGGTCCTAAAGAAGGAAAATTGAGTGCATCTCTTGATAGGCATGTGCAGTTGGCATTTCTTCCTGCAACATGCTTATTTCCTTGTGCCAGCTGGAATTTGAGCTTTTACATGTTGTTTTCTTTTTTCCTGGCCTGTGGATTTGAGTGTGATCCCTGAAAGCCAGAAACAAGTTCAGTCTTGTAAAAGCACATAGAGTAATTAATGCAGGAGCCGGGTGAGCTTTGAAAGCACAACGTTTATATTACTGCTCAACAGATTGGCTTTAAATCAGGATTGCAATGAGACTTGTGTCAAGACTAAAAGCAGAGACCAGGCCCACAGGTTCCTTTTGCATATAGCCATCCGTCCCCTATGAATATGTGTGCCTGCTCCTGTTGAAATCAATCCCAGCACTTCCGCTGATTTTAATGACTCGGAGCAGGCCATGAGCGCCTGTTCCATCAGGTGTGTCTCCTGCACTAATACCTAGTTTGGATATCCTTCTACAGCACATGTTAGGTGCTTGAGTAAATCAAACATTTTTCAGTGGAATGACTTAAATTAAGAATGCTTAGATCAACAGAATTGTATTATTTCACCAGTAAATACAAGAAGTTGATACTTCAAAATATCAGACACATTGTACAAATAGATGCTGGGCTCAGGTAGAAAGGCAATGAAAAAATCTTGGTGCATATTGAACCATTTCTTCTCAGTATAAATTACTCTACCAGAAGTCTTTGGACCCTGGCTAGCATCCTTCAGCAGCAGAGAACCTGGCACATGTCTTTTTAGAATCAATTCTGTTCCTCATTTCTGCTGGTTTGAGATCTAAATAATTTTCAGCTGTACAAAGAAACTTGTCCTGAAGCAAACGTAGTTCTGTCCTACTGGGGACTGCAGTGCTACAAAGCTGTATGTGTGGCTTGAATGGGCACAAACAGTTTTAGGTGTGATAGAATCATGTGTCTCATATAATTTCTTCCTTTTCACCTGCTTTTTTCAAGTCCCCTTCCTACAAAAGGAAAAGTTAGAGCATTAGATTGCCTGTCCAAGCCTAGTGAATCACCTTTCTGTGCAATACGTACATGCCTCCCTATTATTTTTCCACTAAGTTCTCCACATCTTCAATGCACAGGAGTGCTCAAAGAATGAGCAGACATTCAGTAGTCTCTTTTTGCTCGTTGTTGCTAGTGTAGCTCCATGAATTATTTGCACACACCATTCAAATCTTACTTGGATTTCCTCCTGGGCTCTCCTTTGTTGTTCATTGTTGCAGTACATAAATGCATCACAAATATTAATGCACTTATTTTTGTGCCATTCACCTGGGCGTGTATTAACTCTGCTCTACTGATCAGGAGCTCTGAAATGGGGATAGAGGTTAAAAACATCCTGGCCTGCATACCCAGGTGGAGGGTCTTATTTTCAGTACATGCAGGACTGTCCCTTACATTGCTCTCAGCTGGAGCTGCACAAGCTTTAGCCTTCCCTCAGTGTGACTCCTGTGCCTTGGCAGTGCCCACATTGCCAGCCTTACTGAAATACTGTTTGGCAGAGATGGGGAGGGACTGTAGCTTTTCAGGGCCAGGGAGACTCTAGATTCATTTGGGTGTTGAGTTGCCTTGAGCTTGTTTTATCTGGTCATGACTTTTGCCATGAGTCAGTTTCTGGCATAATCCAAAGGTAGCCCAGCTCTTTTCCAAGGGACAGCATTGCTTGCCATAGCACCCAGTCAGTGCACTGCCTTGCAGTGCTTCAGGCTAACTCAATTAACATAGACAACTAGTTATGATTTTCCTGAAGACTCACAGATGCACAAGGTTGCACCCTCTGGGTATAAAAAGAGCTGTTAATTAATAATTGGATGTCTCAGCTATTTGGAGGGTAGGATGTGATTTGTGGTTTTGAATACATTTCTCTAAGTAGGACACGAGTTCAAAAATGGGTTGAACACTTGTGAAGGACTGGGCTGTGAAGAAGGTCCGTGCCAGCAATGCTGTTGTGTCTGTACAACCAGGCTATGAGCATGGGGAGATTCCTTATCTGTGGCTTTCGGTTAATTGGTGTAAATGCCATGCATCTGCATGCAGCTATAGCTGAAGTATGTAGGTGGAGATCATCTCACAGCTTCTATCCCTTCATCCCAAGAGAATGAGTTATTAACTGTCTGTGGGGACCCTCATTACTTTGGTGCCCTGACATTGCAGTACTGTGTAGCCAGGTCCCAACTTTGGAGCCCAGCTCTACATAAGGCTGGGATAACCTAAGAATGTTTAAGAGGAACTGAAATTAATATATCAAGCCCATGGGGTGCCTGCGTTTGGTATGCCATGGATCACGGTACCTGCAGGTGACCTTGGAGACAGTGAAAGCAGTTTCTGTAATTAGTCATGTCTTGCTCATAGATCAGCTCTCTCGAAGCAGCGTGTTGGAAGGAAAAGAACACTTCTTGCCAAGTGTCTTCTTGTCATACTGTGTGCAGTGCTCAGTGTGTCCTGATGGCTAGCTCCCTACAACCACTGCAAAAATAAAAGCCAAATATAGCTGAAATCATAAAGGGTAGCATAGCTATTACAGGACCATGGGCTGCAGAAAATCCAGAGACTGGATCCTCCCCAGGGTTGATATTCTTACGGAGGAAACCTCCCCATCAGACTGGCTGGTCAAGACTTGGTATAATAAAACTCATAAAACATAAGATCCATTTTTTCAAGTTTCATGCCAATTTGCACAAGAGCTTAGGCAAAGCTTTGAATGTTGTGTTGGGGAACAAAAGTGAGGAACATGAGGATTGTGTTAGGGATATATTTTGTTCTAGATTGAGTTGCTTACAAGAATTTTCCTCAACATCTGCCCAGCTGGCAGCTCAAGGAGATGTGGTTCTTGCGTTGTTCCAGCCCACCTGTACGTTGGGTAAATCGGTGTCTGCTGCTCCAGACGGGCTTGTCAGGTGGCTCCATGTGCATTTCAAGCCACAGTCAGTGCCAGAGGATATGCATGAAAACACGAGACATGGTACCTTTGGTAGAGATAGATGGAGAAATATCTGGGTGGCAATCCCGTCATCAAGACTTGCTGAAAAGTGTGTTGTGCCTGGGTTGTTGGGATGAATTATATGGCATTAGCATCCCTGGATCTTTGCAGCACTGCTGAAGAGAGAGCTTTTCTATGAACGTGTTCTTCAATTATACGTATTTGCCTACCTGAGTTAACGGCCTCTAGATTTGGTGTTGATTTCAGATTGTTCAGCCTCATTGTTTCCTGTTACCTTTGTGTAACAGAATAACTCCCTTAAACAGTGTTGTTCTTGGCTGCTGGTTGGGTAATTTAAAATTCTTAAACGTGAGACAGCCTTTGCTAAATAATTAATCACATACACTCTTGTTTGCAGGCTGAGCTGCTTCTTGTGGGGATAAACAGATGCTTGCATGAAGAGCAATCCTTCTGAATAAATCTGCACAGGCAGAACTTTGTTGCAGCCAGTACTAAACATCGTGGGAAATCAACATGGCTGCAGTGAATAGCTGGTAGGAATATAAATAAGAGTGCTTAAAAATTCTTGGGTTATCTGGATGGATTTCAAGCTGAATGCAGCAGCCACCCTCAAAGAATGGTATTTTTATAAATAACTCGGCGTGTGCACAAAGCCTGCATTTTATTTCTATTTAGCTTTGGATTCCTTGAGTATATTTTTCTTATACATGGGAGATGTGGAAACACATTATTGGCTGTATCTTCACCAGCAGGAATGTAATTCTGGGAATGGTGGGAGTGCTTGACTCACGCTATGATTTCTGCCACAGAGCTTGAACTGTGACACAGCCTCTGGTATCCTGTTCTTTCCTCTTGCCCCTGCAAAGGCACAAAGCAAAAAGGATATTTTATGAACAAGGTAGGGAGACCAAGGACTACCTTGTACCCTGTGATCCCAGTAATGCTACCAGCAGCCCCACTGAAGGGAGACTATGACAGCTCTGAACAGCGCTGGGGAAGAGCCTGGGTTGCACTCCACTGAAATGTGCAGCATACCTATAGTAAAACAAACTAGCAAACCTCCAAAAGGGGATCAATATGCTGCCCTTGCTCAAAGAGCCTGTCATCCTGTAAAAGGGACTTTAAAAGCCTTTGGGAGTTTTTACTACTACTACTCCAGCTTGCAATTCTCTTCACATATCACTTCAGTACCTAAACAGCATCTTAGAGCTCTAAAAATCAGAACCCCCTAGACCTCCTGCTAGCATAATAAGATTTGTTTCCTGCTTATTCGAGTGTGTCTGTGTGTGCTTAGAGAATTTGGGCTGGGAGCAGGAGGCAAAGGGAGCCGATGGCAGGCTGAAGTACCCGTTTTCTAGCTGAGGGAATATGTAATTATAATCGGCACCTTAGAATATCAAAGCATCTTCCAGAAATTATTTCACTCCGTAGCAATAATTATTGCTATGCAATCATGAGGAAACAGCATATTCAAGGGAACTACACAACTTGGTGTAGTTCACTTTACAAGAGCATGTATATTCAAAGGTTAAAAGAAGAATAAATGGAGTTGTTCCTCTGAAGGCGTTGAAATTCATTTGAGCTGATGGCCTTAGATGCATGTTTGTCAAATACAGGTAATGTTCAGCTACACTGTAAATCACAGGCTACCATAGCTTGTGCATACTGATGTTTCATGAAAAAGGATGAGCTAATGCTAGGTCTACTTGATTTTGTCAGCTCTGTTCAGCCTTATATTGAGCGTCCATCTCATAGCGGACAGTGAACTGTACCTGTATAGTTTAACCTTTCTTCCCTTACTGAATGTAGATTTGGTTTGGCTTCAGGCAGGAAGCTGTCTCAGAACCTGAAGGTTTAGGTTAAATTAAGTTATTTTTAGGTTTTATCACATTTAAGCAGTCTATCCTATTTGCCTGTACTTACAGAGCTAAAAAGGTGGTGACCTGAACTGAAGTTACAAGTCAGGGCTTTAACCATCTTCTGCAATAACTGGTTTTGCTCACACCTAGATCATTTGATTATAAAGTTGAGGATTTATACAGCCCTCAAATCAGGAGACTGCTTCTAGTTTTTAATCACATTGATGTAGTAATGTAAGAGTCCACAGGAGTTTATTTTCACTGCAATAAGCATTCCTCCTGGGTGGCTGTTCTAGAGGCTCAAAAATTGCATGCTATCTTATCCTGTGCAAATCCTTTGGTATTTTGCTTCCACAGCTACTACTCTGTTGTTCAGTTTCTTGAGTGGATCAGTGCAGCTGTGTGAGCAAAAGTTTGCAGGAAGTGACCCTAAGGGATGGAGTTTGGTTTAGGGAGTTATCTGCCAAAAGTTGAGGAGAGTCAGAGTCGGTCTCCAGCCTGTCAGAGAGAAACAATTTGGGGTAAAAATGTAGCTTTTGATTTCACCTTTTTTAAAGTGTTTTAAACATCAACCCTAATGCTAATGGACTCACAATTGGGTGGCACGATGAGCAGATGCCACTTACCTGTTCCTTGGCACCTCAGGCAGATACCACCTGCCTTCTACCACTTATTATAAACAGATTCAACCTGTTCATTGTCAACGAGAGGTAAAAACACCTTCTGTATTCCCTGGCAAAATGTGGAGGTGCTACTTGCCCTCTGCTTATTATCCTAAGCAAAGAGCTGGCACGTACTTTCTGCCTTGTATTAACAGTAGAGATCAGAGACTGCCTTTTATTTCAGATGCACTCTCGCCCTTAGATGCATGTGATGTCTCATTTTTTATGAACAATTAGCTATAGAAGCAGTCATCACAGTGATAAAAGCAGTGCTGTGTTTGTGCCTGGAAGGCCAGTCTCAGCTCTATACAGGAGGCTGCTGGATTTTTCTGTAAATAAAACTTCAGGAAAGGTGCCTGCTGAGGTTAGGTGGTTCTTCATTATTTACCTTGGCTTCTGCATTAAATTTATGGTGGTGTTCAAACAAAGCTTGAAGGATCCATGTTTTTGAGCATGAGTTCTTGGGGTTTGAGAGATTTGTTTTCTCTCTCAACTAGCTGATTACTGGTGGCCAATGGAGGAGTTCAGGCTGGAGTGGATACCCTAATGCAACAAATGCTGGCTGGAAGGAGCCATTACTACCTCCTTTGTAGCAAATGTTCTTGCAGGAAACCTATGGAATTTGCTAATGCTAGAATTAAAAGCTTCAACAGGCAGACACTGCTCTAAAGGTCTGGAGAACAAATCAGTGCTCTGGAGATTTTCTGCCTGTCCTGTGAAATGCTGTGGGAAGGGTAGAATTCATCTCGGGTTTTTCTGAGTGAAAGACCCTCAGTTTCATTCACATCCATGCACAGTAGGTGAGATAAACAAGCGCTACCCTTTTTTTTTTATGACTTTCAGGTATCAGTCCCAAATGCTCTTGCAGAGAGAATTTTCCTAGCTAATCCCTTCAACTGTGTGTCATTTTGTACTTCTCCACAGCACTCTCTTTTCTGTCGAGCAGTAAATATACTTGTTATTCATCCTCACTTTCACAAATGACATATCTTACCCTTATGTATTATCTTTCCTTAAGATGTTGCTCCTGTTTCTCTCCTGCCCAAGGCAGTAGCCTCCAATCTCTTTGCCTTATTAACACTGCAAACACTTCCCTTTCTTCTCCCATGCTGCCTTTCATGCTTGAATAAACTTCCTGTAAAAATTCACAATCCCCCTCATTATCTTCTCTCAGATCCCTTATAGAGCTCTCCTAGGCTATGATACCCACAAGAAACCCCTTGGTAACAGACCACTGGGTGTAGAGACAGCTGCTTCTCTGAATGACTGAGAGCACCTCAGCATTTTCTTCCATCGGGCAACATAGATTTTTATTGCCTTCATTTCTTCATCTGTGTGAAGGGTGGAATTTTGATGTTGCCAAGGCTGGGCAGAGCTCCTGCAGACCTTGGGGAGGCACTGCAGAAGTATTTGTCTCATGGAGAGGCTAGAGGGAATCTCTCCCGGGCAGCATGCGAGGCTAAAATAGAATGGCAGCTCAGAAGAATGGCATGTGTATGCCTTGGTTGAGCCAGGACAAAAGCATCTATATTTGTATTTCCTGTTGCCAAGTTAAAACTCAATTTTAGTGGTTTCCAGCTTTCCATTCTCTACAGCTGCTACAATTAGAGTCTGAGCCCTCTAAACTACTGACGAAGCTTTGGTTTTGAGCATTTGTGATGCTCGTAAAGCAATGTTAATGCCGTGCAATGAGTGTCCAGCAAGCTGTGTGGGCAGCACAGACCAGTGGACTGAATTTCTAAGGATGCAGGCATCTATCTGAGCAAGCTCTTGGGCACATCAAACTGTCACATAAGATTTCCATGACGAGCTGGCATGAAATTCAAATTATGGGCAACTGTTGTTTTCCACTCTGCTGACGATTTATTGGGAATCGCACTGAGCCTTTCTGCTGCAGGCCACTCCTTTAGCTTAATGTGACCTGACACACGGTGCCCAGCATTGTGCGTCACAACATGGAGCATCACACAGTGCATCTGAACAGAGAGAGGGGTGATCCTGGGCATAGAAATACTTCTTAAAGGGTTTATAGGGGAAAAAGGAGTCTTATTCACAAAAGCTCAGGATGGAGGCATTTGATTCCGATTCCCCACTGTTCCCTCAGGGAATTGGTGCTGTGCTTCTAATGTAAAAACTCCCACTGCTACCATCTTCCACCATGGATGATGCTTGGGACAGTGGGATGTTCACTTACGGAATCCCTTGCCTTGTGGCAGCACATTGACACCCTCTGCCAGGGTGGCAGCTCCTGGTGCATTATATACTGAGCACTTTGCAAGAGCAGCAATTGTCAACCCCACTTCATATGGCTTTCAAATGGAAACACACCTCCAGCCATTTCTTCTGCAATACAAATGTAAATTGTACTTAAACTATTCTTCCTAATTTAATTTAGAAGTAATATAAATCTCAACCTTCTCTGAGGTGATCAGAAACACATGTGCTGTGTCAGGGAAAGACTGTTCCAAGAAAGCTAATCTGGCACAACTGCCTTCTCTGTGTATGAAATATCTAACTGCATTTCAGACCTCATTGTCATTTATCTCGCTCTTCCCTTCTCTACTCTATTCCCTCCGTATGTTAGGTCCTACACAGACTACAAACTCACAAGTTTGGTGTGTGAATAAAACTTTTCACTATGCTCTCTTACAGCAGGTTTCAAATTAGATCAAGCAGTAAGCAACTTTGCTGACACTGCCCAATGTCTCAGTGAGCTTGGGTGCACCCAGAAGGTTCATTCCTGCAGATACTACCTTTCTGTTAGCCCAGTGGCAAAGCAGTAAGGCACACAGACATGCAAATGTAATTTGGCATCCCTGAACCTGGCAGGGACAGGCACACCAGCTGCATTCGCAGCATTAGAGGCAGTTGCATTGCATAGTGAGCAGACACTTCGGAGCGGTCCTGTTTGAACTGATCTGGGAAAGCCACAGCTCTCTGCCTGACCCCATGGCAAATAAAGATGTCAGGGTGTTCATGGAGAGAATTGGTGTACCTTTTCAGATTTCACCACTTCTATTGTGGCAATAGAAGGCCACAGCACTGCTTTTCTGGCCAGGGGACTGCCAGCAGTTTGATGGGAGGTGATCATGGGCTGCCAGTGTAATTACAGTGAGGGGAAGTGCAGCAGCAAGTGGTCTTTCCTGCTAAAGGTTGTCGGGCTCTCAGAGGGGCTGAAGTCTGTACAGCTTAGCAGCTGTACTGCTCTGTCTGTGCAGAAAGTGGTAGCCTACAGGACCAATTTTGGCTCATGATCAGTTCACTTCAAAAGCAGAGTCACAATGAAGTTATAAGGGAATGCAGAGGCATCCTTCAGACAAAATGCAATCAAGGTTTTATGTGGATTTACATTCATTTGCCAGTGTCTGAGTTTCCTGAATTGGAAAGTCCCATCAACCAACCTTAGCTCTTTACTTTGTGTTTCAATCCCTCCTTCTCTCTGGCAGGAATGAAAACATTATTTGTAAGAGTTAGGATTATAGGGGAAGCTGTAATTGCCATCTGTATTTTCAGTTCATGTTACGGCATGGATGAAAGATCACTGTAATTTCCAAGTGATTTTCCACCCTCTTTATACACTACTGGTGGTGAAACTGGTGCCACAATCCCCCCCAGACCAGTTTCTCCAGCACAGTTAGAAAGTCCTGCCTATTTTACTATAAGGGGGTAATGGTAACTCTGACTACGTGATGCAGCTCCATCCCTTGCTGCCTGCTCTGCCTCCGAGAGCTGACTCATCCTGGGATAGAGGAGTTCAGCTTGAAAGCTGGTGCTTTCCTTCCAAACAGGGATGTGCGATAGCTGGGGTAAGTGCTGGGTGATTAAGACTCTAATTAGAAATGTGTTTTGGTCGATCATGTGTATAGGAAGAAAGTATTTTTTTCTTGGAGGAGTGTGGGTAGGGGCTATACTCTGTCCACTTCTGCTTTCAGCAGCTCTGGTGTTGGATAAGCTCTGCCTCTTGGGATGTACAGTATCTGGCCTTTGAACAGAAAGTGATTTTTGGAGGTACTGGTGTGCCATATTTGACTCCAGGCAATGTAGAGAAGAGCCCATGTCATCTGATACAACTGCTGCAAGCAATAGGCTCCCCAGCCCTTCATCCCAGGGGGTCTCTGAGCCCCTCTCACAGCCTCCTTCCCCCTCTAACCACTGCCTGGGCTGTGACCCCTGTGACATTTGGATGTCTCTACATTTGCCTCATTTCAGGCTGCTGGGGTTGGTGGAGGCTTCAGGGCAGCTCAGCTCCTGCACGCATGGGACAGGTTTTTCTAGATCTAAGTCTGTAGGGCTACAAGGATGTGGCTTACGAACCTTCCAAGGGTGGGGATACACCACATTCAGTACGCATACAGGACACAGCAAAAGGCTACATCACATGGCTGTGCTTTTCCAAGCCCCGCTTGTAAAAGGGAACAGAAACCTCCTGGGATTCAAGGACACTGAGGTCCCAGATGGCGCAAGAAAACCCCATCCTTCAGCTCACCTATTAGAGGAAAATAGAGCATGAATGTCGCTATGCCGTTATTTTGGCTACCTACCCTCACGTTATTTTTAACCTCTTATTGCCCTGATCTGTGCCTCTGTCCTTTATGTGAGTCCTCTGATCTTTCCTACCTCTCACATATCCCATTTCCTCCCTGAACCCATCTCATTTCCTCTTCCCTAACCCCTCCCTGCCAGCATTTACATATGTTTGTTGCATTCTCTTTGAAAATACTTCTAAGCATCTTCTGTTCTTCTCAGATCACATCTCCCCAAGAGAGAAACTCTATAATAAAACCCCTTTTGACAGAGTCAGGCAGCAGCAACATTCATTTTTCTTTTCCAGGCCTCTGCCTGCTCCCCAATCCAAGCTGACACTTACTGGGTGTAGGTCAGACTTGGTGGCTTCTGCATGTCCCCCTAAGCTATCCAGTGGCTGTGAAATCTGGCAGGCTAGACAGCCTTTCAGCTACTTGGCCTGCACATACACCATGTGATTTGTTTGGTCTACGAGCATTAGGCTCTATCTTTATCCCTCTGCAGAGCAGTCTTCACTGGATGCTGTTGGAAACGGTGTATTGTAGATGCCATTAACTGATGTGATTGTTGTTTGACCCCATTGTGTGTGAAGTGCAAGGAAGTTCCAGGAAGCCTCCCCAAGATGACTGGGCTGTCATCATAACAGATAGAAAGGATGGTGTCTGACCACCTCATCATACAGCAAGAAATGAGCAGTGCCGTACTGCAAAACATAGTAGCATCCCATGCTGCTGTGATGGGAAGCATCCACAGCAAGTGAGGGGATACTAAATGAGAAGTAAAATAAATGTAAAGGGGTAAATACTTAAAATCCATAGGAAAGAGTATCCTGAAGAACACTAATATTCAACTGGTGTGGTGGAAATGTTATCAAATGCAGCAATTATATTTTGAGAAGAATTTGGGCCTCTTCACATAGAAAGTTCTGGATAAATATTGGCCTGAGGGTGGGTGAATGCTGTTCCCTGGCCCTTCCTCAAGTTTCTTGATTGCTACTACAAAAAAAACCCTCAGGTACAATCTTACCATTTTAAATAATTCTAAATAATGTAAAAATGATTTCTGTTGGCTACTATTTAAAAGACAGTCTTTTTTCTTATTTGCTGACTAAAACCCCCAGTTCATCTCTGCTTGGATTTTTCTAGCATCTCCTGGTCATTCAAACTCCGATTAACTTGTCTAATGCTACACTGACACAGCCTGACTGCTGTGTTATCATATCCTAAACTGATTATTTTCCTTATCCTATTCTGTTCTACCTATGAAAGTTACATGGTATCTAAACCATCTGCATTTATACCTGTGTCTATCTGTTCTTGTATGTTTAAACATTATTCTTTGGCCTCCTCAGAGTAGAGATTAAAGGATGGCTCTATACAACCAGTCCACTTTGGACATTATTGCAACCTATTTGAGACTCAGGTTAGTATTAGAAGGACAGTGCGGTGGTCTGTCAACCTGTTACTCCTTTCAGCTGTGCTCTAATGTCCCCATATGGAGCTCAAAACCTTCCTTGTGCAGCCTCCGGGTAAACTGAATTAACACTTGAGCACTCTGAATGCTGGCTGTTAAACAGAAGAAATTGTTCCTCTTAACTTGGTCAGTGCATCTAGCCTGTCTCCTGTAAGTGGTGTTCTGCTGTAGTGGTACCAGTTAGGCTTAGCTGGTGAGCTGTGTTAGGACTTGTGAGCTTTTGGAGATCCTTTTGCTGTAGTGGCTGTGGTTCAAACAAAGACGCTTACTTTGCGATGGATTTGCTATCCCCATGGAAAGATAACAGCTTGTGATAAAGCTAAAATTGGTGGAGTGGACTGAAATGGACAGGTAACACCGACTCATCAAGGGGTATCTGGAGCCGACTCCAGTGGCAGTAGAGTTCGCTCTTTAAATGGCGTGGTTAGGAGGGGACATCTGTTGCTCAAGACAGAGCCTTAGGATAAACTGTTAGCTTTACTGGTCTGGAAAGAGTATTTAGAGATTATACCTAGCCCTTTAGCAGTGTGTTAAATTTGTTCAAATTAAGCTAATTAACTCAAGTGATAAAATCTGAAGTCGATGCACTCCAACAATATTCCTGACTGCTCATGAAAATGGAATGAAATAAAAAACGTAATTATTTTAGTTCTTAGAAGTTAAGCAAAATAAATCCTACTTTATGGCTTCTTCAAACTAGATAACAGCTAGAGCTATGGGACAGGGGACTTGATAATGAGTGTCATCAATAAAACCCAAAATAATAGGCCGAAATCTTCCTCTCTGCATGTCAAAAGTAGTAAGTTACTTTATCAAACCTATTGGCACACAAGGGATGTGCGGAACTGAGGTGCAAGATGGGAGAAACAAAGAGTCGTATTCCCGAGCAAAATTAAATGCTCTGAAGTTAACTCCCCATTTATAGGTGTCAGTTTATAACCTCAGTTTCATGATCTTGATCCGAGTGATTACCAGCAAAAGGGGGATGATTGAACACAACTTTGAGACCAGGGTACATGAGTGTGGTATTGCTGACAGTGACTCTTTCTTCTACTGCTGGCTGGAGCATTCAGCTCTGCCTTAAGTGATGTCACCCTATTGTCATATTGGCTAGTTTTATCGTGGGGAAAAGAAGGACCCTTGGCTCCCTCCAAACTCAGTGGGAGGAAATTGTACCTGTGGCTTGTGTTCATATGGTTTAAGGGTAGCAGTTCTGTTCCCAGTTCTTCCTCTTTCACTGCCCTCTTTCTCCATCTTGGGCTCATTCTTTTATTATTTTAACCACTTCTTTTGCACCGATATAATTTTTCTTCTCTTTATCACCCTTCTCCCCTCACACATTTTACTTGTTCTTCGTTCTCTTCTTTTGCTCTTCTCCTTCTTTTCCTTGATTTACGGTTCTTCTTCGGTTACTGCATATACTATTTCATAGAATCATAGACTGGTTTGGGTTGGGAGGGATCTTAAAGCTCATTTGGTTCCAACCCCCCCACCATTGTCAAGGACACCTTCCACTAGACGAGGTTGCTCAAACCCCCATCCAACCTGGGTTTTTCACAACATTTCACTAACTTCATCCTCTGTAGATTTTTTTCTAGGTCACTTGCTCCTTTCCACTGCACATCTCTTCCCTCATGATGCTCCATCTTCTCCACAGGACGGTAATGAGCATCAGTTATCCCTTCCCTCTCCTCCTCTGCATGAGGGTCTCAGGGAAACAGAAGAAACAGGGACCTATAAAGGAGCATGGGATCCTCCTTTTCTTTCTGGTCAGTCAACCAGCTACACTGCTGGGATGGAGATGTCGGAGTGGCTGGGAGGAAGGCAGCTTGGAAATCTTTCCTCAAGACATCCCTGCTTCTCTCTATTTCTGTGTTCTCCTGTAAGCATCTGCTCTTGGCCAGTGTCAGAGGTAATAAGCTGGACAGCCCTCTGGTCAGCCCTAGCTGTGAGCAGGCAGTAGAGCTGTTCTCTCAAGAGCACTCAGGCAAGGGCACACTGGAGGAGACCTTAGCTCTTGGTGAATCACATTACTTCTTCCTCAGTGGCAGAAAGGGGCTCTCAAGTTCTGATCTCCTGGGAATTTGCACAAGCATTTTCAGCCACAAACATACAGGCAAAGTTGCACATGGATGGCTGAGCCTTGCATGTCTTTTCAGACAAGAGAGACAATTCTGCCCACAAAGAAATAATGGAGAAGGAGAAAGCAAAATGAATAGCACAATAATCTGATTCCAAACATCTAAACTTCATTTTCCTCTGCTTGTTCTTGCTGATCACTTGCAAGATGGACTTTCTCCATCAACAGCCCTAGTCCTGGGTTGGGATGTTGTGTCCTGATCAGCCCTGGCTCTGTCAGCAATGGGCAGGTGACAGCAATGCTGTAATCAGCTCTGTGGTCAGATAGAGAGGAAGATGCATGTGATGCTGCACTTTTGGATTACTTAACTCTTTGTTAGAGCACTATAAAGCACTTGGCTTCTTCATTCACACCTTCTTCTCCTGAGCCTGAGAGTCAGAGATGTGCCACTGGTTACAGTGCAGCATATGTAAACTGTGTCTTGTTATATTTTGAGGTGATTCCACTGATGGGGAGGTTTTCTTGCTTGTCTTCTGATTGTGGTCATCTTCACATGCCCTCCATCACCTGCTGATTAACAGCACTTGAGTTTGGGCTTGGGAACTATGTGCTGAATAGAAGATGTAGGAACTAAACCTTATTGGAAAAGGGATCTTTTCTTCCTAATGATTGTTTTAATCAGTACATTCAGTCCAAATACTTAACCTAGAGACTGAAATGGCTTTCCTTCCAGAGGTAAGACAAACACTGGTACTGAAAAATAGGCTTATAAGCACTGCAGTGATAATCTGATTTTAGAACTCAGCAGTCATTATTTTCTCTACACGAAGAATGATAGACAGGTAAGAATAACTTGACTGTAGCTCTCTATTCCAGTTGGCAGAAAGGATTCACTTACCTTCGACAGGAATTTCCTATAAATCTATATTTAGTACCGTTCGTAGTCTATCATTTGATGAAATTACTTTCCTTCGTGAATGTGCAATAAAGTCTGTCAGTGATATATGTAAGGACATAAAATTTTCAATGGCTGTGTTATGAGCAAAGGTGATCTAACAAAAAAATAATATACTTTAAGGAGCAGACAGCAGGGCCCTGTCTGAGATCTCATTGACAAGGCTTAACAGTGGTAGATCTCTCTTTACATTAGTAAAATCACTCATTTATACGGATGTATGGGAGAGGAGCTCTTTCTTCCACAGGTCTGCTTCTCCTCTCTCACACATCCATTCGAATGGATGATTTTACTAATGTAATGTATATTATTTTTTGTTAGGTGTAGTTCAGTTTGAAGCCAGAGATAGAAATTCGTTAATGAAAAAGGAGAACCAATTATGTGGGTGGCTTAGGCTGAAAAAAATATTATTACCCTGCCCAGGAAAAATATTCCCCTCAGCAGACTGTGATTTCCCTTATGCCATTTCCCATTTATGGTTGGAAAGCTAAAATTGTGCTGTTTCTCATGGAGAGGAAAATCTTCATGCTGGTAGTCAAGTCTCTGTGGGTTCCTGATGGTTATTATCTGCTCCTCTGACACAGTTAAAGATCCAGTTCTATTTTTAGAGGTAAGAAAAAGGCTAGCATTTGCTTGAGGATTGTGCTTTAAAGTGATGGATATGCTCATATGTATTTTCTTATGACTGGGTACTTTGCATATTCTCTTACTGTCCTCACTTTACCTGGGAAAACTGACTGTCCTTGCATGGCCCTTTGCTTTTCCCTCTCTCTTTTAATTGTGTGTGTTTACTGGATTTCATTTCTGGAGGATCCCTTACAGAAAGGTTTTTTTTGTATCCTAGTTAAAAGGTGCTGCCCTCTTATCACCCGACTAAGGCTGAAATCCAATTTGAGCCCTCTTGTGTGCCACTTTATTTATGGTATCATTACAGTTTGTTTCAGAAGAGCAAACCCTCTGCTTTCAGGATACTTATCTAGCAAACACTATCACTTAGCTACGGCTGGAGTCTAATCTGATGCCTTAAATTCTAGCCTTACATAAAGATAATGCTTTTAATCAGAAAAGTGAGACAAGTTGTTAAGAGCCTGTTCACAGTATCTGTCAGCCGGGAGCTGGAGTGAAATCAGGACAAAGTCTTTGTTTCCAAAGATGTTTGATTTTTGAGTTACAAAGGGTCATAAACAGCAGGACTAGGTAAATGCAAGGAGAGGAAGCCTGAGCTGATGCTGCTTTAGCTTGTGCTCAGTACCTGCTGCACTGTATGCTCATCCTATAGAAAATGTGAGGTAGTGGGTACTCAGCTGTAGAGAAGCAAGTGGTAAAAGCATGGTCAGTGGTGGATGCTGCAGAAGTGCTGGTGTGGTACAGATCTCTCTAGCTCACTAGCAGTGGCTTGGCCAGATGTGTTGCAGGTTTGCTAAGGAGGAGGTGGAAGCTGAGGGGCCAGCAAAGCTACTACAAAGTGTTGGAGCATCGAGGCTCATCATCTGTGGTGGGGATTATGGGACAAATTGGTTTCCTCTTCTGGGAGGCCACCACTAAAGTCTTGCAGAAAAGGTGTCAGTTGAAGGAATTTGGTAACAGTTGATTAACCTTGCCTGCTGATTGCCTTCCAATTGCATCTGGCATTTCTCATATGATATTCCTGCTTCGCATTCAGCGCTCCCTCTTCTATAAGGGATTCTGCCAATGCAGAATTGATCATTGCATCAATGCAGGAGCTGGTTTGCATACAGCTTTTTGAGCTGTGGTAATTTTGACAAACTCAGAGTGGGGTATTGGTGATGTATGAAAAAAAACAACCCTCTCTTAAACAACCCAGTACCCAACCCAAACCTCTAAAGGAAATATAAAAGCATAGTAACTTTCATAAGCTTAATGAAATTCTGTTGGTGTTTAACATTCCCTTACCATCTCTCTGTAAATGAGTGTATAGAGAAGCACCATCCTTTCAGTTTAAAAGAAGCAACATTCTGGGACAAGGTAAGGGTAATTTTAGCAGTTACAGATTTAAATATCAAACATTTAATTGATGTTAAAGCTTAGTTTTAGCTTTCTGTAAAATTATAAATATCAATTGGCTTTGAATAAAAGGCAAATCAAAAGACTTGCTATTCCTAAAGCCCAGCTATGGGTATGTATTCAGCAGTGTGCATCTAAAATAACAGTTCTTACATAAGCTGCCCATAATGAGTAAAAACCATTTCTGAACCTTGCTGCCTTAATCCTCACAGTAGTTTTTAGTGATACAGAGAAAAAGCAGAAGCGCTGATGACCCATAGCTCATTAAGGACACTCAGTTTTTAAGACCTTATGCATTCAAAATTTGCACACTTCCCAGATGCAAGGAGTTTTTGTGTCAGCTGGAGCTCTGCCGTATACTGACACCGAGCACGGAAATCTCTGCAGAAGACAGAAACAAGTCCAAATGAGACCAGTAAGCCCTTCACTCCTCACATCAAACCCCAGTGTTGCGTGGAAAATGCCCCACTCCCAGCAGGGGAATGGTAAAAGTGATCAGGGAAGCAGGGCAGGAGTTCCATATACAGCCTTTCAAAAACCCCATTTCTGATCAAAGCATTGAGACCCTGTGGGGTCAGACCTCTCCTTGGGAGTTTCCGTGAGTTATGTGGCTGTTGGTCTATATCTGTATGAGAGATAGAAATTGAACTGAAGGTGTGAAGACACAGGAAAATTCATAGCATGCCTGGATGCTCTCACTCAGGAGTTTTAAGTGGCTGTAGATCTTTGTAGTTTATGCCTCGGAGAGTTAAATTATAGTTGAATTAAAGACTCTACTGCACAAACTCAGGTGATTCATGTGGGGAAGATTTAACGGATTAGCACCCTGTTCCCTCCTCTAGCTGGAGACTTCTTCCAGCAGGGTCATAACTTGGGCTGCATTCAGCCTCTCTGCAGTGCTGTGGTTATCACTCTGTCTTATTAATTGCTTGCACAATCAATTGCAGTTTGGATTAACTCTCGAGTCGATGAACTGTGCCACCAGGAATTAGACCTTCCATGTCTCCTGCACTCTTGCTTTGGTGATAGGAATAATGGGGGAAGACAGGCAGGTGGAAAAGGCAGTATCCTCTGTCATGCCAGCTAAATCTTGCAGAGCCCGCGTGTTAGGGCCCTGAACCATCTTAGCATCTTCTTGCAGACTGAATGTGCTTTGAATTATGCACGTTGCCTCCTCCCTGCAGCAGGTCTGCCTTGACCTTCCTGGCTATGTCTGTGTGTAAATAGGCCCCTGTAAGGGGCTTCAGCCATGTAGGGTTACCTCAGGAATAGTCATCTGAGAATTGAAAAGCACTTTTGCTGCCTTGTTATGTTGCCTGATTTTCTTACTGAAGCCATAAGCTCGAGACTGTTGCTATAGGCAGGGATGCTGAGTGGCAAAAGGGCTGTATTACCCACTTGAGGAAAAAATACGACACCTTGAGAAAGTGTAGAAGAAGCTGAGCCCCACAGAGATGTAAGTTCAGAAGCGGCTGAGCAGTGTATCAAAGGAAAGGAAATAAAAGGGAATGAGGGCATGAATAGACCTGTGTGTGATGATCTTGAGTGGCTTCACTGCCTGCAGTGGCAGAAGAAAGGGATGCTGTGGCTGCAGACAATCCCTTTTCGTGCCTGCTCAGGTTTCCCACGGAAGGACCTGTGCTGGCAATGGCAGGAGCCCTCTGCCTCTTCTGCAGGTCAGGAACAGGAAAGCAACAGGCTGAGAAGCTAACCGCTGGTAAATTGGTCCAGTGATTAAGTGCAAACATTGTTTAAAAACAGTGCTGGGTTTAGAGTCTGTTTTTTTTCTAGCTTCAGGTTATAGCCATTTGATCTTTGATACATTTGACTGCTGGGTACCTGAGATCTGCTTCAATTCTTTCTCCTCAGAAAAGAAATTTTAGGAGCTGTCCACATAACCCCTCAGACCTGATGGGATAAATAGCTTGAGCCCCTGCAGTTGCTTGTTAAATGTGCTTTCAAATCCCCCAATCATTCTTGAGAATTTCTTGGAATCTTTTCTAAGTGTTCGAAGGTGTTTAGAGTGACAGATGCAGCGTTTCCATCACAGATGGTAAGTCTCGTGTGCAGAGAAAATCAAAGCTCCCTGCTTCTATCAATGCTCTTTAATTATGCACCTAATGACTACATTTGTCCAGGGCCACAGTTCTGTCCTAAGAACTCACACTGAACTGATTATCTGCAAATCTGCCCTGCTAGAGATGTTTGTTTACTGCAGAGAGCCAGGGGATGATTTATCCCACTGCTGCCTTAAAATGCAAACACTTTTGCTAGGTGGCTCTGCTCAAACATGCAAGATGCCATTCTCCTCAGCCAGAAAGCCAGGCTTTCTAGCCCAGCCAATAGTCTGCAGTGACTTGCTCATGTCTTACCATGCGAAGACAAAGAGGCTGGGTTGTGCAGGTATGACATGTACCACACTTGCTCTATGGACACAGGAAAGAATTTAAGTAGGTTCATAAGTGCCAGGGGAACAGAGGGAGAAACAACACAGCAACTGGCACTGCTCTCACTTGGCTCCCCACGTTGGCTTTGTGAGGGGAGAACAGCTGACAACAGTACATCCCTGAGGCTGCCCACCCGGAGCTAATCGCTACAGCTAGTCCCAAGGCTGTGCAGAACCGCCTGAGGGACACCAGTTTGTGAAAGTAGAAGAGCCAGCTTGCAGTTCATTTATATCAGCAGCGAGACTTGGAGGAACAGTGCCTGGGGGAGAGTAAAGCTCTCTCTGTGCGTTCTTATATCATAATATTCGTACCTGAATGAATATTTAGTCTTTTAGGTCTCTGATGCTGCAATTTTACATCGTGCTAAGGTGGCTTGCCCATAACCTCCGGATATTAGAGGTGCAGGAGGTCAAATCCTGGTCATACTGGTGGTCATAATGCCTAACATCCTAGGGGTATCATGTTGAATAATCATAGAATCCCAGACTGGTTTGTGTTGGAAGGGTCCTTAAAGCTCATCCAGTTCTGGCTCACTGCCATGGGCAGGGACACCTTCCACTGGACCAGGTTGCTTCAAGCCCCATCCAACCTGGCCTTGAACACTGCCAGGGATGGGGCAGCCACAGCTTCTCTGGGCACCCTGTGCCAGCGCCTCAGCACCCTCACAGGGAAGAATTTCTTCCTGTCTTCCTAGTGTCTCATCTCACTCTCCCCTCTGTCAGGTTAAAGCCATTCTCCCTTGTCCTGTCCCTACAGGCCCTTGTCAAAAGCCCCTTGAGGTTTCTTTTCAGCCCCTTTAGGCACTGGAAGCTGCTATAAGGTCTCCCTTAAGGAGCCTTCTCTTCTCCAGGCTGAACAAGCCGTCTCTCAGCCTGGCTTCAGAGCAGAGCTGCTCCAGCCCTTGCAGCATCTCCATGGCCTCCTCTGGACTTGCTCCAACAGCTCCACATCCCTCTTGTGTTGTTGCCCCCAGAGCTGGGCACAGGAGTGTGTGTCAGGGGTCTCACCAGAGTGGAGCAGAGAGAGATAATCCCCTCCCTTGACCTGGTGGTGACGCTGCTGGGGATGCAGCCCTGGACATGGTTGGTTTCTGGGCTCAAGCGCACACTGCCAGGTCATGGGGAGCCTCTCATCACCCAACACCCCCAAGTCCTTCTCCTCAGGGCTGATCTCAACCTATTCTCTGCCCAGCCTATACTTGAGCTTGGGATTGCCCCAACCCATGTGCAAGACCTTGTACTTGGCCTTGTTGAACTCTCTGAGGTTTGCACAGTCCCACCTCTCCAGCTTGTCCAAGTTCCTCTGGATCCCATTCTTTCCCTTCAGCATGTTGACTGCACCACACAGCTTGGTGTCACTGGCAAACTTGCTAAGGATGCACTTGATCCCACTGTCCATGTTGTTGACAAAGATGTTGAACAGATTGGGCTGGAGGCACTTCTTCTGTGTTATAGCTGAATTGCACGAACTGTAGTCTGCAAAACCAGTACAATTAATAATTTTGGTGTAACAGGTACATGTCACTGTGCTATGTGGACATACAGAAGAGCTTTCTGCAGCGGACATCCTTGGGAGGAGGAGGGAACCTCTGGGCTTAAGCATCATGGGATATAGACTAGAGACATGAAGGTACAGGAGGACGTACATTTAAGAAAGGTTCACGCCATTAATTTTAAGTGTCTTGTAAGTGAGAGAAGGATCAATTTATACCTGTGGGTATCAGCACACTGGGGTGGTGGCAGAGATTGCACCCAGTGGAAGGGTTTAAAGGTATGTGAGTTGCCTTGGGTCCAAGACAACTGCCAATCTTCTGGGGAGTTAGCTGCCAAAAGTGACCCCAAAGATTTAAAACCAGCATGCAAATGAGAGTGAATTAGGAGACATTGGCAGTGCATATCTGCTGTAGTCATGTTACTTAAACTCAAGGTTACAGCAATGTAAAGAACCAAAGCACTGAGGCATTTAAAGAAAAGCAGTTCTTTAACAGCCTTTCTACCAGCATGAAAAGTTCAGGCAATAAACAAGAGGAACTGCACATTCCCATTTGTGAAAAGAAGCTGGATATCATCAGGAGTAGTGAGGTTGGAAGGCCAAGATAGCTGGAGTGCTCAGATACTGGCTGTAACCTCTGCAGGAGCATTAAATTGGGCAGTTGGGGTGTGTATTTTGGGTACTTGCATTAGGCTGGGAGGAGCTCTTTTCATCAAAGATGCCATTAATACCCCAGGGTGGTATATTTGTAAAAGGCTAAGGTCTCTTTAATGCTGATGGTCACAGGGCTACATGCAGAATGTCTGGGAGGCAGTGGTCGAATGGATCAGAGTGAAGGCAGAAGACCTTTGTAGGTCACCAAGAGCATCCCCTTATATCCTTTAAGCAGAGGATATAAGCAGAGAATAACAAGTTTTGGAACACGTGCATTCTTCCACTCACACCATAATTGTAGACTTTCTAAAAAGAGGGAGGTAGTTTCCTAAGAACAAAAGAAACCTCTGTTTTACATATCATAAAGAAAAGCCTGCGTTAGATATTACTCTGTTGGATAAGGCCCCTTGGTTACTTCAGAAGACAGCAAAAAGCATTGCTGAAATGTGAATGATCAAACCAGTTCCATCTCCTGATCCTAACTGAAATAGGTGTGTCCAGGAATCAATCTCCCTTGCTTCCTTTCTGGAAGGGATAATTCTCAAAAGAAGATCATAATGAGAAAAACTGAAACATCAGAATACAAACAATGGTGGAAATCTCTTCATGAAATACTTCAAGCCCCTGCAATTCAGTAATGCTACAACCTCCTGCAGATTAAAAGAGAGAACAGCCAACTGCATGTGAAACCAAATACGTGTATACGTGTTCATGGGCATTCCCGTAGATCAAATTGGAATGTGAGGATCTCAAATTTAATAGGAAATTCAGAAAATTGATGAAAGAGGTTAAAGACAGTGCTAAGCAGCCTAAACCTCTGTTTTAAATGGATACCTTAATTGCTGCATCCAAGGAGCAGATGAAACTTTAGCATTGGCACATGGACAGTCATAGATAAGGATGATAAATAAAATTATCAGTCCTGATACTAAATAACTAGAATTTTTCTCGTGGTGGTGCTGTTGGAGTCACGATAGTTTAAAGATACAGGTAAAGCAGATTTCACAGGAAGTGATAAAATCTTGGTTTAGACTTGTTATCAGCATGATCAAAACCATCCGTTAGTCTAAGTCTAATAAAGATATTACCTCTCCCTGAAAGCTTTGCCTCAGAACTGTTCAGTAATTGTTTGTTCTGTGGTCAGAAAGCAGCAGAATAATGGTTTCGTGTCTCAACGTAGTAAAAACTACTTTGTCTTCTGTTCTTAATCAGGCAGGATGTTAAACAGCAACTACCGAAGTTAAACAGTTTGAAGTCTCAGGACTATGGTGCTTGTATCCCAAAGCATTGAAAGGCTTGCCTTAGGAGTTTTATGAACTGTTTGCACTGATTTCTAGCAAGCCTTTGAGCATGAGGGCTGAGGGATGCCAGAGTTAATATTATGCCACAATTTAGAAGGGTAAATTGAATACACAGCAAATGACAGACTAATTAATCTAGCAACTCTCTGGAGGAGACATCATGTAAAAATAGAAGAGGATCCATAAGTAATTTTTAATTCATTAAAAATAATAGCAGAAGTATTGCTGTGGGTTTATGAATCAGTTTGCTCAATTGAATAACGTCAACTCAGTAGATTCTGATTTCTGCAAAACAAGTGAAACCTGACCTCTTGCTGCATATATTGGCAATCTGCAAATATCATGGTGGGCCTTTACTAGGGTGGATCATATTCCAGTTAATGTGAGGGTGGTGAGGCACTGGAATGGGTTGCCCAGGGAAGCTGTAAATGCTCCATCCCTGGCAGAGTTCAAGGCCAGGTTGGACAGAGCCTTGGGTGGCATGGTTTAGTGTGAGGTGTCCCTGCCCATGGCAGGGGGTTTGGAACTGGGTGATCTTAAGGTCCTTTCCAACCCTAACTATTCTATGATTCTACGGTTAATCCACTGAATTGCAAAATGTAACTGTGAATGGAAAACTGCTGTTCAGAGGAGGGTAGGTCTGTTTGCTCTCCACAAGAACTCATTCCAGGACTGGTTTAACACTTCATCAGTTTAGGGTTTAGAAAAGAGATGATGTGCAAGTGTGGAAACGTACCCTGAACATAGTAAACCTGCAGTGCAAGCAAGCTTCTAATCAGAAGGGTCCAATCATTCACTGTGCAGACAACTTCAACTGTCATTAGACTTTTTCCTAAATGAGAGATTAAAGTTGTTCGGGTTTTTCTTACTTATTAGTGTGTGCCTAGTTTATCCAGGGTAAAGAGGAGAGCTCTTCATTGTATGTGTTTATCTAGAGGAGAAGATAGTGCTGATGAAAGCCATCTCTGTAATGCAGCAGAGAGTAAGAACAGAGATGGGAGAGATACTCAGGATGGGCATGAATATATAATTGCATGCTTTTTTCCCCCTTTTATTCATCTTTTTTTCTTAAACAGAGAAATAATCACCCATGTAGACATGGTCGTGTTGGGGTCACTACTCCACTAAGGCTTCTAACCACGCTCAGTTAGCTCTCCAGGGGACTCAGCACAAGTGCAGCAAAGCTGTAAGTTTGCTGCAGATGATGATGGGTGAGGTTGCCTGTGCCATGCAGACACCGCTGCCAGAATTGCCTTCCTGGCCTTAAAAATCTGAGTAGTGAGGAATGTCTCACTGGTTTAAACGAGCAAAGGCTTCAACCTGAAGAGTTGGGTGAGCTCAGTTGGGAAAACAGTGGGTATCTGCTGAAGACTTGGGTTGAAGGGCAGTTGAGGGTGTCCATGTGGTGCAGTCCCTCTTCTGACAAAGCAGTTCATTTGTAGTGCTGTTTGCACTGACAGAATCCCGTTGTTTTTTTTCTCCCCCAGAACTTTAAAGTTCCTGTACAGATTTAACTTTGACGTTATGGGAAAGTGGTTCTTTCTTACGAACACAAGCTCTCAGCCTTGAAATCTCAAACCACCTTTGCAATCTCCATCCCTGCAATAAAAGTCTCTGGATAGCACAAACTGCAGAACACCCCTCTAGCTTTTATGAAATCAACCCTTAGGAGAAACTCATTAAAAAGAAAAAAAGGCAGTTGGAAAAGAATGATTTTATTTTTAAGTACTTTGTGTTTTGCTATGTATTAAATTATATTTTGCTCTAATCTACTCCTGTATTTGCAAGCAGAGTCTAGAAGGAGATAATACCATGCAAAGAGCGCAGTGACCCAATACATTTACCAATACTTGTAGAAGCCAAATGAAACAAGATTGTTTTCAAGTCCATGCAAATAAATATGTATTTTAATAACAGTTAATGTCAGTTCATAAAGGGAAGCACACTAGGAGAGTTCTTTAAGAGAATATTACACTCTGGGTACAAAATCCTTTCCTAGAAAGTGATTGAAAAGAAATATGGACCCACAAAATCCCATCTCCAACACTGAAGAGTCTCAGTTCTATTTTGTTCTTCCTCCCTTAGGAAAGTGGAAAAGGCATTATTAAGGCGTATCAATCAATTTTGGTAGCACCTTTATTGCCTAATATTATCACACTGTGTATATACTGCAGATTTTTCCACATATTGTTTACCTAGTACCTCTTACCATTCCCTGCTTCCTCCGTGTGCAAGTTATCACACAAAAGTGCATGTCTTGAATAATGCATGTGCACAAGGAGCTCAGCGATGCTTTGACATTATCCACCACTGGCAGAATCTGTGAGAAATGCAAAGAGAAAGCCCCCCTCGCTGGGTAACCTAACTCTGTAATGTTACTCATAGTCAGTACTCCTCATTGGCTTTGCCTTCAAAATGTGCTGCGTAGAGGTGCACAAAGAATAAACTAGAAGTGTAAACTAGGCATTAAAAACTGTGCACTTTATCTCAAATCTGCTGTCAGACTCTGGTTTTAGCTGGAGTTCAGAACTGGTTGGATCTTGGGCTTCATCTCCACTCACTACAGGCATAGAGACGAGTTTAAAGATACGAGTAGTTGTCCCAGAGCCTCTTTGGGCTCTTACCCTTACTGCTTACTTAGCCTGAAATAGTGAGTAGTGAATCAGTGCCGTCATGCAGGAAGGTGGGACTGCAAGGAAACATGTGTCTTCACTACCAGTCTCAGACAAGTGATGAGGGTGCTGAGGCCCTGGCACAGGGTGCCCAGAGAAGCTGTGGCTGCCCCATCCCTGGCAGTGTTCAAGGCCAGGCTGGATGGGGCTTGGAGCAACCTGGTCTAGTGGAAGGTGTCCCTGCCCATGGCAGGGGATTGCAACTGGATGGTCTTAAGGTCACTTCTCCACCCAAATCATCATCTGATTTGACAATTCTGTGTAGACTCCTTGACAGTATCGTTTTTTTCTTCTTTTGTTAATCAGAACCAGTTTTCCAATTTCCTTTCTGAATTTGTTCTTGATTCACTCATCACGCCTCTTCGATTTTGTATCGGTATTATTTCTAACTCCCATTCCTAATTCTTTCCTTCGTATGCGCTTTCAAATCCATTTATAAATAGTCATGATAATGGTGATGTCACCAACAAAACTGTATGTTTGAAAAATGGAACTGGGGCAGCCCACATCTTCTGGCAATGAATAGGAACTGTTGACTGACTGTGACTGCTTCTGGAATGTACATTTTTTGGCTGGTACTGCTGAAACACTCAAACCATCTCATAACAGATCTCTTGCAAGTTCTAAGTGAGAAGATGATATAAATGGGGCCAGAATTAGCATTTCAGAGACCTGGGCTTTCTTAGTACACTCAGTGTAGTATCTGCGCTAGCATTTTTGAGCAGAGCTAGAGTGTGTTTTGACATGAGTTTCCTGACCATCCCTCCTCATTCTGCTTTTGCTTCCCACTATGGGGAAGTCTTGGACCACACGGGCTTTTCAGGGCAAACTAGAGATGTGCGCTGTATGCATTCTGTCTGCGAATGTGAGTGAGTTCAGCTCTACGGCACCAGACTAGAAATGAATGCATAGCAAGGACTTATCCATGTGGGTGTTGTGAATCGCACACAAATGTGGACCTCTAGTCTTCACACATCCCTCCTTACAGCTCCACTCCTCCTGGGCTGTGCTACCTGATAAGCCTTAGATGTCCCACATGACCACAGCAAGTGATTCCAAGGATCTGTCCGCGTTTGACATCTATAAGATGGGACTAACTTGTGTTTTTTCTTGAGGTCATTAGATTTACGAGTGACTTGTGCTGTGTGCTTACAGCAGTGATCACAGCAAGTTTAGTAACCTCTTCCTTTTTGTGGCACCAGAAACTTCCCATTGCTGTTAATTAGTAACTAAGCTAAGGAATTAAACAAATGCACCGACAATGAATTTACTGAAATGTTTTGACGAAGTAAAACTAATTAAATGGTTTTAATTTATTGACTGTTTTCTGCAACAAAAGGTTTTGTTTTGATCTTTTGCATTACTTTTTAAAATGCCTACAAGGCAAGTTGTTTTTCATTTAAACTTCACATAAATTTTGGATTGATGTAAACATTTAAAAATTGTAAGACCTAATTATATAACAGAAAACTAGATCCAAAGCGTTTGATTTTTAGGTCAAATATGGCATTTTTTTTTTACTTCATCCAGAATATGCATTCTCTAGAGTTTTTCTTTGGGTTTTTTCAGGTAAAATTGTAAATATTCTGGTCAGATGAAATCTCTCTGAAGTTTTCAGATCAATCATGAACATGGGGGGAATCTGTTATTTCCCAAGCTATCCAACAAAACACTGAAAACAGGCAAAATAAGCTGAGAGTGAAATTTCTTCTAAAAGAAAAATCCTCATGTACCCTCAGTATTCAGCACAAGGCTCCTGTGCTTACACTACATCACTGGAGTGCAGCTTTGAATCCTAGAACAGCAGTCTTTGGCACACTAATGCGTCATTAATGTGTCTGGCTTTGCCTCTGAGCTTGCAGAGCATCTCTGCTTGAGACCATGAGATGTGCATCCTCTGGGAAGGAGGGTTTGCAGCTTAATGAAGTCCTGGCTTGGGTGAGTGCCTGTCCTTAGGGAGCAGTCACCATAAAAAAACAGGTCTCATATGCAGATGTGTGGAATGTATTCGAGCACTTAAAACATCCCTCTTTATGCTGACTTGCGCTCAGTTAACAACATTAATGAAACCTTTTGGAACAGTTTGAAAATACTCCCAAATTAAGCAGTCTTTTTCTTATTTCTTTCTCTGTTGAGAAATCTTATGATTGCAGCTTGAAATGGTTAAATTTAGTAATTCCTTTCTACCCTGCAGCTATTTTCCATCATAGTCAAAAGTTGTGTGATACTCAACTGGTTTCTGGTTCCTGACTAGCTCCAGCAGGGTTCTCTTTGAGATACATCAGAGACCACAGGTCTTCAGCAGAAATTGCAAATGCAAGAATTTAACTTCCTCCAGAGCAATAAAAGTCCCTGCTGTCAGAATCTCATTGATTTGTTTCAAGATCATTTATGAAAGCTGCACAGTAAGGATTCTGGACCTTCGTTTGTATGAGCTCACATGCAAGAGCTGATAGAAATAGTCTTGATGCCAGTCCCCGTTAGATATTTGGTATGCACCAGATTCTTTATTTCCTTGTGATTTTTAGACATCCAATAAGCAAGGTCCTACACCTGGGTGGGAGCAATCCCAGGCACAGCTACAGGTTGGGCAGAGAAGAGATTCAGAGCAGCCCTGCGGAGAAGGACTTGGGGGTGTTGGTTGATGAGAAAATGAACATGAGCCGGCTTCAGTGTGCGCTTGCAGCCCAGAAAGCCAACCATATCCTGGGCTGTATCAAAAGGAGCGTGACCAGCAGGTCGAAGGAGGCGATCCTGCCCCTCTACTCTGCTCTCGTGAGACCTCACCTGGAGTATTGTGTGCAGTTTGGCTGTCCTCAACGTAAAGAGGACATGGAACTGTTGGAACAAGTCCAGAGAAGGGCCGCAAGGATGATCAGGGGACTGGAGCACCTCCCGTATGAAGACAGGCTGAGAAAGTTGGGGCTGTTCAGCCTGGAGAAGAGAAGGCTGCGTGGAGACCTCAAGAGCAGCCTTCCAGTATCTGAAGGGGTCCTATAGGGATGCTGGGGAGGGACTCTTCATTAGGGACTGTAGTGATAGGACAAGAGGTAACGGGTTAAAACTGAAACAGGGGAAGTTTAGATTGGATATAAGGAGGAAATTCTTTCCCATAAGGGTGGTGAGGCACTGGAATGGGTTGCCCAGGGAGGTTGTGAATGCTCCATCCCTGGCAGTGTTCAAGACCAGGTTGGACGAGGCCTTGGGTGAGATGGTTTAGTGTGAGGTGTCCCTGCCCATGGCAGGGGGGTTGGAACTGGATGATCTTAAGGTCCTTTCTAACCCTAACTGTTCTATGATTCTGTGAATGTAGAAAGCTGCCTAGTTCTGGAAACCACAATTCCCCAACCTGCCAACAGGAATGGGCACACTGATTAATTAACTCAAGGTTTGATGCCATAGAGTGTCTGTTCCAATAGAAACAGGCCAGTCACTTCAGATTCCAGAAGGAAAGCAATAATATAATATGTAGCAATATTGAAGAAAGTAGACTAATTTTTGCCTATGACCCTGTGAAAGCTTTAGTGATGGAGGATGTGAAGTAGGATGGCCTCTGTTTTCAAGGCTTCAATTATTTACAAGTTCAGTGACAGGAATGAAATATTAAGGAATAAATCCACATATGCTAAGAGCACATGAACAAAGCACACTTCTGTTACAGATATTCCTTTGCTCATTATTTAGTGAAATTCAGGCAATCCCATTGGGGTGAGAGGAAAGGCAGCAAACTGCAGTAGTTCCATTTTGCATGCAGATTTTCCTATAAAACAAAAACGTTAATTCCTCAGCAAACTCAATAACACTGCTTCTAAGAAGAAATAAGTATTTCCCAGGGCAAAGGCTCTACCTTTATGGTCCTGGAGGTGATAGCAGCAGCTCTGATGGGAGCAACCAACCCATAGAGAGCCCCTTCTCCCTCAGAGGCTGACTTCTCCCTCCCGTGGTTGTATTTTGCTGCTGCAGCAGTCTGGCTGCGTGGTCTGCTTGGACCTCATTATTGTGGATCTGGTGTGTTTATGGAGAAGAAACCCCAACCCTTCCCCTGGCACCTTTCCCTTCTGGGTGTCAAAGCACACTGAAGGGTTGTGTAATTTGCTTCGCAGTGTATCTCCCTTTGGGAACATATTATTACATCTAATCTAGCAGCGCGGTGGGTGTTCGGGGTTCATGCTGAGCAGAATGCTTGCATACATTCCCTCGCTGAGATTTCACACTAACATGACAGCCTTTCCAAGAATAGCTCTGGGAACACGGTGGTGGTTTAAAGTTTTGGTCTGGGGGGGTTTTGCTGCTGCTGTTTCAATTTGCAGACTTTTCCCAAATTTTTAAAAGAAAGCATCTCCTGTATCATTACCCCCCCGTGAATGAAGAGTGAATGTGTTAGGTCAATACACGGCACTTAAATTCCTGGTATATTGTGCTACAGCTGGCAGTTCAGAAAACTTCAATGTAGGTTTTCCGATTAGAGAGGATTTAATAGCAGTTTCTCAGTGTAATCACCGGTATCTGATATCACTAAATCCACGGAGGGTAAATCTACAGTGAGTACCATCTCACTGCAGCCCTTTTCAAACTGTCTCTATTAAAAATGTGGAACCTGAGCATCAACTTTTGTCCAAGGACATGGAAAATGCTTATTTCCTTGGTCTTCCCAAAGCAACTCTGAGGATCTTCCTCCCGAGCATGTGGCCCCTCTATAGGAGTTGGAAACTCACTTTAGCAGGCTTGACTCCCAGAGCACGTTTTCTTTTTATTGATATAATTAGACTTTTGTCCTATAAATGGAAAAACCTGGAAATGCATTTAAAAACCCCTTGAAAGCATTGTGTCAATCTTTACCAGTGCACGCAGAGAGAAATCCCAAAGTGAATGTGCATCTATTACAGGGCTGGAAATAAACTCATCTATTTTTCTGCATTTCCCTCTAGGTGGAATCCCACTTTGAGAGGGAGGAGAAAGAGCAACAAAATGACATATTTGCAGCAGTATGTGACAGAAGATACATCAAGATGAATGCCTGCCTTTTTGTGGTGAGCGAATCTCTTCTGTCAGACTCCTGTAAGGGTTTGCTCATGTGTGCAGCACTGTCTCTGACTTCTCACCTAGTATTAAATGCATCCTAATTCTGTCAGCTGCAGCTGTATGGGCAGTGGAAATGAAATCTGGGGATCTTTTGCATAGCGCAAGAGCACCTACAGCCTGAGTCACGGGCAGTGGTCTGACTCAGCCTGGTTACAGCTATTTTCTTTGCTGAGCAGGTTTCAGATGCTGTTGACATGCAAGAGGCAGCAGATGCTGAGCCCTTGCAGATGGGATAAATTCAGTATCACCTGCCTGTGCTGGGGTCCCTCCAATGGGTTAGCAGGGCTGGCTGTGGGTTAGGGCCATGTGAGCATCCCCTGAGTTCCCTTTTCACCCTTGAATGGGAGCCTCATAGTCCTTTGTCCTCTTGCTCACATCCTCAGGAGACACTTGGGGAGCATCTTGGTGCTGTTCTGCAGGTGGGACCACAAAGCTTCCCTTGCACACCCCATCCTCTCTATCGAGTTATGTCCCATGGGTGGGCAGCAGGGAAACAGCACGGGCAAGGTCACAGGTGCTGGGGTGAAAGGAGCTGGCCTCTACATGCCAGCACTGTTGCATTTTAACCATACTTTTTGAGATAAACTTTCTGCTGTTGTCCTTAGGGAGGGAGTGTTTCCTGATATAGGCGTGATGTAATGTTCCTTTTTTCACTTCGGGAAGAAAACAGGCATTGCAGTCTGTAGCTCAGTAATGTCTGTGCAGTTAGATAACTCACTGCAGCTGCGTGTGGGAGCACACTACAATGTCAGTCCTGGAGTAACTCATTTTCCAAGCACAGCAGCACTGGGGAGGAAACTCCCTGGCACTGGGCTGACCTTGGATAGGGGAAGCAGCCAAGAGACAGTGCCCTGCCGGAGGCTGCTTTGCCTGCTGTTTGCCATCTGGGAGTGATAGCTGATCCAGGCAAAGCCTCTCCCCAAATCATGCTTAGAACTGAGCATCATGGCCCTGGCTCCCTGCGATGCCTTGTCTCACATAGCTCATTCCTCTTGCCTTTGGCTCCTGAGCCAGAAGCTGCAGCAGGAGGGAGCTGCTGTCCCTCTGTGGGGCATTTCAGACATTTCCCAAGGATGAAGGAGGTGCATCACAGTTCCCCTTTCCACCTCTGTGCAAGCCTGAGGTGCACAAGACATGTACTCGAAACAACACGCCTATGGGCAAGCTTGCCCTGTCCTCTGGCCCCACCAGACCCCACTGACAAGAGCCAGCAAGCAGCAGGGACAGCCCACTAACAGGTCCCCTGCTGCGGATGCTTAGCTCTTGCTCTCCGCCTGCAGGGATAACCGGGGGGGGGGGAGAAAAAAATGTGCAAAGAGCTAGGGAATGTGAAGAGAGGGGAAATGCATGTCCATGGCAATCGCCAGCAACTGGCATTTCTGCTTCCTGGAGTGGCTGCTCGGTGCTGGAAGCTTGGCTGTGCTGTCTACAGAGCACGGGGCGCATGCATCCGTCAGCCTGACTCCGTGGCCAGAGGCTGTGTTTAGTGGTGGTTTTGTTTTCTGGCAGGGCTTTTAAAGCACAGCAGCTTTCTGTACTCTGTGTTGCTCTTATTAAATGCCAGCCAATATCCTGTAAATAAGGTGATGGTCAGTTCTCGTAATTACTAACATCTCTACCTTTCTATCTCTATCTAAACCTGGCTCTTAGGGAGGGCTTAGCCTTTGGTTGGAGGGCTTAGCCTTTGGTTGCAAAGGTCCACCCCAGGTTCACCCTCGAGGATCCTTTGAGCTTGGCCAAGGCTTCTCCTTCTCTTCTGAATCTCTCAAGAAAATATTCCCCACCATCAGCCTCCTGACCAAGCTTGGGCCCCCCAGATCTCCCCTCTAAGCTTTTTGTGTGCTTGAGGATATTCCCATGAGAAGTGAAGCACCTTGGCTGGGTCAAAGAAGCGTAAAAGGGAGGGAAAGGGCAGGCACAGGAAAGCACTTCATCAAAAGGAGCCTGCCCTGAGAGGTGGTGGAGGAAAAGATGGAAGTGGATTACAGCAGAGAAACATGGTGCAGCTTGGGGAATAAGGAAGGAGGCATGACGAGAAGGAGCTGTAACCATGGCAGAGCCATGGGCACTGCAAATGCCTGATCCTCATAACTGGCTGGACTGAGTGCTTTCACCTGCTCTGAACAAGTGGATACTTTAGCTTGTAAAATGGCAAACATATAGAATATGTAGGCTTAGGAAAGAAGCAGAGGGTCTACCTCTTTGACCCCCCTCAGAAAGCTAGGGCCAGCCCTTGAATAACTGCCAGGCTCAGCTTGCTTCCACAGAGCCTGTAGATTGTGCTGTTGTGTAGTTAATGGTGCTCTAGCATCATCTTATTTTTGTGTCCTGGCTCTTAACAACTATCCAGAACAATGTAGGAGCAAAGCACAGCACCTTTATTTCCCCAGCTCCCTTCTTGCTCCCTTGCTCATCGTACATCCTTGCATAAAAAGCTTCTGCACTAGAACAAAGGACTTGTGTGAAAGCAAGGGGAGGGCAGGAACTCGGTATCTCAAAGGCAGATGGTGTCAGCCTCTTTTCAGTGGTGCCTAGTGACAGGCCATAAACGAAACCACAGTAAGTTCCACCTCAACATGAGGAAGAAGTTCTTTACATTGAGGGTGGCAGAGCACTGGAGCAGGCTGCCCAGGGGAGTCGTGGACTTTCTTTGGAGCCATCCGAAACCTGCCTTGGTGCATCCCTGTGTAACCTGCTCTAGGTGGCTTTGCCTTGGCAGAGGGGTTGGAATAGATGATCTCCAGAGGTCCCTTCCAACTCTAACCATTCTGTGATCCTGTGACTCCCCAGCCCACTGTCTGCTCTCCGTGCAGCCCCCGCTGTCTGCTTTGCTTTAATGCCCGCGCAGTAGCTGGGACCATATACGCTCAATTATTCCATGTGCTTTCCTCTGCAGCTCCCTCTGATGGGGCACGCCATCAAAAGCCGGTCTGCGAAGGCACTGAGAGCTTGCTTTCGTTTTGCAGTGCCCTGCCGGGGGAAAGCATGCCTTGAATACACACGTGTGATTGTGCCAGGCTGTGCAGCTCCAACGACAGCCGCAGGGTGAAGGAGAGGCTCGAGTCAGTCCGCGAACACTGCTTTGACTGTTGATTTTGTCATTTCCAGGGAGCAGGATGGGGCCCCGGCGTGCCTGTCGCTGTGCAGACGCGAGGTGAGAGGAGTGTTTGCTGCTAATGGAGACACCCCCCCCCACACAGGCAGAGGAAGACTGAGAGAGTGGCAAATGGGATGTTCAGTGCAGACAGGCATCCCGGTGGTAGGAAGGACTTGGTTAGAAAGGGATTGGTTTCATGAAAGCTGAAAGAACACAGAGAAAAACCCAGGAGGTGTTGGGCTGCATCCCCAGAGTCGAGGGAGGGGATTCTTCTCCCTCTGCTGTGCTTTGGTGAGACCCCCACCTTGCAGTCCTGTGCCCAGCTCTGGGGGCAACAACACAAGAGGGATGTGGAGCTGTTGGAGCGAGTCCAGAGGAGGCCATGGAGATGCTCCGAGGGCTGGAGCAGCTCTGCTATGGAGACAGGCTGAGACACCCAACCCTTCCCTTTTCCCGGGCTTTTCTGTTTTTCTCCATGTAGCTAGAGCAGACAGGAGCTCAGCTGCTCCTGTAGCCTGTTTGCCTCCATTTTGGGACTTTCAACTCAAAATAGCCTGTCCCAATCCTAGGTAATAGGCAGTGGCCACCTATCTTTCAGGGAAGTTTTACCAGCATTTATTCTTTAAAGCAGCATGCTGCTCTGGTGCTATTTTGTGATGCAGAAAATCAGAGCCAAAAGGGCACGTAAACAAATGTGTGTTAGGAGTGGCTGGGGGCGATGGGGCAAACTTGGGTAATTTTTATAGATGAAGGACAAGCATTCCCTGCTCAACATGCAACCCGCTGCAGTGCAGAGGGCCAGCACAAAACCTACACATCATGTCAGCCCCTCTTTAAAGTTCATTTGTTGTGGAAATGGTCCTTGTGATGGTTCTCTGAGCAGGGATGAATATTAGACTTTATGCAGAGCATTGCTTGCAGGAGGCCCAGCTTAGAAAAATTAAACACTGGGTTTCTTTATGAGCCTCCTCAGTGCAATCTTTTCACTCCCCTCGTAAGAATTATTTGTATACTTTTATTTTAAGTAAGAGAAATTTCATTCTCCCTCTCTTCCCCCTTCCCTCCTTCCTTAACACCGTTTCTCCAGTTTGCCAACACTAAGAAAGGGATAAATCCTTTGAAAGCCCCACTAGGATTCTCTCCTCAGGCAGACGATGCCTTCTCTTGGCTGACTGAAGAACTCGGGACACGGAAGGTTTTGCCCCAATAATATCTGGTTTCTGGGTGCAGCCTTGAGGAAATCATTCTATTTCTTTCATATGGCAAAAGCTCCAGGTAAGTGCATCTTGTTTTCCTGGACACTATCCCCCCTCCTCCCACTCTGATTTGTGATTCTCCTCACACCGTAGCAGCGAGTGCTTCTCCAGGCTTACCCCTCAAAAGCCCTTTTATTATTACAGTCTGTTGAAAGGGGCAAGGGGGCACTGCTGGGAACTGACCTTTGCTAAGTATTGATTAAAATAGGGCATGTGATGATATTGGCTCACACAAACCCATAACTCCTCCCCCAAACAGTTTTCTAGTCTAAAGGGATGCTAAAACCTCAAGCCTTCAAAGAAGGTCTCCCTGTGCATGTCCATGAATCCTGGGTACCTAAATCATTAGGTTCCTGTGAAGATCTCTGCCCGTGTTCTTCACTATTGTCTACATGCAACTGTTAAATGGAGCTTTGCAGGAGTGAGGGAACCGTGGAGATTGCAGTAACTCGATGAGCAAAGAGGAAGTGAGCATTAGTGCAAAGAGCCTGGGCTCGCTCACAGCCTCCAGCATCACCGTCTGTGTCTGCCAGGCAAGGGGAAGCCAGACAGAGCAGTGGTGGTGCCTCTCACCTTTTGAAAAAGCAAGGAAGGATCTTTAATTATGAAAGAAGTAACCGGGAGCCACTTGGGCTGGGACTGACAGGGGACCTTCACTGCAAGGAGCTAGGTGCATTTGATAATGAATTATTCCTGGAGAGGAATCAAAGTAACGGATTCCGGTAAGGCTGTTTTCCATGGATTAAGTCAGATCTAATTAGTTGTGTAATTAATTGCCTGATTACCTAACTAGTTAACCTTTTTTAGCCGGTGGTGACAAATGCTTTACAGACTGCAGCTTCAGAACCCTGAGTTCTTAGCAATGAAGATGATTGCTAAGAAGTTTAGCAATGAAGGTGATGCTGCCCCATGATGCTATGCGATACATGGAGGGTTACCTATAGCAACAAGGAGAGAGGCCAAATTGTGATCATGTATGTTGTGATTTGGCGCCATTCAAGCACCTTTTGAGGTCTTTGAGCAATGATGAGGCTGTTTTGAGTGCAGGTTGCCTGTTTCCTCCCTGATTTCACATGACATCCACAGACGAGCCTCCTCACAGAAGCAGATCTCTTCTGCTGACACTGATGAACATCCAAACCGGACTAGCACCTACAATAGGGCAGTCAAAACAGGAGGTTTCTTTTGAGGATCTGAGAATAAAGAAGCTTGTCTGGTTAGTATGAGCGACATCAAAATCAGGACCAAAGGCACTAATGAGCTGATGCCTTCATAAACAGTATGGTGTAGGACAGGCACTGAAGCTGAGCATGAAATACAGTGGTGTTAAATGCCTGGGAAGATGTTCTGTAGGCAGAGTATTGCCATGAGGTAAACAACACCTTGTTGTTTAGAGCACAGACACCTTGAAAGCTTTTTCGGTGACTAATGAGTCAGTTGGGACTCAGGTGGAGTCATGCAAAAAGGTGCCACCGACCACAGGAGGGAGGAAAATGATGCTAATAGTGGTGGTGTGGGCAGCAGTGAAGGAAGAGAGAACAAGCAGTCCTGGAGAAAGGTAATGTTGGGTAGCAGGAGAAGTGGACGTTGCTGGGAGAACAAAGCCAAACCTTGGTTAATTTGTTGTGGTGGGAAAAGCACTGCCGTGAATAGGCCACCTCTGCTAACCAAGTGCAGCTCAACCCAATTTTTGCCTAGTCCAGACAAGCTAGCTCTCCTAAGAAAGTGTTTCTGTAGTGCAGTAACACAGTAGACCAGGTAGAGCAAGGGGAAAATACACTTTCTGGTGTCCTTGCTAATTTGGTGTCTTGGCAATGCCTCATGCCATGTAGATACAAGCAGAGACCCCATGGTGGAGTGAATCACAGAATCCTTGATATGGGCCCAGGAGCTTGTGGGGGTCATTTAAAGGCTGCCCTAATTTTGCGGTGCTTTTCTAACTTTTGATGGCCCCACTTTATCCAGATTGTGTTTCCTTCCTCCCCCAGAGCACTTAGGGATGCTTTATGACATCTGTAGGACAAGGCAAAGATGCAGCTGGCAATGTAGGAAGGAAAGCTCAGAATCACCTGTGTAAAATTAAGGTATCTTTCCCCCAGCAAAGCCCAGGGAATGTGCAGGGGCAGAATGAGGTGAGGGGTCTGTTTGTTTCACCCTGATTTATTGAAATCAGCCCGCTCAAAGAGTCACTATTGCAAAGCAGAATGTTTTAAACTTGGGAAAGGGTCACTTATCCTCACAGTAGTCACTCAAACAACCGAGGTGGGACACAAACTGGAAGGCAGTGTAAGGAGACGTGCACCCCAGTACACAGAGAGCAATAAGCAGATTCTGACCTTCCAGCTGCTGGTTTCTGGAGGAGTATTTCTAAGGGCCATGAATTCTGTTCATACCTGACTGCAGGTAAAAGCAAAGCACTTCTAAGCATAGGCAGCATGAACCATCGTCATGGAAAGGACCAAACTTGTAAAGCTGAAGCAATGAGGAGGCAAGCATACAGATATCCAAGGGACTTACGTTTGTCCTGATAGCATAGGCAGGAAAAGAAGAGGAAACTGGGAGCATTTAAAGCTAATTTGGCATTTATAGCTCACAAGTAATACACAGAATTGCAATGTAGAGGTGACTGGTGCTGGTGCAGTGTGGCTCCTGGGTGGCCCCTTCTCTGGAGACAGCATATACATGCTGTTTGTATCAGTCTTTTGCTTTTTTTTCTTTAACACAGTTCTTTAACAATGAAATAAAACCCCATGACTTGAACTTCCTTTTAAGTTTATTTCTCCATAGGATTTTCCCATGCAAATTTCTATTGCTTGTTACCTGGGAGCTATAGAATGATAGAATGTTTAGTGTAAGGGACCTTCAAGCTCATCCAGTTCCAACCCCCTGCCATGGGCAGGGACACCTTCCACTTGACCAGGTTGCTCCAAGCCCCTGCCCTTGAACACTTTCAGCCAGAATAAATAATATATAATGCAGCCTTTTAGCTCTGGATATTTGGATGACTCAACAAAAAAGCACATACTGCTCAATCCTGCCCTGCAGTCCTCCACCTACTCAGAAATACAGCACGTTCCCATCTGTGCACTGCTCTCATTGTGATCTTACTGTTGTTCTATTGTTCCTGTTCTATATTAGTGGGGATACAACTTTGTGCCAGTGTCCAGGCACGTGTAAAACAGACCCAGGTAACACATGGCAAACTCGCCACGAGAGAGAAGAAAGGAAATGCAGCATTTTAGTTACAACAAGGGTAAGTTAAGCACTCACCTGGAATGCTTCCATGTACCTGGAAACATATCCTTGTTTCAAGCAGCATAATTTCTCTTGGAAAACCAATGCTTTGCAAATGGTATTCAATGGACATGGGGGTGGGGGGGAGTTGAGGGGCAAAGGGTCCTCTGCAGTTTCTTAAGGCTTGAAATCCATCCCTGAGTACTTTCATCCCTAATTAAAGGTCACCTACTGGTTTGGGAACAACTGTTAACGAAGAGTTTAATTATCCAGATGACAGCTGTAAAATCCTACTCCTGGGCTTGAATATTTTAAAGCAACAAGGCTCAGATTTTCTAATGTATGCTTATACCCAAGTACTTAGACCAAAAGCTCACTGTGGAGAAGCATGTGTATGTGTAGTTCACATCTGCATACACAATGAGAGATTACACTCTGCCCAGATATTCCAGAGGCAAATCTGTAAGGAGGTTTGTCTGTGCTTACTTGACCATTTAACCAGACCCACCTTTCTTTTCTGTTCTTTCATTTGGGGAGGGGGAAGAATGGTTAAATTGTTCCTCAAGGATGATTCATTTCACATTACTAACTCTTCTTAACAACAAAGCTGTATAAATTAAATGTAAGATTATCTGCTGTGTCCTCAGTGGAATGATTAGGAGGGAATCTACAGGAAAGAAATGCGGTCAGATGATCTGAAGACTTTCTAAATGGGATGCAAAGCCTCTTCTCACATTCTTAACAAGCTCAAATGTAGACCTGCCTTTTAATGAGTAAACCCTACTTGGCATATCTGTGCAACCCCCAGAGTAATGTTGTAATGAAAACGGTGCATGGTTGCTTCCTCTACTGGGCCAAGTTTTTGTTCTGTTGATGCTTTTGACCAGCTGCTCCTATTACCTTTACCTGTGGTGGCAATTGTTGTGATACGACCTTTAGTCCGACAAGCCGAAGCGGCCCCATTTGTCACTTCCTATCAGGACACCAGATACATGTGTCACGTACGGGTTCTCCACCAGGTGCATGGCTGAAAGAGTGATGCTACTATCAAGATGAAGTAGTTGTTTATGATGTCCTCACTGCCAGCACAGTCTCTTTCTGTCACTCTGTTATTCGTACCATAGGGGCAAAGACATTTGTAACTCAACTGGGGGTTTTCTGGGGATTTGTGGAGATGAAATACAAGTGCCATATAAGGGTAGGGAGGAAAACCTGAAGGTATTTCAAGGGCAGGCTGGAAAGCTGTGCAACCTAGTCTAGTGGAAGGTGTCCCTGTCTATGGCAAGGGGGTTGGAACTAGATGGTCTTAAGGTCTTTTCCAGCCCAAACTGTTCTTTCTATGATAGGTACTACAGTGTTGTTGACTGTCAGATGCTCTTTGAAGCACGCTAACAATGGGCTCCAACTTAGAACAACTCTGATTTTTTTTTTGTCATGAGTCAGAGGTAGGCTTTGACTCTGTTTCCTTGTTATGGGTGGCCTCTCTCTCCCACACACAATGTGTACACACAGACGCACACTTACTTGTTTGAACAGAACACTCAAAAAAACAAAGCTCCAAGCCCTGGCTAGAAAACAGATGGAAAGAAAATTAGAGTGCATCATATAAAAAAAGCCATTTATATATGTTAAAAAAGGAGAAAAATGCCTATCAAAGTTCTGTCAATGATTTATGCCTTACTTCATAAGAAATGCGAATAATAGAAGAGATTGGCTAAAACAAAGATCAGTGTTGCTAAGTTACCTGTTTAAGAGGTTGCAAACATCCCTTTCTGTGTTTTGTTAACGCTCGAGGAGCATTTTCTTTGCAGAGTCTCATCATTCGAGTTTCATCCGTAGGTCACAGTGACCTGACTGTGGAGGCTGTGCCACATAAACGGAGCTCTCCAGATAAGCAGTAACATTTATTGCATACTTTGTCAGCGTATCTCTGGCCACACACTTGTTCTCCAGGCACTTTGTTTTGATATTGGTTTTATTAAAAGAGATTTCAGAAAGGGAAATGTAAAATAGTTGAAAGATAACACACATAAACACGTTGTTCAGAGCTGAGAAAATCCACACGAGACCATCAGGCTTTCTTTACATTATAGGCATGAATAAAATATATCTTGCTTTTTTTTTCCCCCTTACACTGCTTTCTTCATAGAAAAAACACTGCTTTAAAAAATTGCTCTCAGTAGACTAGTATCTTGCACAGGGCAAGACACAGGTCCTACAACACCCCTCACAATTTGGAAGATGCTTAAAATTGAAATCCAAAGATGAGTGAAAGCCAAGGAGATCTAAGGACTATAAGAAGGAGGTTTTTATCTTGATGGTGGAACCACCATCCCTGGAAGTGTTCAATACTGTATAGACAAAGCCCTCAGTGACATGGTTTAGTGCTGGCCTTGGCAGTGCTGGGGGAAATGGTCAGACTTGATACTTTTAAAGGTCTTTTCCAATCTGATTGATTCCATGATCTTGACAGCCACACGGTCAGGGTCCTCCCAGCTTTGGAGCTGGTGCCACAGCCTGAGCTACCTTCAGAGCTCAGGGCAAGATGACACATGCCTCAAGCATTTCTGTGCTGTCTTTCTGCTAGGGATGAGGCAAAGTGTCCCATTACACGTTCTACTTTCTCTTTGAGTATGATCCCTTGTCTTTTCTGGAGGAAGAGCTCTGCTCTCACTCTGGCTACAAGACACAACCCTGCAAGGTCGCTGTTCAGGAGTGATTTATTTGTAAAGCATATTCAGCCATGTCCTGATTCTGGGCAATGGTTTTGCATGAAGTAGATGAGCTGTACCAAGCTCATGTGCCAGACAGATGTAGCTGTGGGAGAATTTACATGACTGGCTTGTGGGCTATGCCTGTGCTTTCCTGAACTGCCAGCTCTCATCCTACTGCCTTTGCAAAGGGTCAGGGCCTGTAAGACTACAAGAATTTGCCCTATTCATCAACAAAAATGGGCTAGCGTTTGCCAAAAAATACCCCTTGGTTCTGGCCCAAAAATAGATTGAAGAGTCTTTTTTTAATACAAGACTATTTGTCAGTTTGGAATATCATCATTCAGACACTACTATTGGGATGGGGTTTAATGGCTGCACACCAGTACACTGTATGTGACATAAAGCATTTGTGAAGAAATGATTCCTCAGAAGAGCTTCCCAGAGATAGATAAACTGTCTTTCCTGTTTTTCATTCTTCGTTCTCCTGGATCCTGGAGGGAGTGTTACTTGTATTGAGCACTGAAATTTCCCTCTCCAAAACACATTATCTTTGATCTCCCCTGTTTTATGCACTAGGGAGCTGACGCTTCCTTCCCTGTCTAGGACTGAATGAATAATCATCTCCTGTAGTTATTCACATCAGGTCAGATGCAGAAATGTGAAGCTGATGACAGGGGAAGTTATGGACAGAAGCAGCAAGAATTGCTACTGAAATGTTAGGACTTGTGGGCAGAAATAGTCAAAGCAAATCACATTTAACCATGAAGGCTCCACAGATTTATAATCTCATGGGGCAAAACCGTGAAGTGTTTGTGAGGTGTGAATGAAGCCCAGACTCCTGGCCTATTTTTTTTCTTTATGCCCATATACCCACACAATCAGCATGAGAAAACCCTACCCAGCCCTCAAGTGTTGGTGTGATTTGGAACGATTAACCCTCAAAAAGGTTGATACTCAGATCATGTAAGAAGTCTATATGTTCATCCAGGGATTATTCAAAAGCCTTATACCATCAGGAAATCTTGATCAAGGGGTATTTTTGTTATTTCAACACATGCAGTGTGTGGTTTCTCTCGGGTCGTTCAATCCAGACCACCCTCTGAATGTGCAAATGGAGGGGTTTGGGGTTTTTAAAAAGGGAAAGGGTAAAAGAACTTTTAGGATTTCACAAAAGCTTTCCTTCAGGTTTTCAAAAGCCATATCTACGTCTGTTATCATTTACATAGCCCAGATAATGTAACGCACTAATACTGCTGTATGGCAAATCTGCCTCAGGTATCACATTAGAGCAGCCCGTTGGCCCATCCTGTATACCCAAGGGGCTCAGCCACACAAAAGTGATTTCAACCCAACTTTAAGAGATCAAGTTGAGAAAGCACCCCGCTTATTATGAAGGATTTCCCCTGCTCTTGTTCTTGCTCTGTCTCACCTTGAAAACAACCCCAACCTGAAAATCCTTGTTACAAACTCGGATGAAATTTGGTTCTCTGAGTCTGCCAAGCCACAGCAACACAAATCCCACCCAAAGTGACACTTCTGTGCAGAGGAAGGCAGGTTCATGCATGCAAACGTCAGCTGGAGATGCCTCCTGCCCCTCTGCTGTGGTCAACAGAAGTAAATTAACACAAAACGCACATACTACTCTCATTTGTACTAAGTCTGTGCTGAAGGAGAGCATTCAGTTGGCCTTCTGTCTCCTGTAACCCCAGGAGATATGATTAATGAAAAGAGCTAATTCTGTATTATCGTTAAAACATGCTTCACAGGCAAAAAAAAACCCTAGTTCTACATATTTTTATCTTTCACTGTAGATAACCACTACTTAATTCTCACTGAGCAGCTAACATCTTCCTAGAATTAAGGGTTGTCTCTGCCTATATGGTGGGAGACACCAGTCTATAATCTCGTTTTGTGGAACAATTCCACAAGAACGCTGCAGGACATACTGAAGTTCTGGTCTTTGCTCAAGATGTCGAAGGTGATGCGTTCTGCTCCTCATGGAACTAAACTAGGGAAGTGGCAATAAATTATTCTTATTAAAGAAAATAGTTTAGAAGCCATGCTAACATCATTATTCAAATTCACAGTTGAAACTGGTTATCACGCTGCCTCAGACACGAATTCATGCGCTCATTTTAAGTGATTCAGAGGAACCAGTGTGTAAGTAGTTCCATCACTGCTTTTTGATGCAGGAGGGCAATGGCCATTTCTCGTGTGGAAATTATGAGCAGATGAGGTCGTCTCTGTTCTGTAAATCTGGGCTTGCATTTCACAGCAACCGAACTTGCTCAATAAAATGAAGAAATCCCTGCGGAAAGTCTTTGTGAAAATGGCGTAGAGGAAAGGGTTTGCACAGGAATTGATGGGGTAAAACAAAACCAGAAGGATCTTGGATTTGGAGACTGTGATGAGAGGAACCTTGAGTGAGGCTGATATTGCAAAGAAAGATATTGGTGCCATGCAGAGGAAATCTGTGAAGATCAGTATGGCCATGCGCTTGGCAATCTTGGTGTCGCTGTTTGAAGAGACCACATTAGGGTTTCTCACAGTAAAGTAGATGCAGATGTAGCAGGCACATATAATCATAAACGCGAGTACATTCAACACTAAAAGAAATACAACGTAACCCTGAGAAAACAGTGTTTCTATATCCATGGGCAAACAGATGCTGACCTTCATGTAGCTGCTGACTCCAACTATGGGAAGAAGTGCCACTGTGAAAGCAAACAACCAGCCAAAAATCATTACAATCACAGCATGACGAAGTCGAACCTTGCGGTGCAGCTGCATGGCATAGGTGATGGTGTGCCACCTTTCCAGCGTTATCACAGTCAGTGTGTAGACTGAGAGCTCGCTTGCAAACACTGTGAAAAATCCTGCAGCATTGCATCCTGCCCCAGTTTGCCAGTCTATGGCATAGTTGTAGTACTGGCTTTTGGTCTGGATATCTACTGATGCAATAAACAATAGGTAGATACCTGTGCAGAGGTCTGCAAAGGCAAGATTGCACATTAGAAAGCGAGGTACGGTGAGTTTGTATTGGCTGCTTATTAAAATAATGAGGACGACAATGTTCCCAGTGATAGCTAAAATGCTGATAAACCATATCAGAATTCTCAGAGTATTGTAGCCCATGATATCTTCACATGGATTGAAAGCATCAGGTTTAGGTGAGCAAGCTACGTTAACTACTTTATTGCACAAACCGTAGTCAAATTCATTCTCTGCTGGATCAAATCCTACGCCATAGCTGGAACTCTCCTCTTCAGCTGCAGATTGTCTACGTATCTTATTGCCAGGCTGCTCCTCAAGGTCTTGCTTGTTCTGAGATGATATACTACATATTGGATGTAATTCAGTGCTGAAATTTTAAGAAGAGTAGATTAGAAACTGACAGCACATGACATGCAACAAACACAAAATCATCCCATTAACAGCTCAGTTTTCCTGGTTAGCTGATTATATAGACTACCCTGGAGTTTGAAATCAATAGTCTGGCTGGTCCCTATTTATAAAAATATTACATGGAAGTGTAAAAGGTTTGGAAACATCATAAAATGTAAGGGAAAGGAAAGCCTAACATTTGCCTTAGAAACACTCATTATGCACATAGATAATGCATTGTGTAAGAAGCCTCCCTTGTTTCAAGTAGATTTCTCCCATAACCTATCACTGGTAAGTTTTGTGTTTGGCTTTATTTTCTAGAGTATTAATTCTGTGCCCTTCTTCATGCCTAGCCCAACAGAAGATAGAGATAGATAGATAGATAGATGATAGATAGATGATAGATAGATAGATAGATAGATAGATAGATAGATAGATAGATAGATAGATAGATAGATAGATAGATAGATAGATAGATAGATAGATAGATAGATAGATAGATGATAGAAAGAAATGCTTTGGTTGAGATGACAGAAGGATGATCAGCTTCATCAATCTCAGAAACAAACATCAAAATACATCAACAGGAAAGAAAGGGTCAGATTTTACAACTGCTTCTCCTAGGCTGCCTTTGAAGTTTGCTGTCCCAGACATATGCATCCATAGTTTTGCATAAGATGGATCCAGGCCTAATCTGATTTAGGGAATAAAACAGCTGATAATGTGTTTCAAAACCAACACAGCTCAGCCCTGTCTACTTTAATCCACAGCCCAGACATCAGTTTAGGTGTGTGATTTCTAGACTTAGACTTTACTCTTATCTTCCACCCTGACTTGTGGTGCAGCTGAGAAAAGAGCTTTCTAGGCAAGTTTTAGGTTGAAAACTTTAAAGAATTGGTAGCAGCTTAAAAGGGAGACTTTTTTTTTTTTTTGTAAGCTACTTTTACCCTTTGACTTTGTGCACTCTCTACATCCTCCAAAAATCGAATTTCAAAGGTCTGCGAGAAAGGAAAACTAATGAAGCCCCAGCATCAGAAGGTGAGGGACATTTCCTATGAGGTTCTGAACATCCTCTACTATTATCAATATTTTTCATCTTGCCTGTCAACTGAGGCAAAAAACTGATTTTCTGTTAGGTCAAATATGTACTATGAAGGTCACAACAGCAATAACAAGGCATTACATTTTGCTCCCCTGTGTTCTGCTCGTGTAAGGATGAGTGAGGGGTCCAGTGTATTGATCAATATATCAACAGTTCTCTAGCTGAAAGGGAGCATATGCCCCCAAGGAGCAATAAAGGGAAAGAAAGTCCCTCAGTTTTGAGTGAAAAAGGTACTCGAGGGCACTGAAAACTACTGCAATTGGTGGTGCTTCAGCAATGAACTGAGGGAAATGTTTTTATCCAGTCATTTCTAAGCTATGAGTTAAAAATAAACCTTTTCCCAAATTACAGAGGCACTGCCTGAAGCTAAATTTGTCCCCTGACAAGACTGCTATGTAAAGCCAGTTAAATATTTCTGATTATTACAACCTATTAATTCTTGAGTTACTTTACAGCGAGTGGTCCCAAAGAAAACCAGAGTCCCACAGAGGTTTAGCTGTTCTTTTTGCTCTGAGGATGGGTGGTGAGGAGTCTTCTTCCTGGTCAACTGTGAGCAGGTAAGATGGGCAGTTGCAAACTGCTTTGGTACTGACTGCTTACCAGCAATTTGCTCTTGGGTGTTTGTTTGCTCTTTGGATTGTGTGGTGCATTCAAAGCAACAAGCTAAAACATATTTTGGCAAGGGATGGGTCCTTGCTTTCTTACGAGACGGTAGGTATCGTAACACGGTTCATTTGTTCAGTCTCTGTGTAACCTTCTGTTACTGTTTAACGTTGCTTTGCTCAAGCAAACCCTCTAAAAATAGAGTAAGGACAACTTAAAGGATAAAGTTAAAATGGGTAGAGTGCTCTGACAAAACTAAACAAAAATGACTGCCTTTGCACAAGTCATTATTTTATGTGCTTCATTTGGATTCAGTGACAGCAGAATATTGTGTGCTAAGGAACACGCTCAGCAGAATAAATAGTCCCAACTTGGGTTCTGTATTAAGCCCTATCTCAAAGCAGTCATCCTCACCAAAAAGTGACACAAAGTGAGCTGTGAGCAGCTGATACTATGTTCTCATGAGACAAGGCCCAAACGTGACTACTGATGCTGCCATACTTTAATAAAAAGTAGGATTTCTTGTGACAGCTCCTCCAAAGAATAATGATTGAGTGTAAGGACAGAGTCACATCAATGTCATTCTTTCAGGCAGATGGTGATCTTTATGTCAAAGAAAGCCAAAAGCTTGCTAAAGTTCATAACGGTCTCTGTCAAGTTAAGGGTTTTAACATTCAGCCTCTGCCCTATCCGCACTTCAAGGATACTATTTTCCAGTCACAGAAAAACATGAGGGGTGTTCAGCAAACTGCACTGGGTTTGTCCTAAGAAAGCGGTTCACCTTCTGTTAGGCCAGTGTGATAAATCTTACTGGATTGGAAAAATCCAGTAATATAATCCTTACTGGAATGGGGGGGAGGGAAAGGAAAGCATCAAAATCGTTTTAATTTGCGCCTCAGTGTGGAGGAGCTCTGCTTGATGTGACATGCCCCAAAATTCAGAAAGCAATGCAGCTGTAACAGGTTTAAGCTTTCAGTTATCACAACAGCACCTGTTCACCAGTACCAATGGATTTGGAACAGGTGATAAGTATGATCCACTATGGCAACTTATTTTATCTGGAGTGCTGCAGAAGTCTCAGGGAGGGAAAATCTAACATAAGTGGGGCAGGCAGAAAGGGGCCACACATCCCTGTCTTAATTCCTTCCCAGATTTCCTATATGAATGCCAATTGCTGTAATGATCCTTAGAAATGCTCTTCTGGGGGTGATGAAGCATCCTTTTTATCCTGCCTGGACTACCTGCAAGTAAATAAAACAACCCCTAACAAACAGCATGGTTTTTGAGACCCAAACGGCCACAGGACAATTACCGTATCCTGTGAAGGTGCGTGGCAAGTTGGGTCACATCACAGTTAACTAGTTAACTTGTACATTTAAAGTCTGTCTATCTGAGCTGATAATACTCAGTGAGAATCATTGATACTTGAAGTCTCACTGCAATTTGCTAATAGAAAATTAAAATAAGCATGGAAAACTACTTTGGGAATCTAAAAAGACACCCTGCCCTGACTGCTGATTTGGGTAGAAAAAAGTCTGTTCTAGATTAACCATTTCATAAATCATGTCCAAAAATGTTGTGTATGTAGACTTGACAGATACTATATCTGTGGCTCTTCGTAGCTGTTTCAAGATCAGTGTGGCTTCCTGAGAAGTCTGAGATCATGCAGTGGTCCTATTACCCTCCTGAACGGATGGCCAAGTACCTACCAGCTTCTGTGTGAATCACAGCTTTCCCTCCAGCTACCTCCTGCTAAGTTATCAACCTTTTCCTGTTGAATGTCTTCAGCATGGCTCCAGGCTGATCCAGAATAGCAGGTCACAGTGACAGATGGACCTTTAGCTAGTGGGAGCTAGAGCCACAGCTGGGGAAAATGCTGATGCTAACACACCTATCAAAATGTATTATTCCCCTTTAGTAGAGAGGCAGTGCACTGTGTAGCATGAACCTCCATGTATTGTATATATGTTTATTTCTATCCATTTACTTACCTGCACTGAAGAGACCTGTTCCATCCAGACTTTAAGGAAGTTCATTTAATGAGATGAAAAAGGTATGCAAAGAGTAATGTTCATACAGTGCCATGTAGTCCTTGACGTGTCTTCTGCATCTCCAATACCCCTGGTGCTGAAGGCTGTGTGGATCTCTGAACGTTAACCCTACCCTGAATCTGAATGGGATCATGCACCTGAATCATAGGATTTGTGAATATCTCAGCCTTAACCCTAACCCAAACCCTAATGTAAGTGACATCATGGAGATGAGGCCTATGTCATGAGCACCGTGTCTGGCCCACAGAAGAAAGGTATGGAATGAGTAATGTTGGTGCTATCCTGTGCACACCTTTGCATGCCTTTTGCAGCCCCAGTGTCCCTGGAGCTGTAGGCTTTGTGGATCACTGAACCCTAACTCTAACCCTAATGTAAGCGGCATCATGGAGATGAGGCCTACGTCCTGACCACCATGTCTGACCCAGATGAGAAAGGTGTGGAAGGAGTAGTGTTGGTTCTGTTCCATACTCCCCTGGCATCTCTTTTGAAACCCAGGTGCCTTTGGATATGTAGGACTTGTGGATTCCTTAATCCTAACCCTACACCTTACCGTAACACTCATGTAAGCAGCATCACGGAGATGAGACCTACGTCCTGAGCACCTGCTGAGAGACACCAGAAAGAAAAACAATTGAAATCACTTACTTTTGTCTTTTCCAGTTTGTAAATGCACAGCAATGGCTGGGATAGGTGAAGTTTGCCTCAATCAAAGCTCTAAATTTGCTTAAATCAGGAAGCTTTTTTAAATTGTATGTAGACCTTGCTCTTAGCTTCTTAATGAGTTCTAATCCATGACTTGGCAGGAAGCTGATTCTTGTCCTTGAAATATCCCTTTAAGAAAACATAAGAAAATCTTGGTAAAACGCAAACTTACTTCTTCTCGACAGTGGATATGTGTTTTGGACTGTCCTACTTTTTCTTGGAGTAGTGATTGCAAAGAGATCAGCCGGAAATGTACACTGAAAAGAGGATCCTGGGATTAATTACGTGTTCCTCCAGGAAACCTGAACTAATATCTATTGCCAACAACAATCAAATGATGTTAGTCTGGTCTCAGAAAAAACTCTCTATGTTAGAATTATCAGGGACATAAACCTTTAGTGCCATATGGTACTGGGTTTAGTAAATACCCAGTAAATACAACAATCATCCCTCAGTACTGCTACAGGATAAAAAAGACTGACGAAATCACAACAGAAGTTTGCTGCATGAACATCACATCAGGGGAAGGCTGCTGTGGAAAAAGCACTAAACACAAAAAGACGAACTCGCGTAGGGATATGTATGTGAGGAGAGGTTGGGATATCAGGTCCTGTACTCATTAGGAAGAGAAAGAGATCAAAGAGAGACATGGGTGAGTTGGTTCAAACTGTGAGGAACAAAAATAAGAAGACATTTCCAGAGGTTTGAAAAATAAAGACAGCACAGACTGAAGTTGAGAAAGGGGCGAGATTACAGGAGGTTTGGAGAGATGTATTTGTATGGAAGGCAATTACTGCGTGGGATGGGTTATCAAAGGCAGCGATGGAAGCAGCAGCTACAAATGCCTTAAAGAGATCATTAGGGCTTTTAAAAGGAAACCCATTGTGCAAACACTAAATCTTGCCCTGTGCCTTGAAGGTGGGGAAAGGGAAGAAGGACCAAGGGTGCTCCATCTCCAGGCTAAGAAATGCTTGGGAACCCATCCCACTGGCTCCAGGGTGTAACAGCTGGGGCAAAACATCCCCACATTTCCCTCACCAAGGCACAAACTGTGTCCCTTGGCTCATGACAGCAGGAGAGCACACTCCTTTCTCTGAGAAGCAACAATAAAATGAACTGCACAAAATCACCCTGTCCTCACTTCGCCCCTGTGCTCTTATGGCCTGAGACTGATCCAGGCTGCGGTGTTTGCTGAGGGTGTTCTGCCCTTCAGTCTCCAACAAAAGAAATGAAATTTCCCCAATCAAGGAATTGGACTGACAATATCTGTAATTTTCTCTGTGCCCCCTCCAAGGTACAGTATCCAATTAATCTAATTAATTATCCAATTAATAACAATAAGAAGTCAGGATAACCTATTGTTTGATCTCTATAACCCAACACAGAATCACAGACTAGCTAGATTTTTATTACCATCATATTAATGCAGTAAAATGTCATGTGAGGGGGAGACCAGGTTTTAGCAGCATGTAATAAAGTTTAGACAGCTGCTATGTACCATATCCACATTTGCAACTCTGTTCTAAGAAGCGAAATGAACACCAGGAAATGGCTCTGTTTGAACTCACAGTGAGTGATCGTTAGTTAGCTTGGGGTGGCCAAGTCTAACAAATCCATAGGCAGCTAGTAAAGCAGATGGTAAAGTCAGCAGAGGGTAAAGATCATCTTTGTGTCCATGCTGTGCCACAGCTGAAGCTCTGCCTCCAGGCTCTGAAGGGATATGGCACCTTCAACAACTGGACCAGGAACTGTGGCAGCAGAGGAGCAAGACTGCACTCCCCTACCCTAATGTGGGGCCATGACTTCTACTGGCAGGGTGAGTGCTCTGAACTTCTGCAGGTCAGGCTGAGAGTAGCCACGCTGTGGTCCTGAGGCTGTTCTGGGCCTGATCTGCTTCTCACAGGAGCTAAAAGCAGCAGCTGACAAGAAATCTTAAGCTATCGATACCTGACTTAGATCCTTGAAGAGGTAATTAGGATACAATAAGCAACCGTGATTGTTTCATGGACTGGCTGTTGCCCTTAGCATGCCACTGCCTAATAACATATATATATATATGTATGCACTTCTTATGTCTCAACAACTAAACAGCAGTTTTCTGCCTAAATCCACTAACAGCATCACTCATGGCATCACTGAGAGTCGGTGGGACTTCATAAGGGCTCATAATTCTCAACAAGAGCATGGAAAATATTTTCTTTGTCTTGTTAGCTAAAAATCTTTACTGAGTCCCAACCGTGAATAGGAGCATCACTTAGACTTAAAAAATAGCTAAAATGTCACTGGATCTCTGGGCATCTTTAACTAATTACATAAATATTAAATATATTTTTCCATTATTTTCTTCTTTTATAAAAAAATATCTTTTTTATGCTCATTATTGCACATAAGTTGGAGTGAGTTAGGGAAAGTGCTGTTGTTGGTATGTCTGTTACGGATAGTTACCAATACACCACCGACAAGCCCTCAAACAGCAAACACAGACATTGTGCATGTGGTTTAGTAACTTACTCAACTGAGTCACTACATGCAGACCTCAGTGCAGAGGTTCTCTGGAACATTGCTCTCTAGTTAGAGGCTTGATAAATTAAATAAGCATGATGAACAAGACAATAAGGTGGCAGTAGGAAATCAAACCATAAAGCATCAGTGACTGGAATACATGTGCTTGTACTATTATTGCTTGGCTGCTAGTCATCAGCCTTGACAGCAGCCAGCTCAGGAACAGCAAAATGAATCTGACTTCTCTTCCAATCACTTCTCTTTCCCACTGGGAGTCTCTGTTGGATTAGCAAAACTACTGACCAACTGATGAGGTCTGAAAGGCACATAAAGAAACAGCAAGAATTGGCTGGTGGAGCACAGATCAGAGCAGAGATCAGCGAGTCACCAATCACACTGATTGGTGAGAAATATTTTCCCTGTGCTCTAGGGACTCAGCTGATGAGTTGGCGATCAACTGGAACTCTCCTATGGCCCCCATACATGGATTTCTCATTGAAGACAAATTGCAAGGGTAGGATGGACCACAGCCGTACCTTGCTCTGCACCCAAGTGAGGATACAGCCAAAGAACTCCAAAGGACTTCAGTAAAAGCTGATGTAAGCCACTACAGCTCTGGGAGCATCAGAAGATGATTAAATGAGACAATGTGGCTGAAAATTGAAGCTGTGAAATTCCAAGTTGGAAATACAGTGTATTTCTTTATAGAAGGAATACGTATAGGTGTGGGAGTAATTAGCTATTTGATTTCCCTGCCTACCGGCAGCGCTGAAATCCTTTAAAACTTGATGTCTTTCTAGATGATGATATTCTAATTCAGCGAAGAGCTATAAGCCTCAGAGGAACTGATTTACTGATCTGTGAAACTGTGTAGCCTGTACGAGGGCTAAGATTGGTGCTTTCTGACATTACTATTCATGTTTGTGTTTCTTCACACTATTTTAATATGCTGCGTTATAAAACAGAAGTTGGTATAAATTGACTGTAGAAAACTGATTCAGGAAGATCCAAGAGTTAAAAACATCCCGACATTCATTCTAATAAAATAATGCAGTCTGCAACATAGATTTGGTTGCAGCAACACTATTTGTCCCAGCAAAGATATGATTATGGGTCAATCATTTCCGTACGTGCATTCCTGGTGTACACTACAGTGATGGATAAGTAAGAAGGCTCTTATCCTGATCTCAGTTAGGATAAAAAGGTAATTTCCCATCCATAGAATAGTGGATGTATTGGTAATGGAACAGAAAACTTCCTACACAAATATCTCAGTGTTAGCAATTGAACTACCAACGGAATCTGAACTACAGCCAAATCAATTTGATAAACTTCCAGAATATGACTGTATCAGCTACAGCTTGCAAAGAAAATGCATTTACTTTTGACTACAGGAAAGAATGCTCTTCAAAAGGAACATCTATGATCTTACTGCTCAAACGATGCTTCACAAGCAGTCTTTTCCAAAGAAAAAGACGCTGTGAGGGAGTGATAGAAGCGGAGCAGAATGCAGTAACCCATATCACATATAACTCAACTCTTTGTACCACAGGTGCACTGACCATCACAATGTGGAAATAAGGCCTTCAGAAGAGCTCTGATCTGAACTCCAGACATTATTCTCCTTTTGTAGATTTCTAACCCCTCTAACCTCCGTGTAAAACCTTCCACCAGCTCCAGTGACTCCCTTTCCGCCTTTCTGGTTAACTCTTAGCCCTCTCTGGACATCCAGGGTAGATGGGCTCTGATGAATTGATGAGACAAAATATGACTCCCATGTCTCTGCTGCAGCTTTTCTGTGTTGTGCCTTGTGCTGAGCACACAAGCAGCTGTGCACACTTACGGGTGTTTTCAGACCCCACGGCAAACCATTGAGGTAATGGTGACTGAGATCCATGAGCATTCTTACTGCAGGATTCTCTACTGCTAAGGTCCTTCTTTCTAGCTTACCACCCACCAAAGACACCTTCCTGCAACTGCATGAGATATACCTCATACCTAGCTATCCCTGTAGGCTAGGGAATTTATCTTCAGAATTAAGCCTTAGAGATGCAGGGGCAGATCTTCAGTGGTGAGCAATTCAGATTTAAGCACTGAGGACCCACTCACCTGTTCTTGATCTTGCTCAACCCAAAAAACTAAGCATTTTTCTCTGGAAAAAAAACAAAGCAGATCTATTCTCTTACAGAACTTAATCAGCTGTGGAGAGGAATCTCGATTTAAATTCCCTGATCCAAATACTCTCCAAAACTTGAGGACAAAGTAAAAATATGGATCTAGACTGAAATTTCACTTACAGCTTCCAATATATACCTCCACTTTTGAACTCCAATGTTTATGAGATGTTGAGATCCGGACTCGCATTTATGTGTTCTTCTCTACTCTCTTCTAGGGAGTTAATAGTGAGAAAAATGGTATCTGAATATTACTTACAAAACAATAGGCCCACTGGCTCCTTGGAAGACCTCATTTGGTAGTCTTTCGAGGTTGTGATTATCACTTAGATTTCTGAAAAACCACAAAAATATTCATGCTAAAACAATCTGAGATGAAAACAGCCCTTGTAGCAGTTACTACCTTCTAATGATTGCTTTTGAGAATAGTAAACAACAGAAATTGTTACAGCTCATCCAGGAAGGTTCCATTAAATGCATGATCCTCTATTTCCCGAATCCCATTTTTATTCAGCCATCTGTAACAGAGAGAAAGCTTTCTTATTCCTGCTTTACAACTATATATAAGTATATAATTCACATCCAGGAAAGGAACCTCAAATAATATTATTAAATGCATATTCAAATGGTGACATGTCTATAAATTCTAGCAAGTAGTATCCCAGGAGCTGGAGGAAGGCTTTGGAAAGTAGACACGAGCAGGGCAGATAGGTACTACCATCAGAGATGATAGCTGGAGCAAGGGCAGAGCTGATGAAGTTGCTGGTACTGGAAGCAGCGGCGGAATCAGTGAGGCTGTTCCAGCTTAATCCCAGGACGGGTGAGACCAGGATCTTTCCTGCTAGTGCTGTTGGTGCCACTTAGTTTTACTTTATTCAAGATGCTTTTTAAACACTGGGCCACAGCTTAACCTTTGCCAGGACCAAAGTGGGGTGGTGGTGGTGCCAAACCTCCCAGGAAGCGGCTGATTCCTCCTACATCTGCTGCCTTGAGAAATTACACTCCCTGTCTGCTCTGCTGCCCCAGTCCCACCTCCCAAGGCTTCCTCCCCCAAGAGGAGACAGAGGTATGAACCTGGGAATTGAAGCTCCTGGGGCTTTCTGCCAATTTGTCACTGAAGTGCATTAACTAATTAAGGTTTAATGTCCTTCCCTCTCTTCCCTTCACCATCCTAAACATTTACATTTGGGTCAGTTATATTTATCGTCTTTATGATGCAATCTTTCATCTCGCTTTAAATGTCACTTTGCAACTCACACCCTCTCCAACAGGCAGTGACAGGTCTGATTGATGGCAAAAATGGGCTGATTTAATTAAACTGTCAGCAAACCTGGATGTTTTAACTCACACTGAATGCTGGGAACGTGAGTGACCCACTTAGATAAGGTCTGAAGTGGTGAGCTAAGGTCAGCATGAAAACCAGTTATGGGGCTGGCTGAAAGGATTACCCTTCTGACCGTGACAGGCAGATGTACATAGCTCTGTGTCTATAATGTCTGTAAGGTCAGATGAGGAGAACTGTCACCGTCCCCTTCACTTGCAAGCGCTAGTAGGCAGGAGTTAAGCAGGCACAGATGAGAGACATGTCCCTGCTTATAGCATTTAAAACATTTATTATATTACATTGATCTTGTCCATTCATAACTGTCAGGATGATATATATGCTTTTAATCACAGATTAGCATTTACTGCATTCTTTCACTGAACATGATGCTATGAAATGAGATACTAAGCTTGTAAAACCAGAGTCACTGTTGCCATACAGTGTGGACTATATAGTCCCATCACCTGGCTAATTGAATTCAAACAGTAAAAAGAGTAAAAAAGGATTTTACCTAAATCCCAAGGCCTCATTATAGTACGCAGAGACAAGTTTCTGTTGACACAAACTCTCCTCTCCCTTCCAGCCTTACCAACTCCACTAACTCTTACATTACCAACAAGTGACAATGGAGGCAGAGATGCAGAGCTTCCTGATTAGGAAAGCCTAATCAGGGACTGTCAAAGCACACAGGCAGGGCCTCTATCCAAAGGGAGAACTATAGCAGAATCAGGACATTATGTGACCAGGTGATGGTGGCCAGTTCTCCTTGCACACATTGCAGGAAGCAGGGCAAAGCAGCCACAGCTTCTTTGGGCAACCTGTGCCAGGGTCTCACCACCCTCACAGGGAAGAACTTCTTCCTCACACGTAACCTAATCTCCTGTTTGAACCTCTTGTCCTATCACTACACTCCCTGATGGGGACAATACTGATGGTCTGACCTTGCCCTCATAAAGATCAGTGTGAGCCCATTCAGTCAATCAGATCTTGCTTGTCTACTTCAGGACGTGAAGCAAACTGCACACACACACAGAGTGGGAAAGTTTTCCAGTCTGGTCACTGGTTAGGTGAAACGAAGACAGCTTGTTAGCAAGCAAACAGTAGGTTTTGATATACCAACAGAAGCAATCAAAGAAGTCAGATCATTAAAATACATGACTGTTCAAGTCAAATGTAGCGTCATCTAACCATGCAGCTTGAAACTATGTTGTGAACTGGCCTGTATCAGTGCATTAACATTGGGTGCATTTCCACAACATCTGCATATATTTTGCCAGAGTAATAAATGCCTTTGAATGATGTGTCTGAGTGTAAATATTTATGAGTCATGCTATCCTTTTGAACACAATTTGTATCACATGGAGCTGTTGTTGTAGGAGGAATGTGTTTAACCTTGGCATCGGTAATTGCTAAATATGCTGTATGCTGTGCTTCTAAAATAAAGAGTAGGATTAGAACACAACAAAAACTCACAAAGGCATTAATTTTTCATGGCAGGCTAACAGAATACCTGGATTTCAGGAACAGGGAAGAAGCCTAAAACCTCAGGTTGAATTTGGAAACGTATGAAATAGTGCCCATCCCCTAATACCCTTGACCTTATTCAGGACAAAAAAAAAGAGCCAACAAGAAGATCAATGAATTTTCTAAGTCTTACTCACAGAATCAGATTCTCAGAACTGAGGCCCATGAATGAATTCCTTTCAATTGTACGTATGTTGAGATTGTCTTGAATATCCCTGAAAAATAAAATACAGTGGAAACCATTGGATCGTGTATACAACAATAGATATTTTTGTACCTTTGTGAGCCTTTCAATACTGTACGCTATTTCCACCACAGTATTTTTCCACGTATACAATCTGAGGAAGCATTACAGACGAAGGGTAACAAGTTAAGGTTTTAAGATGTTTTGTCTGCAGAGTGCAAATGATGAGTTTTCCAGGTTAAAAAAAGGCTGGAGCAAAACGTTTCCAGGACCCCCCCACTTTCCTCCCAAATAGGCTGAAGTAATTAAAATGCATAAAAGCTTTGGTCTCATAGCCCTCATAAGGTCTCATAAAAACTCCTGAGGTGGATGAGATCCTTCAGCAAACGAACTACACAGAAAACGCAAGCTGAGGGGCTGCTTCTCGCAGCCTCCCAACCAGAAGAATGAAGTCCCCCCCCCATGTCAACAGGGTTCCTTACAAGCTTTGTATGTGCTTAAGAACTTAAGACCCGGGACCCCTGTCAATGCAGTTTGTTGAGCTGACAAGTAGGCATGTCAGTCTTTCAGCAGTTTTGACTAATATAGATGTACATTCTGTTGCTTGCTCAAAATAGACCTCAAAGAAGTTAAATAGGATTACTCATAATTTAGCCTGAGATACGGTTGTTTTCATGCTGTTTCTGTTGGAAAGCACAGTATGAAATAAATTATCTGAAAGCTTGAAATTAAGTGCAGCTCCAGAATTATCTCACGCTGACAGCTGAGTTTGGCCACAGCTCTGCATTAAGTGATACTTACACAGAGGCCTCATTCTGCAAACTGAGGTCAGCAGAGGTAGGAGTAGGGAGGGAGTGCTGCATCCATGCAGTGAAGTGTATCCTTTTGTTAAAGACCTGCACCAGCCCTTTATAAACATCTGTGGCCAATCAAGATGTATCTTTGGGACTTAAAATACTGGCACAACTGAAGCCAATGGGAGTTATCTTATTGACCTCAGTGGGGCCAGAGTTTGAACCAAGGTCTAGTCTGGGACTCAAGCAGTATCAAGTCCTACCTATTCTTAGAGTCATAGAATAGTTTGGGTTGGAAGGGACCTTAAAGCTCATCCAGTTTCAACCCCTTGCCACAGGCAGGGACACCTTCCACTAGACCAGGTTGCTCCAAGCCCTGTCCAACCTGGCCTTGAACAGGGATCCCTGCCAGGGATGGGGCAGCCACAGCTTCTCTGGGCACCCTGTGCCAGTGCCTCAGCACCCTCACAGGGAAGAATTTCTCCCTAATGTCTTATCTAACCCCCTCCTCTGTCAGTTTAAAACCTCTTCCCCTTCTTATAGCAAAGTGAAGTGTTTCATCTGAAAAAAAAAACCCAAACCTTTTGCTCAGCAGGGCACAATCATTCAAGTCTAGTTAACACTGATGATAAACATATATAGGTATATCTATTCCTAGGAGGAATCTGTTGCATTTGCTTGATGGTTTTGAGGAGCCCTGAAGTGCAGTTCTCAGAATTACTTATATATGTGTGTATATATATATACAGATATATACATACTTATATATGTGCATATATAACTTATATATGTGTATACCATATACTCAGGCACCCCCCTCTATGTTTTCAATGCATTTTTATTTCTACCAATAGCCATTACTACAGCAATTGCAGGATTAATGTTTCTGCAGCTTGAAATCTTCTAGTCACAGACTTGGCTGTGCAGAACTTTGCCTGTGCATTAACAATATATCTTGGTCAAAGGAAGAGAAGAGATAGTCGCTTGCTTCCTTTGTGTTCTGGCTGCAATTATGCTAAGAACTGATTAAAAACCTTACATCAAGGTATTTTTCAGTGAAAAAAAAAAATCAAGCTTTTTCTGATCACATGTTTTACTCAAAATCCCCAATGCTTTTACGGTGAAAAAAAGCACTTCACACAAAACTTTACACAAACATTTTTTCCCTGCTGCCACCAGACTTTTCCATAGGAAAAATATTCTCTGGACAGTTTTACTGCCAGTGGCAAAGAAAGAAAAGGGTATGGCAGAGTTATTCCCCTGTGTTTTCTTTCTGGTTTTTACTCTGTGATGTGGATACCTCTCCACAGGACACAGCTCTGAGATCAACCCTTCCCATGCAAGCCAGAGAACGGTCACCAGGTGGTAACGCATTTCCACTGCCACCAGCCCGGTTTGGATTTCAGTTGGTGAAAGGGGAGTAAAAGGCTGTTACCCACCCTCTGGGCCACCCAGGCACACACTCACAGCGTAGTTAAAGGAAGAGCAGTCTGTAAAGTGCAAGTTAGAATGCTTTGTGGAAGGGAGACCTAGAGAGAACTGAGACCTTTTGGGCAACATCATCATCGGCCCTAGATAATTACAATCCAAAATCTACCACATGAAGCTAATAAGCAAACACAAGAGGAATCACATCTTGAAAGAGGAATCTTATCTTCAAAGGTTTTGTTGGAGCAGAAGACCATTCAAAGGGAGCTTTTAAAAGTGAAAACCAGACACTAAAACTTACAGCAAAACTTTATGGAAAGAGTGCACCTTATGGACAGCAGGTAAAAACCGAAGGCCAGTGTTTGATATCAACCTATTGGAGAGAGAACAGATGAAGATTATTCACTCTGCCCCAGGAGCAAAGCAATAATTAAACCAAAAGTAAATTGTACTTAAAATGGCGGCCAAAAAGGCAGTTTAGCCACAAATGGGAGAGCTGCCCATAGGACTTGAAACTGTAATGTAAAAAGGCTCTTCTGCAAAGCACAAGACTGAATTCTGCCCCACTGAAGTCAAGGGAGAAACCCTACCTTGGATCATTCCACAGTCCCTCCTGGTGATCCCAGGGAACTGTCACTATTAATTTCCCAACCATATTCTGAGAAACCAACTGCACTGACACAGGATAATTATTTTCACAGTAGCTTTTCTAAGACAAAACTCACCACAATTTTAACCTTCTATCTAGAGGCTGTATTAATTCCATTGGCAGTAACATTATTTCATGAAAGTAAGAGAGAATTAGGACTCTTTATACCCCAGCACCTCCAATAGTGGCAAACTGAACATATGGGACTGCTTCAGCAGTTTATGTGACTCAAAATGGGCCTGAGCCACTGTATTTATCTACGTCTCCTCTCCCACCGCATTAAGCATCACTGTCCATGAAACACCATCCTAGAAACACTGACTGTGAAGGAGAGCCCTGCATCCACAGGTACCCACAGAGCTGTACCTCATCCAATCTAAACAAATGTTGTTACCTAGAGTAGTAGCCAGTGCTGGGCAACAACACTGCCATGCAGCAGGAGATGCCTGGTGGCTGCTGATGGCTGGAAGGAAGGATGAGCACAAGAGGGAGGAGGAGCTGGACTAGCCTGGGATCTGACCAGCTGGGAGTTTTGCCCAGCCATCAAAATGCCTCATTTCATCTCACCAACCACCAAATGTCTCACCAACCAAAGAGGAAATCTGGGTTCTTCAAAGTTCAGTTGTAGCCCTGTATTTTTAACATGTGAGATGGCAGAGAAGGTAAACTGTCACTGAGAATACCCGTTCCTTAATGAATGTGTTAGTAGTATGTGGAAGGTAGTTTTTACCCTGGCACTTACACAGAACAATATTCTTTCACTACTGGATGTGATCTGTTGGTTTGGTGGTTTTTTTGGATTTATTCCTGAATAGCTGAATGGTGATGAAAAGCACTATTTGAGACTGGAAAAAAGTAACAGAATTCATTTGATGTTTATTATGAACATCGATTATTTCGGGAGTGTTGCAAACTTTCAGGTTTCATAATCTGAGCTGAAAATGAACACCTCCATGTGACAAAGCAAATCCTACATTTGGGCACTCGGGGTGACACAGAGGTCCATAAAACACTCATTCACTTGGGTAAGTACTGGCTCTGAGCTCCCCGAGGTGGTACCTGGTGATCCTCGGATGTTGAAAAGCCGCCGTGTTCTGTTTCATCTTATCACAAAATGTAGCAGATTGTATGCAGGAAAAAACCCTTAAATATAGCAAATATTCAAGAAGCCAATTTGGGAAAGTTGCTGAAATGTCATGGCTATTCCGTCTCAGAAGTCACAGTGGTCTGACACTGCATTAGCTTAAAAATAACAGCTGTCACATGTGACCAAGAAAGCTCTACAAAAATGTCTTTGAAAAGCTATTACTTATAGTTAAATAGAAAGCATGATTTCACATAGAAATAGAAAGCAGGGACATTTCACAAGGCCCTTATTACTTAAAAGTACCTATACTTTGTAAAAGGAGTTAGCTGAAAAAATTAGAGGCAACAGAAGAACCTGTACCTCTTCCCTTCCAGCACTTTAAAGCACACTCTCTAAATAACAGGTGATGTACAGGATTTTAGTTGAAAGCTGCCTTTAATTTTGAATGAGTCATATTCTAGAAAAGAATGCAATTCTTTTTACAAGCCCCTTGTTAAATCTGAATTACAACATGCTTTTCCTCTAGTTGATAAATGAAAAAGCAAACTGATGCCAAGTAGTGTGTGGCTATTGTAGGACAGTGAAGACACGAGAAGCTTTCCTCCCTTGAGGAAAATCTCAGTCCTCATGTTGCTGTAATGAAAGGTGATGATACTCTAACATATGCTATTCAAACTCTGCTCCCAGTTGCAACTTACTCCCAACACATCAAAATGACAGCCTGGGCTTTCACCACGTGTGTGAAAAACCACATTCAAGGCCTTGGCTGATGCCACAGCCCTGATCTTTCCAGTAATCCCAAGGTGTTCAGGGCTCAATTTGTACTGATGTCAACTGAGCAGCATGAGATAAAGAGGAAAGCAGCTTTGACAAATCATTACATACTGAAGTAAATCTACAGGTGGCACAACGCACTGATTGCACAGAGCGGTGACTGAGAGTAGGAGAGGAGAGGGTGCTCTTGCCATTAACTGGAGAAAAAGAACTAAAAAATATTTAGTTAGGCTGCATCTTAGATCTTCCCTCTCCTTTTATTCAGCCAGCAAATCCCAGAGGCCTTTAAGTGGATAATCTTGTTAGAATGTAGATAATCCAATTTACTGAGTATCTTTCCTGCAGGACAATTTTGTCAATATATTTACCATTTAATGTATACATCCTTAGTAACCTCACTTTAAACAGGTGTCCTCTTTAATCTGAGTGAATCCCCGCTTGCCATGCGTAAGCAGCTCAGTAAGAACCTGTTTCTCAGATGGTTGATGGCTGCTTTCCAAAGCATTAACTGCCTTGCTAGAAAGGCTTACCGGACTCAGCACTTCAGAAAACATAGCACCATGATCAGCAGAGAAAAAACTAAATCTTTCAGAAGGTAATTCCTGGAAGATTCTCACTGTTTTTCTCCAAATACAGCAACGTCTGCTCTTTTGGATGCCAACTGATGCCAATTGGTAGGGGCTAACTCTGACAAAACTGGGAGCAGTTTACCTCATCAACTTACTGTGGGTATTTGTTGACGTGCAAACCGGAGGTAGGCAGAGATAAACACATCAGCACTCCCTTCTGTGTCTTTTAATCATGCTGGTTACTTTCTATTGCATGTGAGCCTGATTCATAAAATCACAGAATGGGTTGGGTTGGAAGGGACCTTAAAGCTCATCCAGTTCCAACCCCCTGCCACAGGCAGGGACACCTTCCACTAGACCAGGTTGCTCCAAGCCCTGTCCAACCTGGCCTTGAACACTGCCAGGGATGGGGCAGCCACAGCTTCTCTGGGCACCCTGTGCCAGGGCCTCACTACCCACAGATCACTCCAGCAAGGGATCCCTCTGACGTATGTGTCCCAGCTTTCCAGGCTAAACTGAGCATGTAATCCATACCACCCGCTTCAGGCGCAAGGTCTTTCTTTAACCGTGAGGCTGCCATGCAAAAGGAAGGAGAGGAGCATCACTTCTGTTTATTGAAGAGCCAACTCCACGCAAAGGGTCAGCAATGCTGTGAATTTTGCGGTTTGGGTTTAGGTACCATGCCAGGTACATGTGCCAGATCCTCCACAAAATAAGACCAGGCAGGCACAATCAGCTGCAAGACTTTGGAGACGGGCTTTGCTCTCCACAATGCAAACTATTTTGCTGATAAAATGCATGCTTTTTCAACCTATGTTTTCCCTGCCCTCCAACAATCCAGCTGTATGCCCTCAAAACTGATGTGAAAGGAGCGTAATGTTTAGACCTTTCTATTTTAGGCTGAGATTGCTTAATACAGAACATTGACACATCACTGTAAAAAAGGGACCAAAGGACACAGATTCCACATGAGAACTAATTCTGGAAAGGAAATAGCTTTGAGAAGCCATCACTACATTATTAAACAGACAATGCCACAGCTCTCCCTAATGAGAGCCAGATAAATAATCTTGTACCCATGAAAAGGTCAATAAGTTACCATTTGGAAGCAGTCTGTCTCTTTGGCTTACATCCAAGAAGAGCAATTAGCAATTCTCTTCACTGCTTCTAAAAGACCAGCGAGAAAGATTTTCTTTTCTAGGTTAAGAATAGTTCAGTATTGCATTTCTTCAGCATTTCTCCCTCCTTTGTGCTTTTGCCATACCAGCAATGATGATACAGGAGACAAAGGGAATAGGGTGAGCAGGGAACGTATTTGTATGCAAGCTGACAGATAAAACCATGTTAATGTTTAACTGCTAGTGGCTGTAACGAGCCCATGAAGCTGATGAGAGGACTGCCAAAGCTAGCCAAAGCTTCTTGCCTCCCCATAAATAAGACCTACTGGCTATAGAGTTATTTTTGAGGAAGCATGGGAAAAGCCTTGCAAGCAACACGTTGTAAAGGTGATTAAACTGATAGGTTGTGGTGCCTAGGCTCAGTATCAGCCATTAACACTGGTTAATTTCTTTTTTTAAGGAAAACTGCCAGTAAATATGTATTTTTCCATGAGATTTTCTGTGTTTTAACAGTTTGATCACAGCCAAGCACTGGTGTGAAGAATCATACTATGGGTCTCCTACCCTGCCAGATGCCACCACAGCTGGAAACTTCAGAAGAACCACAATGAGCCCAGCAACAGGCAGGTACCTGAGACCCACTGGTTTGGGTCCCACTACATCTTTTTACACCAAGATCAGAAGGTGCCTGTACGAGCTGTTCTGTCCAGTGGGTCAGACCAGGAATGGCTACAGAGGTCTATGGCAGGGTCTGCAGCAAGTATCTCTCTGAGCACAGGCCTCCATTTCCAGCTCTGCTGCCTTGATGTGGACTGTTTGGGAAGCTGGCATGAACCCCAGCTGGGGATCAAAAACACCATGTAAGCGACAGTGCGACCAGCGTCAGGTTTGCTTTTCCACTCACACACAACCCTGCATGTGGTCAGACAGCATCTGCCAATCCGTTTTGTGACAAGGTATTTATGAAATCACTTGCTATTCTTTCCTAACTGTCAGCAGTTAAAGGGAGAATTAGGCTGTGATGCAAAGGTCTGTTAGTTTTCCCTTCAAGGCCTTAAAACTCATATCATTTTTATCAGCTCAAATAGCTGCTCATACTGTTTCTATCCACACAGATGTCCAAGCCTTTTCTGAATTATTTTAAACTCCAGTCCCACATGTTTACAACCTTTTACTTCTGTATTGTACTAAAAGAATATCCACAACACAACAAAAGACCTGAAAACTGGACACAAACCCCATCAATCCATTACTCCGCATCTTGCCTTATGTTCTCCCTAACTGACCCTTCCTGGCACATCCCAGCTAGGTGAATATTAGGACTAGGTTACCTGCAGCAGCTGCTCTTTTGCAGCCTTCCATCAAGTTTTCTGCTTTCTCTTAATTTAACACTCCTGTCCTTTCAAACAGCAAAAACTTTCTGCAAGCACCAGTGAATGTCACAAGGGGATGGAGAAAATGGCAGTCTACAAAAAATGTGCCAAAGAGAGCAAGAAGGTACGACTACGTAGAAAGAGTGACCTGAGCATGATGTAACTCAGCAGCACACCCAGCTCATTGCTACATGCATGGTTCTGCTCTTGATCCCCGTGGTGTGAATTGCTGTAGTTCCACTGAAGCCAAAGTTGTTGCACTGATTTATATCCCCAGCACAGCTACCTCAAACCTTGTCATTAGCATGAAAGACACATTCACCTGTTCATCTTTGCAGCAGTAAAACCTGCATCTTCTGTACTATCTATCATTGTATAAGAGTTGTTCAGGTTTTATTTTCCAACCTAAAATGAAGGCATAAAGGGGATACAGCATAAATCCATTAGTGGAGTAAATATCGAAGATTAACTTTATCAATGTAAATCAGAGAAAGCTTTGGCGCAAAAATGAATGTGAATTAAGTGGCCATAAATAAAAGCAGAGGAAATATTTTAGTCACCAAGTCATTGAGTTTCTGGAAAAGCCTGCCCTGGGAAAAAGAGAGAGAGCAGGGAACAACAGAGAGCATCAATAATGTCAATTAAACACTTAATTAATGGGATACATGGAATGGAGCCAGTAAGAAATAGGATATAGTCATCTGGAGAGTAACTTCCAGTCCTGTATGCCCATAAGGGAGAAACCTTTAAAAAATCCCCACATGTATTTTCCTCTGATTTCAGCTAGCGAGTAAAACTAGCTAAAGAGGAGTGAGGAATGGTCAGTTAGACAAGCAATCCTCTATATTTTTCATCTGTTGCTTCTATAGGTCATAGTAGTGTGGCTGGAATTGAAGTTATGTACAGGTAGGATCTCCGAATGCTGGAGCTGATGGGTATGGGAGCATGGAATGGTGAATGTTCAAAAGAGGAAGCACCCACTAACGTCTAGAGAAAAACTTCCACTACTTCAGATGCTTAAATTGGGATTTAGCCTTTCCTCATGACCTGTAATTTCTGTGTCACACACTTACATCACTGAAATGAGTGTGTTCATTAGTATATTTGTATTTCTTCTACAACTCTGTATGAGATGAATATGCTCTCATTCTTTCTACCTATATGTAGACCTGACAACTGTACTACCCACAGCAGCTTGTTCTGCGGATTCTACATGGGAGAACAATCACTGTGGTTTTGTTCATAAATAGCCAGAACTATTCAAAGACAGTAGTCACTGCTGAATGACTCAGACTTGAAATAAAAGGAAAAAGGCCCATGGTTTCTCCTCATGACAAACTTAAAGCTTTGTTTCCCTACCGTCAAGACAAAATCTGTATTTCAGTTATACACATACAAAAGTTAAAGTTTATCAAGCCGCCTGGGGAATTTGATAAAGCACTTTTCAGTCAAAATTCTGGGGAAAGTGACAATCCTACAGCAACTCTAACCACATATTCCACTTCAAAGAGGGTTTAAACTATGATGGTTTGTGTAGCACTAAATACATCTCATCTCTTAAAGTCCAAATCTCAAATCTTAAAGTTCAAATTCAAAGCAATACCTCTTGGCAGTTGTTGAGCCCAGAACCTGTCAAATACTAGTGAATTTCAGAGACTTTAAACACTCATTAGCTTACTGGGAGTTATGCCTATTAGACCACTGGCCTAATTTCATCTTGTCATCTCTACCCAAACAGTTAAGCACTTAATCTTCTACACTCAAATGTAGAAATCATGATCAGGCTTCTTAAATGAGTTGGGAATAGAAGGCTTCTTGAAGAAGTAAGGCTTCTTCTATATGCTGGGAACAAAAGACTGGCTATGTGTGCTCAGGTGGATGGGCATACAAAAGTTAAGTTGATGTACTGCTGAGCGTACATGCCATTGTCCAGCAAAGAGCACCATGGTGGCTTATTTAAGCTACGGCCATTAAACTCAATTAACTTTAAAAGGAGTTCATTGGACTTCATTGGGGTTTTAAAGCAGAGGAGAGATTGTTAGTCACATTAAGATCACAAGCTAAAAGATGTGAAAATATTTTTGAGGGATAGTTTATTCTAAAGATGGATTCAATTATTACTGAATTTTGATGGCAACGCCATGGGAGCAGATGTGGCAACCATATTTGTGCAAATGGCATTCTTGATGAGGCTGGCTAATGAAATAAGGTTATACCATACATCAGTACATTGTATTTTTAGGGTTTGAATCATCTCACATCAAGTGTTAATGCATACCATTGCTATAGCACTGCCATTGCTAAAGAAAAGAGAATTTGAATGTTTAAGACAATGTGCATGAAGTATAACAGAGGGCAGGGCCATAGTAAAGACAGATGAGAAAGATCTTCTTCTCAAAGCTCTCAAGAGGAATTTCCACCTAAGCCCTTTTTAATAGACATATAAAAGGCCCAGCTCCTTTTCTCCTCACTTAGTTTCAACCTGAGGAAGGCTCAAGGATCTTGTGTGTGAGACTACTCCATGGAGGTTATTACCTTCAGCTTTTGTGAGGACTTTGCACAGGCCTAGGCGTGAAAATGTGGATAGACAACGTGCAACTACTAGTGAGGAGAGAGCCTTATCCTGCCTCATCACCAAAAGTGGTCAGCATGCGCAGGCAGAAACACATCTGTATTGTTCAAAATAGCTATAGTACTTGCAAAGAGTAAAAGACCTTACAAGTATCTGAGGCTCGGAAGGTATTGGAAGGCATCCTGATCAATGTACACGAGGTTGTTGGCTTTCTCAATTCTTCTGTGGAGAAAAAATGAAACACCGGAGAAGATACATCAGTATATTGATCTTAAAATATCTGTGGTAGCCCCATGATGTAGCGGTACTATACACTGAGATTTTCTTTTTGACAGCAGATGATGTGCAAGGTTTCAGAGCAGCCTTCCACAGATCAGCAGACCCCACCACTTTTTGATATTGGCAGTGGTTTGAGGATAACCTTCAGGATCGCCAGGGAAAGAAAGGAACAGTTAGACACGAAGACAGAAAAGACAAAGGGGGGTTTCAATGTTCCTGTATCTCTATGAATTCTTCAGAGCTTACCTGAACCAAGCTGCAAAATCTTTGCTACTTGCCTATAATGAATCTTTATAATTGTCTCCTTTGAATTTAGATTGCTCATTACTTACATTTCATGTAGTTGGGGAAGGTCGGAAAACACATTTCCCTCTATGACCTCCAAGGCATCATTCTGTGAGATCTCTCTGAAAAATAATTAAAAATCAAAATATTTCAAGGCATGATGAAACAGAGAATGGGCAAGTGAAAAACTCACAAGGAATTTCTTCCCAGGTTACTTGTAAGTTTTAAAACCAAGTTGGATATCAGATAAGAAAACAGACCCCAGAAACACCAGTGAGCTGCCACTAAGAAAAACACCAACAGTCAAAAGACATCTTCTGAGGCTGAAGTTTGTAACAGCAGCCCTGCGCCTCCTGCTGTCACAATTCTTTGTGTATTAGAAGTCACGTTATATGCATCATGGGCTACTGGATCACTGGCATCACTAATTACTGATAGAGTTTTAATGAAATCTTTTCACTTGGTGAAGAAAGAGGGGGGGAAATAAAGACCACTAAAAAGCACCCAAGGAATATGACGAAACTTCAGCAGTAGGATATGCTGCTGTTTTGACCCAAAGTAAACCATAGATATTAACAATTAAGCCACCAGCAGACACATCCTTATTAACAGGAGCTGGAGACCACAAACATGATGAAATCTTCCATACCTTGGAGAAAACCCTGTTTGATCTCATCTGTATACAGTTAATGCCCACCTACAGGCACAGATCTGCAGAACAGAAATTGCCAGTTTTGTGTTATCAACACACCAGAATGCACCAGTATACATTTCTTTGCTCCCTTAATTTGTGGGATGGCAAAGAGAGGGCTCAGGCTCTTGTGTGATTTAGAGCTCAGCAGTTCTCCTGGTCAATCAAGCAGGAGCTACTGCAGTGCAACCTGTCCCAGTTCCATCCCTTAATGCTGGCAGTGACCAGGAAAGCCAACATAAAGCCAGCTATGCCAAAAGTTTCTCTACTGTGATTTGTGGGAAATGGTGTCATTTTCCCAGGCTGTGGTCAGCTGTAGGAAGCAAAATTTGTAATACAGATATAATTTGGTGGTAGTGTGACAGTCTGTTGGATTTTAACGGCACAAAGATGTGCACATCTTTGGAGCGAAACCTGGATGAATGGATTGCAAACTGCTTCTGGATCTCTTGTTCTTCTGAAATTATTATGGCTGCAAATAGATTTGACCAGGCCTGAGGTAAAACAATAGATTGCAATGTTAGGTGCACAGTCAAAAAAATAACCACAAAAAACTATTGCAAGTAGTATAAAAAGCATTCCACTTCCTTCTGAGTAACAACTGAACCTGATAAATTACCTGCACACTTAACACTAAACAAAAGCCTTGTAAAAGAAGGTAAGGTGTTCTTCTGCTTTAAAAAATGCCTCAGTGGTTTGCTATTTTTAAGTTTACTACGAAGCTTTCCCTCCTGTTTCCTCAAGGATTTTTAGGGAAGAAATCAAGCTCTCCTCTTCACTGGGAGCGCTAAACTGACTGGAGAACAATAAAAGTACATGAGGACTGCCAGTAGGTTCTTGGTAGAGCGCAATGAGAACTGGGTCTGTTTAGCAGTGCCGAACCACCAGCTCACAGGTGAACATGTTCCTCTGTATTACTTAGGTTTCAGCAGCAACAAAATGCTTCGCCCGAGACTGGGATCCCTTCACACCATGCAAGGCACACAGCCATTGCAAGGGATGTTTCAAAAACATTCTATTATTTTCCTGGTTTTTTTTAAATAATTATAATTTATATACATAATTAAAATAATTATATATAAAAGATAGTTAACATATAAATATATATAAAATACAATTTTACATATAATTACAATAATAATATTACAAGACACAGGGAAGAAGCAATCACCCCTGTACTGTATTTACATCTTGGTACAGTTTGCTTGCTTAATTATAGTCCAGAAGATTCAACAACATGGGAAATATCTCATACTTTAAAGGTTTGAGTTGTTTTTTCTCGTGCTCTTTCTAGGGGGTGAACAGTATATTTGCCATTCCCCACAACCTAAAAATCAGCTGTCTACACAGAAAAGGTTTATTAAGAAACCACGTTACAGTAGTGACCTCACCAGACAGATAGGGCTGTTGAGGGTGACAATTCCTTATGATCCAAGATGTTATCTAACTTTGGAACGTGAATGATATACCTCTCTTAATGGAATTCTTAGAAGCCAATGTTTTGGCTTACTAAGTGTGGGACAGGTTATGGGCTTTGTTTTGGTTCAAGAAATGGAAGAAAGTCGAGGCTGTTCAGCCTGGAGAAGAGAAGGCTGCGTGGAGACCTCATAGCAGCCTTCCAGTATCTGAAGGGGGCCTATAGGGATGCTAGGGAGGGACTCTTCATTAGGGACTGTAGTGATAGGACAAGGGGTAACCGGTTAAAACTTAAACAGGGGAAGTTTAGATTGGACATAAGGAGGAAGTTCATTACTGTAAGGGTGGTGAGGCACTGGAATGGGCTGCCCAAGGAAGTTGTGAATGCTCCATCCTTGGCGGTGTTCAAGGCCAGGTTGGACAGAGCCTTGGGTGGCATGGTTTAGTGTGAGGTGTCCCTGCCCATGGCAGGGGGTTGGAACTTGATGATCTTATGGTCCTTTCCAACCCTAACTGTTCTATAATTCTATGATATAGATCTGATTAAAGCAGCGCATGAGCAGGCCTTCTGGAAGGCTCGGAGAACACATGGATAAGGAAGGAATGAAAGAGAGGTAGCAAGACAGGAGTATCTACATTGCCTTTACAAGATTCAGGTTTTAAAAGATTATTTCTTTTTAAAGATTACATTTTTAAAAGAATTAAATAATATTCATATAAGGGGGTGTTGCAGAGATTTGGGGAATGACCTGACTTTCATTCTCTATACCTGTTCAGGCTGTCATTTACGTAAGAAGGATAAACTAAAAATATCACATTCCACTTAAGAGATCAGTCACGCACTGTGAACAACACGCAGCACTCGTCTGGGGTTTGGTTACATAATTTCCATGCACAATTTACTCATATCTAGCAAAAAATGCACACCCTGCTCATGGAAAACCCAAAGAACACTATCTTGGATATAGGTATCTCTGGCCTTAAAAGTACAAACCATTGCTGCTCACATCAAACAACCAGACTCAGATCCTCTGCAGAGAAGAGCAAATAATATCTGTAGCAGCAGCTACAAACAGAAAAGGGAGATTCCTGCCTAGTATTTGTGCAAGTGATTTGTCTTACAGTATAAATACACACAAACAGACGATTGCTGGTAATGCATATCTGATTATATGTCATCAAGAAAGAAGATGGGACTGTTATTATGTTGTTTGTTTGTAATGAATGATACCATTAGCTCTACTGTTAGCTATCGCAGCAAATCCAGAGAGCAATCCGAGTATCATTTCTGATGCATGAAAGCTTTTGAATAGATGGTATGCAAAACAATCAGGGGCAATTGCTTTAAAAAACCCCAAACCTCCAAAACCTCAAACCACCCACTGGTTCCAAAATGCACAAGCGTCTGCCTAAGCTTAGTCTTCACTGCAAGAACACCTCTATTGAAATCAACAGTTGCCTTCGAAATCATAAACTGTTTACTCAAACACAGTCCAAAAGAGGAAAAAAAAAACCCAGTAAAGATGTCTTACAAAGGAACCCAGCACAGTAATTTTTATGTTTCTTCAAGGAGAATGTTAAGACTTCCAGGTGTGACAACATCAAATGAGTAAGGGAATTTGCCACCACTGTAGCAAACTGTAATCATTATTACCCATTCACAAGCAACTGACTGCAATGTAGCATTGGACTTGATGATCTTCAGGGTCTTTTCCAATCTAGTTGATTCTGTGATTTCCACTTGTGAAACCCAGAGCTAATGACAGTAGGGAGAGAAATGGAATACAAAGAGGAGGAGGAAGGTGCTGCCTACTGGCAGCACAGCCTTAGCTTGGTTTAACCTGCCTGCAAAACTGCCCTTAGGCAGGGCTGGGAGTGCATTTCATGACATCCGTGACGAGAGCCCAGCATGAAGCATAGGGAGTATTCCTCTTCAAACCAGCTGCACTCATGCAGTGTGACCCACAAAAATCAAGATACACTGAAACAGCCTTTTAAATAATTCTGTTAGCAAGGAATTTATAGTTTGTGGCAGTTTCTTTGTAGCCCTCCAAAGAAAATATCCCTTAGACTAATCAAAGTCTTACAGCAACAGCAAGACTGTACCATTCACAAACTAATGGTCTTGCAGCCAAGTGGTCTCATAGTTCAAAACAATTAAAGAATAAAAGACTATATGTCTTTTTTATGATAAGAATTCCTTTCAGGAGCAGAGCAGAGCACACAGACAGGGATAGGATCAATTTTCCCGTTAGGAACTGTTCGTATTTCAAACAAATGTGTACACACCTGTATACATTATATACAGATACAGAAGTTTAACATAGAATAAGTGGAAACTTGCATGCAAGGAGGAAAGGATACCTATAGCAGAAGATTGGCTTAGAGGCAGATCACAGCATCAGTCCCTTTCACAGAGCCCAGGGACATACGCTCTTGAGCATGAAGACCTTGCAACACCAGCAGCAGGGATGACGTAGAGTAACTGATGCCCAACTGATGAGCTTGGCTGGGTGACAACCACAGTAAATGTGGGATATATGGATTTCTGTGTTTCATCTCTCTGTGGCAGACTAGCAGACGGGGCTAGTCCTGTGTGTTGAGGTGGCTTGGATACTTGTTTGGTGTGTTCACCTTGCCCACAGACGTGGCATGTGGTGTGAAGGGAGGTTTTTCCACCCTCTCTAGCCACTCTGCCCTCCTCTGTAGTGCTCCTCCAGCTTTTCTTGATGCCCTTCCAGAGCAGGTATATACATGGCTGTACACTTGATTCATTCACTTTACATTTCCTGTGATACATCATAACAAGGCATTTTGGCCTTTTATCCTCAAGCCTTTGAGGCAGTGTTTTTGTGGCATAAATATCCTGTGTATTCCTGTGAACAATTTATTTTCACTCTACAGGTACCTGCAATTAGCAGCGATACTGGATGTATCAGCTACTCATTGCCAGAGCAGGTGGCCTCACTGGGCTCGCTGCACTGCAACAAATCAATAGCTTTGCACTGATTTAGAGGGAAAGGGAAGAAAAAAAAAGACCAACAGTTTCATCTTTCTACCTTTACCTATAAATAGAGCAATTTGCATAAATTCTGATCAGAATGAAAGAAAGAAGAGCTCCTTTACACAACTGTTTCTGTTCAGAAACAAGCCAGTGTAAAACCTCCTTTGGAAAACTTCCCTCTCAAGTGACAGCAAAAGGCTACTATGCTGATTTAAAGAGGTTACAAAAGAACAGCTATTTTTCTTAAAAGTATTAGAGACTTTTGACCTTTTAAAAATAGATAGTTGACACTTTCTGCTGCCACTTCCCTTGTGAACATGAAAAACTCGTCTCCCTACCACGATTTATTGAACACCAGGGAGTAACAGGCTAATATATCTTAGCAGTTATTGACAGTACAAAAATGAATCCAAACACTGACTCTTCTCATCATCTCTTTACTTTGCTGAAGATACACACGTTTTACTAACCTGACTAAATAAGCAGGATATCCATTTAACCAACTGAGCATTAACAGTGATTTCACACTTAGATCAAAATAGCGGATACGTAAGTCTTTGAAGGAGATTATCAGGAGGCACCGATACTGTGCCTTCCTGCCTGCTCCAAAGGGCATGACGCCATGCTCTCAAATAAATCAATGCAGGCATGGGAAAAGTAAAATGCAAATTTCCACCCAGCAGACGGAAGCAAAAGGGATTTTGTTCCTATCGGTGCTTTAGCACCACGCCAGCAATCCAGATGAAAGTCTGTGGAGAGTTTGGCTGCATCAAATTAATTGTCCATGTAACAGTTTTAAATTGGTCTCTCTAACCTGAAAAAGCACAGGATTAGTCTGCAGAATTGGAACTGATAACGACTGGATCCAGAGGCAGAAACCACATTATCATAAGAGTTGATTTTATAATCAGTACCTTTTGGGGGGGTAGGTATCTCCTCATACTCCAACAGTAAGGGCATGCATTATACTAGTTTTAGCTTATTGCCAGCCCAGCTGAAATCAAGTGAAGGTTTGCAGAGTCAAATAAGCAAGGGCTTGGTCTTTGGAGAGAATGGCAGCTTTCTGCAGGAATGCTGGTTCCCTGCAGACAGCCCAGAGAGATGGGATTTGTAACCTGCTGTCCCCGGCATTCGGGCATCGCTATATTTTACCTTTGACTAAGAAAGCTTGTAGGGAAAGGCAGCAAAGAAGGCTGAAACAAAAACACTCACTCTGGCAATGGCACATTTTTCTCAGACATGATGGGCTCCAGAGCATCTTGAGATCACGCTGGCAGACAAAGGTGGTTGTTCAGATGAGAAAGGGACCTCCTCCTTCAGAGATGCTGACACAAGCTTCTTGTCCACATTGTAATTCCCTCCATGGAAATTGGCTGGCGGCATTTATTGCCACTTACCGTTTATTACTTCTCTCTCGGTTTTGATAGCCAGCTAATGATGAATAGTTTTATTAAGATGACCTGGGCAGATGAGGAGAGTACATTTGAGATAACCACTCAGGAGAGCAGCTGAATGAGGAAGTAGGGGGGGAAAATCAAAAGGCAGACTTTCTGAGGCTGGAAGAACGTGTGGCTTCCAAGACCCAAAGTCTAGTGACAGCCTTTCCAAACCAACCATCTTGAAGCAGGTGCTCGCAGACACTTCAAGAGACAGTTCTGAAATGCTTTAAGGAAGCACACATGCACAAGTGGCCGCTGGAGGATGGATCATTGCTAGCTCCAATGCATTACAGAAATGGGAAGATCCAGAATAGTCGGTGCCTCAGATATGCACAATTAAACTTTATTGCTGAGACTGAAAATGTTAAAAAACCTCTTACTTCTCAGATCTGGCATTAAAAACCTTTCCAGGCTCAGGAGAAGTCTCTAAGTATTCATTAGAGCAAATCATGCACTATGTTACACCTACTTCAGTGAAAATAAATCTCCATGAGTGGACCCATCACGAGAAAAATATTAGCATTGCCTAACGTTAACTGAAATTATGAATACAGACATGCTCTTACAGCTGCTAACACCATCCACTACACCTTTGCAATGTCCTCCGGAAGGGATTTAGGTTTCTCTTACCAAATGGTACAATCTCCCTGCAAAATAACCTTCTTCCAGTACAAAGATTTCCTTCTGTTTTGTTTTCTGTTCACACTCATTCTTCCCTTCCACAAAAGCTACTTACTGTTTTTACGGTTTGTGTATGAGGCCTTGACCCTACAAACTCCAGTGCCTGAGCTTTGCCTCCAGGCTCAGCCAAGACACTACTGCATAACTATCTGCATGACTGGGGCCCTTAGATATAACCTACCTGGGAAAAGGATACTTTTTAATGCTTCCAAAGTTAAATCCAAACCTCTGCCTTGCAACAGACTGCCAGAGAAAACACAAGCACCAGCAAGAAGCTACTAAGTCAAAAGCTTTACAAACCTAGTGTGCAATGAGGATTATTTATCTGATTGCAATACTGTGCTATCATAAGCAGAAAAAAATTACCATTAAGCCCAAATCTGCAGGTTCTGTATTGGAGGATGCAGAGATGGCATGCTACACAAACATGGGAATTGCCTACAATCCCTAATCCATTTGCCAAGTAGCTGATGACAGCAGAAAGGAGCCTGATTCCATACCTCTGGAGCCTTATTTGACAAATAATTGAACAGCCCTCTATGAAAACCACATCCTCTTACCTGACTTTCCTTGAAACAAATAATCCTCCTCATCAGCAAACACTGCAAGACTGCACACAGACAGATCTTAACAGGAACTGAACATGTCATAAAACTTGGCCAAAATTCAATATATTACTACGTTTCTATGTTTGTGTGTGTATACAATATTCCAATAAAAGCAATAAAAGTAATGGACCCACAGACATACAGTGCTTACTGCCTCAATTCAGCCAGCAGCAGCCTTTCTGCATATCTAATTACATTTACAAGGAAGTTGCTCATGCAAGACACAGAGGTTCTCTGCCACAACCACACTGTGCAACTCAGGCTTGTAGGAACACCAGTTTTTTGCTGGTATCTGCTGCTGTAATGCTTTAACAAGAAAGTCCTCAGACTGGATGGGACAGCCTTCACTACCGATTCCCTCAATGGAGTCTCCATAGGAATGTGGCAAAACCCTTGAGAACCCAAAGACAATTCCTGGCCACTTGGGAATGACCTGCTTTTTCCTAGGTAAAAGCACTTTTATCTCCCTGGGAGCTGTTTTCCTCCACGCTTTCCTGAGTCATATCTAATGGGAGACATAGAAAGAAACTGGAGCTAGAGATAATGCAAAACACCTTACCTGAAGTAGTTCCTCCTTCTTAATCAAGGGAGAAGAGGAATCTTCTTCCCCACAGCACTTAAAGAAGATGACTGAACAAGAAACATGGTTTGAATAAAACAGTGTTTTCCTTAGAAGTTGCTGTGTCTATCCCTTTGCTGTACTGCACCGCATAGAAGGGATATTGTTCTGTCTGGCTTCCTGTACTGATGTAAACGTACCGGAACTTCCAGTGTTTTCACAGCATACAAGCCTGGCAAAAACTTTTATGTTTCCAGGAAAACACTTTGGAAAAATACTACTGATGAAGGAAGGGGGGAAGAATCCTGAAGAGATCCCGAACCACAAAAATTACCATTTGAGGAAGTCATGCTGATGAAATGCATTTTACAAATAGAAAATTAAATCCGTCATTTCTGATTATGCCTGCTGCTTTAGTCGAGACTGAAGGAGATTCCAAACTCTGCAGCAGAAGGCATGGAAATCCACTGGTTTTAATATATTGGATCTGTAGTTCCATTAGCACTCTACATTTTAGAGTGCGTATTTGCCTGTGATTTTAGCTAAGTATTGTCTTTGGAAAGCACACAGCTCAATACACAAAAGGACACACAAGCACTCTAACTAGAAGGCAATCCTATGAGAGCAATTTGGTTTCCAGATTTAAAGGAATGCTTTGTGTATGTTAAATACAAACTTAAAACTAAAAGGCAACTGCTATATTGTTTCTTCCATCAAACTGATACCAAAACATCTATTTGGGGATTATTTTAATGGGAAATGAAGAAACAAATTTAACACGTTATGGAAAATGATCAGAGCTTCCTCTGAAAGATGTTCTATCTTGAAGTTACCCAAATCCCTAAGGGTCTCGATTGGATCCCTGGACAGGAGTGCGTTTTTCTTACGTGCAGAAAGGTACAGCAAAAGAAAGCAACCAGCACTACCAGAACACACCCCGTTCTTCTACACAAAGCTAACAGGTTTTCATGATATGTTTCCTGTGAGTTTGAAGATGGCTCTGGTTTATAAAATCCCTGTTCCCCATGCCTTTGGTGAGGACAGATTAGGCAGTGGCTAAGTACAAGAGCTTTCAGGTTTTTTTTCCCCTCGGGGTTAAATTACTGGTAACATGAAGTGGGTACTTCAAAACAGCAGGCTCAGGACTTCTCTCTACAGTGGTGCCTATTTAATTTGAGGACCACACAAAGCCTCAAACCAGATGCTTTGGTTTCACCGTTAGAGTAATGTGACCACCTGATTTAGTAGATCCTAATCAATTTAAATGCATGCCTATCTTTTGTTTGCTTGGGGGGGGGGTTATGTATTGAACTGTTTTTGCCTTTAAGTGGCAAACACTTCTCACTATTCCATTTTATATCTTCTTTTCAGCTAAATGAATGCAACTCTGTGAGCCTACAAGTCCCAAGAAGCCATACAGAGAACACTCCATTTATTTATGAGACCTGTTAAAAGAGATTCATGCTACACGGTGGCTGCATTTCTGCTCACTTTTTCCTTATGTGCTGCTAAAGTCAATTTAAGGACATTCATCCACTGAAGCCTGAGAGGGGCAGAGAAACTCACATTCACCTGGATATGACCTGTATTCAGTACACTCCTATCTCCCATGCAGTCCTCAGACTCATTTTGCCTCATCATTCAAACTGTCCAGAAAGGTAGCAACAGGATGCATGCTCTTGCATCCTTCTCCTCTTTAAAGACGTGCAGATGGAGACTCATTAGGAGAGCTAAGATCTGTACGTGACATGACTAGCTAGCGAGGTGCCAAAGGAGGAGAAGGAAGACCCCCATTACACAGGGAAGCATGCCCATGATTTTCCTTTGGGTGACATTCAGTTAAAAATAAGGTGAAAATACTCGATCAGATTCAACTGGCAAAAATTTTCCGGTTATCCACCCATGAAGCACAGCACTGCCAAAGCAATCCAACCTTCCCACAGTGCCACACAACAGAGTGTGGTCACCCACTGCGACACCACCTCTGCTGCAGAGCCATTTCAACATCTGGCCAAAAGAGGTTGGTGCTGAAAGCCAGCCGCAGCAGCCGTAGCCTGTGATGAATCACCATCTCCTGAGGGCACGGGCTGAGATCACTACCTCGTGGTATGCAAGCCATCAGACTACTCATGCGAAAGGGAAACATTCATCACATACATGTGGACTGGATGTGAACAAGTGACCTAGAGATCTGGAGGGTTCCAAGTCCCATTACCCTCTGCCTGAGTCATTCTCCTGTCTCATGAACCTTATTGTGACATCTTTTGTGCGGGCTGCAGGGTTTGGGGATGGAGAACAACCCGAAGTCTATTGTGTCATTTCGTCCTAAAATTATGCATAACTCATCCAAAGACAAATAAAAGACCAAAATGACTACAAAAGAGGAAAACGTGGTAGCAAAACTTCCTTGTTGCATATTGTATCTTCATTTGAATCCCTGAATGAATCTGAATGAATTATATTTTTTAATTTGTTTAACTGTGGCAATAGTCACCATGCACTAGTGGTTTTAGCAGTGTTTTCTCTTCATATGTATGACTCAAGAATTACCATAGCAACTTGCTTCCTAATTAGCCTTCAGTTCCTAACAATCAATATGATCAGACAAGGTCAGCGCTGGAGTAAGCTCTATAGATCTTTAAAAAGGCCACTGAGAGTCAATAACAGCAAGAAGAGGAGGAGCAGACTCCTGGACAATCTTCCCCAAAGGATGGTCACTGTTCTGTTATTACTCACTCTCCATGAACAAAAGGAAGCACAGCAAATGAGAGCTTTGCCCCTTACCTGACTGCAGAAAGCTTTTAACCTGCCAGCATTTCACAAAATACAGAGAACAGAAGCATCCTTAGATCTGCAGATAAAAGGACACCTCCCTGACACATTGCTGGCACTGATGTTGACTGCACGCCACCAAAATCAGGAATAAATATGGCACAGATTTTTGTCAGTGTACCTACATCTCAAATCAATCTCCCTGGGTGAGAAGGATCCCTGAAACCTGGAATAAGGTGAGACTGGCCAGTTCACAGGAAGATGCTCCCTGGGATTTAAGCGTGTGCAGCGTTCAGCTGAGATCCCATTAGGAAGTCCTCCCTCTAGTGACCTAAGCAATTGCCCATCGTTGACACAATTCCTACCTGACTTTCGCAGCCTATTTCAGTCATTAGCATGTTATCTATTACTCCGAAAGCACAGTGCCTGGCAGCACAGTAGGATGAAAACATAATGTGCTATTCAGAGACACTCTGGGTACTGGGAATACAAAACAGGCTCCTTGGTACTGACAGATGAAGGCTTGTGAAAAGCTATTTTACTTGTTAGCGCATTTAAGTCTGCTACTAAGAAACACAGATCAAACCAAGCTTATTTTTAGACAAACTGTGCTGTCAATTATGTCCAGGCACACAGCTGTCACAGATGAACTGTGATCCATTCACCTGCCTCTGTACAAATGTCCTGCCACTTGGCTCCCTCCTCTATTCCCCTGTCTGCTGCAGCTGTGCCTTCTGCCTCAGGTCATCCCAGTATTCCCTAATAGAGGGTCGGGTTTGGAGAACAGTGGAGCCAAGACATGGCACGTAGTATCATAGAATAGTTTGGGTTGGAAGGGACCTTCGAAGGTCTGAATTGAGCAGGGACACCTTCCACTGGACCAGGTTGCTCAGAACCACATCCAGCCTGGTGATAATGTAATGACAAGACAGTCTGGACAGTGCTGTACAACACAACTTTGAGACAATATGTCTTGATCTTCCTCTGCACAAAATGCCCCGAAGGAGAGCAAAAGGGTTTTAAGCTCACAAGGGCAGTTTTAACTACAATATAAACTAGGATAATTAACTTTAAGGCAGAAAAACTTTAAAGAATATTGAAAGTGATGTCAGAAGATTTTATATCCCCGCCTACCCTGCCTGGCATCCAATGCTTTTGGAGAAGGTTTGGAGTTTATTCCAATGGTTTATTCCAGATGTTAGTAAGCTCTGCCCAGATTTCCTGGAAAACCTCATTCATCACCTCTGAGGCTGCTCCCTGCTCCCCAGCGCAGCCTTTGGGTGGCACATATCCATCTCTGGCCTGTAAAACTCCTGCCACCTGTACCTCAAAGCCACTCCCCCACAAACATGCCCATCAGCCCACAAAAGGTATACCCACACCCCCATCCCTCCAGGGAGCTCTGCCACTGCCAGTTTTCCTAAAGAGCAGGGAAGAGAAGTAATAAATAAGCAAACCCTTTTCACCATATTGTGCTCACCCCTTCTCACAGCACAGATGGGCAAAGCCAAAATCTTAGCAGACGTCTTAAAAATGTAGAAAATAAAGTTGAAAAACATATCAAAAAATCTAATTCAAAATAAGAGATAAGAATGACAAAAGGATTAGACGCACCCAATGAGTACCTTCACTTCATAATTATGCTACAAAGGATAAACATATCCAGATGAAGATGTAAATCTTTCTGTTCTTGAGCAGACAAGCAAGACAGAAGTAAATGATGCTTCCGTGCAACAAAGACTAGTTTAATTCGGTCCCCAGGTGAAATTCAGCATTATGCCTTGTTTTAGTGGAGAAAACTTCACAACACAAAAGCATCACAAAGAGACCGTTCCAGGAGGTTTTGATGAACAGCCCATTATTTATTAGATGCATTTCTCCTCCTTAGAGGAGCAACCGTTCCAGAATTGTTCTCTTGAATGTTCTCCTTCAGCAATTGGCATCAGCAGCTCTAAGGGACAAGGATCTGAGCTGGGAAAGCCAACAGCTTGTCCCTGTCCCCAGCTTCTAATCCTGTGCTGACTGCATTGGAAAATGCACAGACACCAATAGTTTTTCAGCATAATGCGTGTCTTTCACGATCACTTGTAATTTCCATCTGTGGTGTTGGCTGCCCAAGCATTCAAAGTATTTTTTGGCATAGTATCTGTCTATCATCCTAAATCCTACCAATTTTAATCTTTTCCAGACTACTCTATGTGTATATATATACATATATATGTACACACATATGCATGGATGCAAGTATATATGTATATCCATATATTCTACCAGTGATATGAAATTTAGTCACCAAAGGGACACCGCTCTTACTTACTCTTTTAAAAAGCCCCACATATATGGCAGTTGTCATCAAAACCAGGCTCCTGCTTGAGAAATCAAAACAAATATTCACTGTATTTTGCAAGCAAACTGATCTTGGCTTGATCACAAAACAAACAATGGGCACAACGCATCTCTGGTTTTACACCTGCGATGATTGGGGCCAGCAGTGACTTTGATAGCAAAATCAAAATGCAGCTCACTAACAACAATCAAATGCCCAGCCGCCTCTCCACTGAGCAAAGCAGCCATCAAACTAATGATTAAATCCACGTCAATCATTCGGCATAATAGAAAACCAGGCCATGCAATATAATGTTGTCAGAGAATCAGCATCTCCTGCTTAGAAATTAAATCTCTTGACTTCATCTCAGCATTTGTTTTCCATAAATGCTGAGGTTTGGATCAGAATTGCTATAGCAATGGGAAACAATCTTTCATTGTATCATGCCAACTCCACTAACATTATTTCAAAGCTAAACAGAAAAGTGAGATAAAATTAATATGGGAAGGTATTTCTGAAATCCTCCTGAAATTGAATTACCATTTCCAATCTGATGCTAGCTGCCTTCTTTCTGACAAACAGCACTTAGTAGCAGCAACAATAAATATTGAAGAAAATCCCATTTAGAGGAAATTGGGCACAATTTCAAGTAGGTCACACCTTTTGCACTCATTCACTGGTACAGTTTCAACACACACAGAAGATTAACAGAAAAGAAAATCCAATAAACCCCTGTTTTCTCATGAAAAAAGGTCTTTCCTTTCTAATCTATACTTTTAATAGCAGCACTTTTTAAAGCAAACCCAGAAGCTGGATGTATCTGGAAGCAGATGGCACCATGATGCCTCTCTGGATATGCCATCACCCAGATTCCCATAGAGTCTCACCAGCACAGCAACCTCAGGAGCCATGGACCCTTTCCAGCCTGTCTGTCATGTAAAGGAGATGGAGGTGCTACATGTTTGAACTCAACAACCAAGTGAGGAGCAATCGCTGTAATTCTGAATGCACATGTTGTCTCTCAAGAGTTGTTTTGTTATTGTACTGTGTTTGTTTTCAGTCAATATATTTTATCCTGAATTCTATACAGGAATTTCAGAGTTAATGTGTAATCAATTCACAAGAGTTTGTTTTTTTTCCAAACCATGTTTAGGGATATGAGACCTGAATGAACTAATTTTAGTAAGAAAAAGGTAATTATTTAAATCAGAGCAATATTCTGAAGCATCACATGAGAAGAACCACATTTTTTGCCATGTATGAGCTATAAATCACACTGGAAAATGTAAAACATAATTAGAACTAACAATTCTTGAATTCTCGTTTCATTTCCTGATATACAAATGTCAGTTTGCAGTACCACTCAGCCAGCTTAAGAATTACTTTATGTTCCTTAGAAAATACCTATTTTTATATTTACAAAATAACTTGGATGGTCACTGATTCTACTTCGAAAGTACAAGAATCTCATAATAATAGAAAACTTGACATTTCCTTTACTTCAAAATAAAGTGAAGCTCCTGGGAGGAGGAGATGGAAGCTGAAGAAGTGACATGTTTTGAGAGAAAAAAAATTGCCTCTAATGACAGCCATCGTACATTTTACAACACTGGTCCCTTTTGAAACAAAAAACCCACCCGAAAGCACCTGAGATGAACCATGCCCCAGCACTGCCAAGGCCATCACTAACCCATGTTACCAAGGGCATTCTCTAACTGTTTTTGAACACTTCCAGGGACAGTGATTCCACCACTGCCCTGGGCAGCCTGTTCCAATGCCTGACTGCCCTTTTGGTGAAGACATTTTTCCTAATAGCCAGTCTAAACTTCCCCTGATGCAGCTAGAGGCTGTTTCCTTTTCTACCATCACTTATTACTTGCATAGCCCACAAAAGAAAAGAAGAAAGATCATAGCATTGATTGGGATGATTATCAATTCTGAGGCTCCTTGCTATGTTTATCAGTTGCAGTAATCATCAGCTTCATGCCTCTAATGTAAGGACCTAAAGTGAGGCTACCTTGCAAAACTGGAGAAAGCATCCCCATATGAACCACCACAGCATGCCAAACCTGCAATACATCTGGCCCACTGTCATGCTCTAGTGGTGGTAGGGGAGCCCAGAAGAGAGTGTAAAACCTGAACAAGCTTATTGAGAAATAATCTTAATAACTGAGGAAAAAAAAAATCTTAGTAATTCCTTTTTCATGTGGAGAGGTGTTTGTAACCACTGGGCTGAGACCTTTTCTTAAGCACTGTGCATTGCACCCTCAGGTCTCATTTTGAATGACTGAGGCAACTTCAGAGCCCACACATAGATATACAACAGAACTATCTTAACTTAGCCTGCACTTAATTATATCTGATTTGTTTGCATAGGGGAAGGCAGAAGAACACTGGATCAAAGTTTCGTCCTAAAGAAAAGTGGGAACTCACACAGGCATTTACCCATGTTTTGTCTTCCATGAATTCAAGTTATCTGAACAGTATCTCACTGGGCACAGGCACTGAAACATTTAGCATACATTCAGGCAAGTGGATTTCCTTTCTTTGCTTTATCTAGCTCCATGTCTAGACAGACCAGAAATGATGTCCAAGATAACATCATTGGGCTTCCTCTGCCCACGGAAGTTGTGAATGCTCCATCCCGGGCTGTGTTCAAGGAAAGGTTGAATGGGGCTTGGAGCAACCTGGTCTAGTGGAAGGTGTCCCTGCCCATTGCAGGGAGGATTGGAACTGGATGATCTTAAGGTCCTTTTCAACCCAAAGAAGTCTGGGATTCTATGATTCTTCCATTAAATACTTCAGTCTCTAATGCTGGCTTCATTACCGATGCAGTTAACAAATAAAGATTCTGCTAACAGTTCATTACCACAAAACTCATTCTTGCTCAAAAAGATGTAATGACAAAATATATTTTCCTTTTTCTTTTTTCCCTTTCTAAAGCTCTTCTGTCAAAGACAGAGAGCATCAAGATACCAAACCATACAGAAAGAATTAGGGAAGACTTCCTTTCTTGTACTCTGGCTTGTTTCAATTAAAATATGTAAATATTAGCATGACTTTTTAAATACAAAAGTTAGCAAATGCTGATATGTATCTTATGAATTTATTTTACGTTTCCTAGCTTCTTCTAGGGTTTTTTACATTATTTGTGATTTTGTTGCACCATAGCATTAGCAAAAGACTGAGATCAGGTTTTGCATTTACTGAAATACACAAAGGTGTAATTAGAAGCTCTGCTCTGCAACGACAGTGGTGAGTTTCTGACATGGATAATAGATTTCTACCTCCGTTTTTTGTAATTGTGGAAGGGATGACAACAATAACGGCAGGTATGAGATTTCTTCCACAGACAAGCTTTGGCAGGGAAAAGCAGAATGGCATGTGATGATGCAGCAAAATGTTTATGGGTTATAATAAAACCACCTAGTCTTCATTCATTACTTCCTACGTTTAGAACCCAAGGCATAGCTTCTACTTTCAGAAATAAATTTGGATTAAGAACATGCCAGGCATCCTATGCATTAATACTAATCACTGAAGTTTGCTGTCCAAGGGATGATATTTGCAAAGGCTGCAGGAGGGTCCTAGAATGGCTTGGTTTGGAAAGGACCTTAAAGCTCACCCAGTTCCAACCTCTTGCCATGGGCAGGGACAACTTCCACTAGACCACGTTGCTCCAAGCCCTGTCCAACCTGGCCCTGAACACTGCCAGGGATGGGGCAGCCACACCTGTGCCAGTGCCTCAGCACCCTCACAGGGAAGAATTTCTTCCTTATATCTAACCTAAATCTACCCTCTGAAGTAATGGCCCCCCTTTCAGAAGAAAATGTACCCAAGATGTTCATGGCCATAGAGAGAGATCGTGGAACAAGGACTCTGCTTTGCCTGGCTCCTCCACTGACGGTGTATTATAGGACTCCTTGGAGAAGCTCACAAACCTGTTCAACTTTCAAATCACATTTGTAGGAACCCATTTCAAAAGGCAGAGTGTAGCAATGCGCGAATGACTGACACCCTGGATGCTGTTGGGTTAAGGAAAGTGTATGCTGCACACAGCAGAGGATGTTTTCTTGCACGATTTTGCTGCTAAATCAGAGGCCTGAATTGCAAGCAACCCCTCTGGTATAGAAAAGAGCAGGATTAGACCAGGCAGAGAGAGGAGAAAGCCCCACACAGTAACAGTGGCCCCACTAAAACACTTACTCTTTGGAATATCAGCCTGAACTTTGAATTTCTTTGCTTATGCTAGTTACTTGCCTTATTGTTTTTGAACTGTGGTCCACTGTTCCCTGAGAAAAAACACATATTTAGACTAATTTAAATGCATTATGTAGCATCCTTATTTTCATACCCTGCCCTTAAGATGCAGAACATTACACATAACTTCCTAAAATGTAAATTAGAATTTAATATCCATGGAGTTGCACCTTGGTAATATACCCTGGAGTATTTATTACCAACGTACGATTGTTACCTGATTCAGTGTGGGTTTTGGTATGCAGAATGCACTGTGTCCCCCTATCACCTTAGGTATGTAAATAAATATTTCTGTAAACATGCACTATTTAACTTACACATCACGGAAGATCCTCCTTTTTTTGCTGCTTACAAAAACCTGCCAAACAAATAGCAGACTTGCCCAGATGATGCAGAAGATAGGAACTCCTGCCTAGAACCGATTTCCAAATATCTTGGTTACACAGAATCCTAACCCTTTTCTCATAATAGGTTTAATGATCTGATTTAATCACAACCTTTTGCATACCGAATGAGGCAGCACACAATACACTGGGCAAGACAAAATGAAGAAGCTGCAAAATACTGACCAGCTTTCTTGGTAGCAGGAGACACAGACTGCTCATCCTTAAATGATCATGTGATTTCTGCTTCTGCCTCTTCATTCCCATCTTTTTGGTCTGTATGCTGCCAAGTGTGACAGCATCATATGCTGGGGCTGAATGAAACTGGTATCAGGAGCACATGGGATGATGAACATCCCCTTAGCTATTTGCTAGCCCAGAAAGCTCTAATGGCTACTACTAAAGAAGGTCTGGACAGTGAAGCCACTAATTCACCGGGTCATTAAAACTTGCTAAATAAAGTGAAGACTTCACACTATACCAGATTTTCCTGATGAGACTTTTACCTATCAAGCCAAGAACTTTGCTCCTTCCCCACTCACAGGAAGAGAGATACACCTTGATTCAGCAATGTACTTTCACATGTGCCTCAGAACTCAGCCTGTTGAGTGCTCTCCGCTGTCCTCAAGTACCTCGCTTCAGTACAGATAAAACATAAAAGGTATCTCAATCTGATCTAATTAAGTCAAAGGAAAGTGGGACCTATCTTTTAGCCTGCATGGGGCAAACAGGAGAAATTTTAGCATCACATCAGGTTGGTTGCTGTATATGAAATAAGCTGGTGCTCATGTGTCTACGTTTCAGACCAGCAGCATTTGTTCATATAAAGCATCACTGGATCAACAGTCTTAGCAGAAACCCACAAAAGCCTGAATGCACTGAGTGATTAAATAAATGGCTGATTCAGAGGTATTTTCTCTACAAATTCATGAGGAAGCTGTAGATAGCTGGTGCATATATCCCCGCTGTCTTCCACAGACAGAAGACTCCAATTTCCGGGAGTGTCAACTCTGGCAGCTTCCTTCCACCCTAGAAGTTTTAGCTCTCCAGCGTTTTCAGAGCTCATCAAGGATCTATCTCATCAAGCTCTGTTAACCACAGCATGGTTCAGGTTCACAAAATCTGTCTTTGCCAAAATCTGCTAAAGAAATGCCCTTTTCCTATTGCTCCAACATACAAAACGGGGCCATTTTTTCTCTGACATCTTCTAGTTTCAGAAGTGCTTCACCCACATGTCTGAATTGCCTTGGGCTGCACACAGGTTGGGTTTGAAAAAGAGTGATAAAACAAAGCATTATGCTTTAGCTTAAACCTCTCAAAAGAATAAACAACAGATGATGAATTTTCAAGGGGATTGAGCCGCTTTGGCTTGCACAGGATAAGGCAGTAAGTCCAGACTTCCTGTAAATACAATCCCTGAACCAGGCCTTGCTAGACCAACATTCAAAATCTACTTCGCTATCTTACAGTAATAGGAGGAAAGTAAGCAAGAGAAGAAGGGAAAGTTAACAGTGCTCTATACTGTCTCTCCTCCAAATCAAGCACTTCCAGGGCAGGTTGAAGATGACAGCAGCTGCAGAGCATGTTGAATTGATTTTGCCAGGCATGTGCCTGCATGGGGCTGCTTTTTAATTTAGTTACTGGAGGGTTAATTAGTTCTTGGAGTGTAAACAGGCTGGTTAAGCAGGAGTCCAGATGAGCTGCCACGTTCCAGTTGGCTAGGACTTAGGAGTAGACTAAACATGTAGCGAGAATAACTAATCTGCTTCCCTGAACACCTATTTGCTAAATTAACACAAAGCCAGAGCCGTGCAGAAGTTGGGGAGCTGCCAGCACCAAGCTGGTTAAGGCTGCTCCTCAGATCTGTGGGTTTCCAAAGTAGTTCTCTGGATGAAAATCCAAGTTGCACCTTTAGTTAGAGGCAGCTCAGATAATTAGAGCCTGTCAGTTTATTTCATAGCTTCAAACATTCTATCTAAGCAGAAAAGATCTTCCTCCCAGAACGCACTTGGGGAAAGTTGTTCCTCTAGATGACAGCTTGCAGAATGGCCATTTCATGGTTTTTCCCTAACTGAAGGAATTTAGATGGGTGAGAAGACAATGAAAATTTAGATATGGTTCAAATGGGCTCCTGTTCTTTCAAAAAAACTTCAAAATGGCGAAAGTATCCCAGCAAAAATGTTGACACCACCCAAAAAAAGCAGATGAAAACCAAAGCATTTTGTCTTGGTAACTAAAACCGGAGCTTCAGAAGGGAGCGCAGGTGAAGTGCTCCGCGTCGACCTTTCCACGTCACACTATTTATGGTCACTAGTGTCCATTCTAGAAAGTCCTTGGACAGTCCAAATGGAAAACAAACAAGATCTTGCCTGGCTATTGAGACCTGAGCCTGACTGGAAGTATCTGGAAGTATTTGACATGTTCAAAGCTCTCAGCTGTGCAGGTGTTTTGGAACGCATACAGAAAGCAGGAACACTAAAAATTGTTACTGAAATATTTTTCTTTGAAACCCAGAATTTTTCAGTCACTGTATTCAAAAGCCTTCACTCACTTTGAACATAAATACATCAGAGATAAGATTCTCATGGAGGACTCATCTCTCATTCAAATTGTACTCAACCAGCTTATCCCCAGCGGATGATTGCAAAGACCACCCCTGCCTTGCAACTTCTGAGCTTTAAAAACCTATCCTATTCTCAGAAACAGTTAGAAATGATCCAGTAATGATAAAAATCATGTGTACAGATATGCTGGACTGTATAAGATACTATTTTTCTTCAGTAACATATTGTTACTGAAGATATTGTCACTCTCCTCATTTTTAGTCTAGTTCTAGATAAGCACATATATATAATACACTGAGGTATCTCATTTGTATACATCAGGCTATCCACATTTTACCATATGGAGGTATCACATTATTAATAGCTGTTTTCCTTAAATAGACTACAGTTTGCTTTAATCTTCCTTTGTGTGCATGATCCTGCAAGAGTAAGAAGGCTTTCATACAAAGGCCGTGGTTTTATATGCAAATCTATTATTTGATTACACACTTTTTTTGTCCCTACAGTATCATGAATATTTGTGATGAATGTTTTATGGGTTAGGTTTAGGACTTGCGAGCTATTTCACATTTTATCTGTTTGCCATATCATCTGCAAATACTGCATCTTTGTGGATGGTGATTGGTCGCATTTACATATTTATCGCACTTTTATTTTCAAGGATGTTTTGCTATAAATTGCCTGTCCCCATTTCTCCTCCAAGTACTACTAGTCCATAGATATATTTTCAAATTGAGCTCATTTTCATATATAATTTTTGTGGTTGACAATAAATCCCTACTTTGAGACATCATATTCAAGGCGATCACTACCTTCATACATATGTGACATATGCTTTCTCAGTAATTAAAGATAACGGAAGCAGTTAACAATGCACTTTGCAACCCACTTCCTAGTCCAGAGAGCTCAATGATTTTCCATAAAGACTAAGCTAAAAGGAACCCTGCAGGACTGCAGAGAAACAAGTGCCAACAAAACTGTCGAAACAGAGCCAGTCTTAGTCCTGATAACCCTTAGCCACAAAAAAGACAACTTTCTTTTTCTTTTGTCAAGAAAAATGTCCATTTACAGCTTGATGGACTTATGAGGGTCTGGATCTATGAGTAGGATGCAGCAACTGGAGGCTTTTTAGTGTGTACCACATGCCAACAGATGACTCTTGAACCTACAGCAATGCTCTGAAATGGATGTCACGCTTCAGAAAAGACCAGATGCCATGTGAGCTTTACTGCTTGCTACTGATCAGCAGCTCCTGAATCCTTTTATGCTCACTCTTGGTCTTTATCCCTCCATCCCCACCCTTTTCTAGGTTAAAAATCCTATCTATTTCCTTGCCATACCTTCTGGTGTGTTCTCCTTCTAGCTAAATCCCTTACTTATGCAAGATTATGAGGGAAATGGATAGAAATGATGCAGAGAAACATCAGCAATCTATTCCTTTTTAGTTTTGCCATTACACACAGCACTGAAAAAGGCACTGACTTTCAAATGTATTTCCCCACTGTCACTCAGACACCTCACAAGTGAACAGACTGACCCTCTCCTGTCACGGTGCAAGTGCTGGATGTGTTTCTAAACAAAATATTGTGATTTGCTCATATATGAAATAATTCAGAAAAATCATACATGCTCTGGAATGGTTCAGGTTGGATGCTGTCATTTACAATTTCTGGTGCTAGCACCACTTAACCCATAGATTTTCTGTGGCTAAAGAATAGTAGGGAATATATTATTTGGGATTTGTTTTTCCTAGTGTTGGAGGGCTGCTCTACATCCACAATAATACACTAATGAAGGTATGATACATCCGTTCATTGAAAGTGCTCATAATTGTTAGGCTTATTGTTAAAATTCACAGAAATTAGGTGCTTACACCCTTTGTGTGCTAAGATTTTTGGATCTATCACCTGTAAGAAACTTCTCTCACATCCTACCAGTTGCTTCTGATCATGCACAAACCAATCCTATTCATTCCTTAGTGAAAACAGAATTGGCTGGCCTGTTATGAACAGGAGCTCTTTCCTCCATAATTTTCCCACTGTTTCATTCCAAAATTGTCAAATAATCAGTTTCTCATGATCTCCTGCTATGGCACTACATTTACTAAATGCAACGACACTCCATGCTGAACAAAACCCCTTGACCAAGGAAACCAGCTGAAGCTCAGAGAGAGGGGCCTGCTCACCGGCTGTAAAAGGAGCTACAACCAGAAACTGCTGTTTGAAGTAAAACAGGTTTTTCCCACTAAATACTGACATGATACATACATTTTCTCGAGGTCAGTGAGTCCTCTGAAAGCTCCTTTTGGAATGACTCTCATCTTGGTGAGGACAAATCTCCTGAAATAAAGAAAATGGGGTGGTTATTCACCATTCACAACACAGGACTACATGGAGGCCATGTCAACAGAGAAGAGGTACAAGGACAAGTCTCCAGGCTAAAGGCTTTGGCATCTAAATACAGCTGTGAAGTTCAAAGGTTTTGTCAGACTCCAACTGCCAGCCTAGACCAAAATTACAGCACAGAGTTGGGCTGCCTACAGAGTTCCTCCAGGGAAAAAGCATTCATCAGTAGTTGCAATTTCCATGTTCGCTTCGGCAAGAAATCCAGATCCATTCACCGCAACTTAGCTGTGTGCTGGGGAGGGACAACCTCTTTCTCATTTTGACCTCTCTTTTGAGAGCTGCTCAAGCACAGGATGAAGCAGCCTGGCAGAGCCAGACTGGGATGAGCTTCTTACACATAGCTGTAAGACAGTACATGCATGCTCATGCAAGATAAGCCTTAACCTGCTGCACAGATCATTTAAAATATCATATAAACCGTTTTGTTGAACTGGACTCATCTCCTTTTACCACAATAAGCAAAGAAGATGACAAAACTTCTGATGGCACTCAGCAACTAAAAGGTAGGGTTTCTACTACTCCTACACATTCAATTATTTATAGGTGGTGACCACAAACAACTGCATACATTGATATGAAGACACATAGAATCATAGAATCAGAGAATAGTTTGGGTTGGAAGGGACCTTAAAGCTCACCCAGTTCCAACCCCCTGCCATGGGCAGGGACACCTTCCACTAGACCAGGTTGCTCCAAGCCATTTGTTTAAAGCCATTCCCCCTTGTCCTGTTACTACAGGCCCTTATCAAAAGCCCCTCTCCAGATTTCATGTAGACCCCCACATGATATTCTTATGACTCGATGCCAGGTTAAGAAAGCCTAACTGAGAAATGAAAAATCCCACAGAGGGTTTGTAGGGAGAAATATCACATTTTTCTGTTTTCTACTGAGAGCAAAAATCACATTCAAGCTTCCAGGTATTACACACTAAGCAGGGAAATAAGCAAGACATCAGATAATAGTGGCTGCATTGACAGGCAGTTGCTAAAAAATAGTATTTTCTTTAAAATACAAAATCATGCGTGTAACACACATGACTATCAGCCTGTGAATCAGTTTCTTAGTCGATTTTCCCATGGAAATGAATTGTTTTCTGAACTCCTACAGAAGTCTTGTTTTCAGTGAGCATACCTGCCAGACCATCCCTCAGTTTTATCATCTCACAGCTGGTTTTGCATGGCTGCTTGGGACTGCCTTTTAGTTCATGTCTGTGCTGCCTTATTGTAACATCTGCGGGAGGACGGAAATGGGAACTCAGCCTGGTATTACCTGCTGTGTAGTCCTACAAATTTTAACACAGAGCCTCAAAACTAGAGACTTCCTCCCTTCCTGCTCACATAAAGTATTCATGCAATCCTTATCTATTTTTTATTTCAGCTGATTAGTTTAGAATTTTCATGGGAGATTAGCATGCTTTAATCAAAGTCTTAGGGGAAAAAAGCATTATTCTGATAGAATACCCCTGTGAAAGGTGCGGATTTTTTAATTGTAGATCTTTAATAGACTCTACCCCCTCATTTAGATTCCCAAATATGAGTTAATATTTAAACACGACAAAGTCAGTGCCTGCCTCACCTAGCTCTAGAGACGCCACTGTGATTACACCAGGAGTGAGCACAGCCCCACACTTTTCCAAACATTGCAATTTATGGCATTCTCAGTCCTGCAAGACAATGAAGTCATTTGGCATTCCATTATTCTTGTGCTATCATTAATGTATGTCAAAAAGAGCTTCAACACACTGTCACACAAGAATTACAGTATTGAGATCATTATGCAAATGTTAGAAGGATTAAAGAGCTTCCAGAAAGGGCCTAACTTGGATTAAGCAATTTGTAAAGCCCTACTGAAAACACAGCTGGTGTAATGCATGCAAAGCTTTTGGATCCTCTGCTTTTGGAGGGCAGCTAGGTACAATGGATCCTTGCAGAACACCCAGCAGGCTTAGTGCTACAAAGCTGAACCATCAGGAAACTCTTTAACTTTGGTCTGCTTTGAAACCTTTCCTAAACTCTCCTTTGCAGAAACACATGCCTAGCTTTGGAACCCTAGAAAGCAGGTTCTGTCTGAAAAGCCACCTATAATTTTCTCATGGCAATGTTCTAAACTGAATCTTCTCTCTGCAGGCAGAGATCAGCAGGGAGTTTGTGATGTTTTAATTAAACACTGGCCTACACCATGCTTCTTCACCACAGCAAGAATTTAGAGCCTGATCCCAAAATGAATTAAAAGGAGGGAATCTCATTCATAGATGAGGTTACCTGTATAAGAAAAGCTACAGGTGCATAGAAGTAAAAATCAAACCCTGAGTTTCTTCAAGTACCGTGCTATCCTGCATTAATAAGATGCCAGAATTCTGGAACCATGTATCTAATGCCCTGGAGCAGTAAAAGTAGAATTGGATTTTAATAGCTAAAGTCTCACATTCCACTTTAAAAAATTAAGGTTAATTGTTTTTAAGCATCCCTGAGTAGGCTAATAAAGTCAGCCTTAATGGTATAACGAACACGGAAAATTAGAATCAGCTACTTGTTGAATTATCAACTGTATAATGAATAGGAGTCTATTAGAACTAGCCAAATGCTGCACTGTCAATAAATCTCTCCAGTTAGGCTCCAAGAATCAATCTGTACTTCACTTGAAATACTGGTTGTTCAGTCCCAGTTCTTTCCAATGTACATGGAGAAAATTAAAAAGCATTTCCTCTGTTCTGCTGCTGGCATTACTTCAGGGTCAAAGAAATGAATACAGCCCACCTTCATTCAATCATGTTTCACACCAAGACAAACAAGTAAACAAAAGCCTCCTTTAAGAAACATGTGCTTAATGAAAAGGTGCAGCATTTGGTCCTTAAAAATGATGTTAGCACTTAGGCACAAGGAAAGCACAGTTCAGTGCATGGTATGGTATTGAAAACCCAGAGCCAGGTGCCTGACATAAGGGGTGAGAAAGGTTAGACTGAAGGTTGGGTTATCCAAAGAGCTGTATGCAGAGCTAGCCCTCAGCAAACACTAAATCTCAACTCCCAGACCTTTCAGCTCTGTGTACATGGTGGTCTTTCAACATAGCAATGGCAGCTGAATCACAGACATGGGGAATGAGAGTCCTGGCTTCCAGTCCCCCTTCACCCTGAATGGTACAAACTCTCATATTTCATGATGCCCAGCCACCAAGGGATCTCTCCCAGTCTAGGTTCAAGCATCCTGCAGCTAGAACTAGACTCCTTATGCCACCAAAGAGGACAAGGGGGAGCTTAACCAAACCACCCACTCTAGAGGAATTATGGTTAGAGCGGATTTATTTCCCTGGGGTAAGTTAAAAAAACACCAACAAAACCCCCCAAACCCCTCTTTTTTAAGTCCAAAGTTCAGTGATGTGGATGTTATTTAGGCCACAGTAGGTCTCAGAAGTCTTAGAAAGGACTCCAGTGTTGGAGTCACCAAAAACCTGACAAATAAAGGAGCAGAAACAAGTATAGGAGAGGAAGCAAGCCCTAGATAGTGACACAGTTATCCTGCACCATGAAAAGCAACACATGCAGCTGGATATAGAAGAATGGCATTATTAACTGTTGTTATTCCCTGTGCACAGAAGTATAACTTGGATTTAAGTCTGGCCCACTGCTCCTATTCAGGCCCTGTTATCCAAAAAAGGTTTCTACATCCTGATTTAAACACATCTGCTGCCAGTAACTCTTAGGGAGTTTATTGAAGCTGTCTGCTGCAGTTGTACAATCCTGGTTATACTTCATTTATTTATATATATGTGTGTTATGAATCATAATATATTTACTTAAATATATAACATTGCTTAATATTTAACTGATCTTTACACCTGCTTTTGGTTTCCTGATCAGTGAGAACAACTGTCTTCTGTTGAGCAGTAATACTGTTTTACATCTGGAAGGCCAGGTAAGTTTATAATCAGACTATACTTCTCTGGACTAAACATGCACGATTTCCACAGGCTTTTCCATTTTTTCAATTTTATATGCCTCTTTATTTCATCATTTTAGTTCGTCTCATCAATGGCTGTGGTAATTTTTTCTATTACAAAACTACTAAAACCCTGCTGCTGTTTAAGGCTAGACATGTCAGGGCTAGGGCAGAACTGTTTCCTACTGGTCTTTCTATTTATACAGAGGTATCTAAACCCGGATGTTTAAAACAGTAGGGTCTCAGTTAGTAGGAAGGCACTGACACAGGTGCCTTACAACACTTTATATTGCCATGAAGAGCAAACAACCCATCTTCTTTCTGTATGGCTGTGTCTAGTATCAAGAGAAATATCAGAGTGCCAACATAATCTCAAAACCTATAGAGGACATGATGCAAACAACAGAAATTAGAAGGTACTGGTAAAATGTCCTAAACAACTCTAACATTTGGAGTTATGAAGAGATTTATTGAAACAGTCTCTTCTGCAGCTGAAGTAGTTCAAGACACACGCTACGTAAGATATGAAAGGAAAAAAACCCTCCAGCAAAGTTAATAATTTTCCATTCATCCCCACGTGAATCAGACTGACCTCATCATGAAGGGATGAAGGACTGCACGTCATTATTGAAGTACCTAGTGGCCAAGGTATGGGCGATTGAAAAGACTTGATAAATTAAAGAACAGTGCATAGGAACCATGTGAAGCGCGCACGTTAAGCACAACATAAATACACTGTGTTTGTGAGGTTAGCCACTTTTGTGCAAAGTGATGCATTTTGCATATTCATCAACTGAGTTCTCAGCCCCGTGTCCCACAAGATTTTGCCTGAACAACCACGAAGATGCTCTCTGGCAAACATTCTATACCAGAACTTACTCCAGCACTGCAGGGGTGGCCCATCCTCACACCACTGGCAATAATCTTGCAAAACAAAGCACTGGACTGATTATCAGGAATTAGACTAGTTAAAAAAAACCCCACACCAATATCTGCTTCACAGAGCATGGCTGAAACTTGGTCTTTCAAACCACGCTTTGAAACTCATTTCTCAGATCTACTTAAGTCACACACAGTAAATCAGAAAGCGTGTGCACTGTAGAATTATCTTCCCTGGCTCATGCAAATTGCAAATTGATGATGTTAAGATGAACAATACCAAGCAGATACTATAAACTCTATAACTTAAGGACTAAAGGAAAATGAAATACAAAGCCAAAAAGATTTAGTGACCATAATGCTAAAGCGCTAAAATTTGGCTCCAAAGATATAAATGTGATAGGATTTTGAAGAACATTCTTCTTTGATCTCCAAGCTAACAGACTGATGTTATAAAGTTCTAATCCTCTGCAGCAATGTGTATTTTGTCAAGCAAAGATTTATAGCTAAATTTCATTTACTCTCTGTAATTTTTTGTTTGTTTCTCTGGTTTACTTCTTGCTTTGCTGGAAGTTCAAGCACAGGCAACGTATGAGTCTTTGCTTTACATCAGGAGAAGATAAAATCATGCCATGACCTATTTAGCATGGTCTTGATTAAATGCAAGAAACAAGAAAACCCTGCTCCCTCTGTTTGTTTGGTTGTTTTTTTTTCTGTTTTCACTTGATTAGTCAATGCAACAGTGAAGGACTATTTTGCTTTTCATGCCATAATAGGAGAGAGATAGATACTGCAGACCATGTCCCAGAGAGTGTAAATCAATAGAGCTGTGTCAGTTTTGCCCTCAACTTTTGTCCTAATTCTCACTGGAATGAATTATGAGATTCCTTTGAGCTAAATGTGATGTAATTTAAATTTATGGAGAACATTTGTAAGCCACCGGCTTATTGAAATGAGTTCACATTGCCATACGACTTTGCTATGAGTAGGGTCTGCTTTTGGCAAACACAGAAGCACAGAATGGTGACCCTAAAGCTCATCCAGTTCCAACCCTTTGCCATGGGCTGGGACACCTTCCACTAGACCAGGTTGCTCCAAGCCCCATCCAACCTGGCCTTGAACACTGCCAGTGATGGGGCAGCCACAGCTTCTCTGGGCACCCTGTGCCAGGGCCTCAGCACCCTCACAGGGAAGAATTTCTTCCTAATGTCTCATCTCAATCTCCCCTCTGTCAGGTTAAAGCCATTCCCCCTTGTCCTGTCCCTACAGGTCCTTGTCAAAAGCCCCTCTCCAGATTTCTTGTTGGCCCCTTTAGGCACTGGAAGCTGCTCTAAGGTCTCCCTGGAGCCTTCTCTCCTCCAGGCTTGAACAAGCCCAGCTCTCTCAGCCTGTCTCCATAGCAGAGTTGCTCCAACACTCAGAATATCTTTGTGGCCTCCTCTGGACTTGCTCCAACATCTTTGTATCACTCTGGTGTTGCCTGAATGCAGGACTGCAGGGGGGTCTCACAACATCTCACTAGGAAGGGGCATATGAAGATATACAGGAGCATGGAAGTATTTTTCCTGGTCAGCTATCTAGGTGGAAGAGCTTGCTAATCTATTAAGCAGTTTGTAGCTGCTTTCAGACACAGCTAAGGTTTCCCCTTCCTAACAGCAGGCAGAGAGTAATCCAAACCTCTTAAATCGGATGCTAAAACATCAGGCTTCAAAACCCATCAAGCTAAATGCAAAACTTGCTTTCTGGTTTAAAAGTCTTTAAAGTACATGTATATTACGTTGCAAAGCTATTTGCAACATTTGTGAGGTTTTAACTCAAAACCAGGAAGATTTGTATTAGTTGCTTCAATTCCAAGAGATGCTGAGGTTAAGACTTCATAAAGCTGATGGTATCATGAGGAACGGCACTGGCAGTGACAAAACACTGCTCCCACTACCACACAGGCCCATCTTTTCAGGGAGCTATGCCATCATCAAGCCAAAGCCAAGCAGAATATTTTTTCCAGTAATGACTATTCATGTAACTACAGATTCCTTTCAAAAATGGACCCTGATGGCACAGGCACATCTGAAAAATGAGGAACAGCTTTGAGAGACATGATCCATGCATTTGAGAGCCCCTACTTTACACACATGTAAATTGACTTACAAGACGGAGACCATAATCCCTTGCTCATAGGCACCGCATGGCTTGAAGCATCTAATCACTGCATTCACCTAATTGCTGAAATCAGCTGCTTATCTCTTCAGAGGTTTGTGAAAGAACAAGTTATCTAGGCTGTGCAGGTGGTTTATTCCTTTTGTGGGATAATAAAAGCAGGGAAAGGTGAGTATTCCAAGGAAAAATTAGGCGATGTACATTTTATGGTGTACATTTTATGGAGAAGACAGAAACCAAAGATGCGCTCCTGAGATTTACGCTGCACTGGGCCTGGCTAGGAGCGAGTTAATTTTCTTCATGGCATGACTAAAACCCTACTGATAACACACTAATCTTCTAGCTTTTGCTGAACGGGGTTTGCACAGCATCAAAGCCACCTCTGTTTCTCACTTTGCCCTCTTCAGTGGAGGTGGGAGGTGGGCTATAGGCCTGGGGCACACAACCAAGCAGGTGACCCAAACTAATCAGGGAGATATTCCGTACCATATAATGTCATGCTTAGCAGTATAAGGAAAAAACATTCTTCTATACAACAGAAAAATGCAGAGTAAAGCTGGGAGGGTGTGTATCCTCCTTTCAGGCATGCTACTTGGGAATCTTTTCAGGTCTGGGATTGATGTAAGGGGCATCTCAGAACAAAAATAGTTTTGATTTGTGTGCTATTAAACAAAGCAATGTACAGGCAAAGTAAATACAATTAGAACTGTGATGATAAAGTTATTAGTGATGCCCATCTGCTTACGGGTCTGAATCTCAAAAGCAATATGTGCAGTAGCTTGTGAAAAATCACTCCTTAATCTTCACCAGTGGCCTTCCTTAAAAATCAATTTCCTTTTCTTTTTTGAATTAGAATAAAAGGATAACAAATAGTACTGATAGCATTCCTATTCTAAATTTAGTGAATACTTCCTTGGTGTAATAATCCCACCCAGACACAAAAAGCTGTCTGCTTGCAGAGTGCCTACAAGACCACAACATGGAGAACAAAATGCCCATTTCCCCAGCAGGGCTGTGATGTTGCTCACACAGACACACAATAAGGTTGCTGTGGGATTTGTTTTCCCCCAGGACCTTGCTTAGGTCAGCTTAATAAGTTGCACACTGTGCCCCGCAGAAGCTAGCAGCTGATAAAGAGAGATAAGGAAGGACAGAAAATTGTTATGAGGAAAAGAAAAGCACCTAAAAGATTGCAAACATGGTCAAGCCACAGGCTCATAAAGCTTACTCTCCCTCCTCCCACCTTAGTTTTCCAAAACCATTGTATGTTTAGTCTCAGCCCTGATACCCTTTTCATTTCTGGACAAAGCATACACTGTCCTCAGCAACACCGTGCACCCCCCCATGACACTGCAGATAGCTTCCTTCTGAGGACACACGTGCCAGCAGTTAAAAATAAAGCTTCGAGATGCTTTTAAATATCTCTGCTTGACTAAGGTGGGAAGAAATTCCTTCCTGTGAGGGTGGTGAGGCGCTGGCACAGGGTGCCCAGAGAAGCCGTGGCTGCCCCATCGCTGGCAGTGTTCAAGGCCAAGTTGGATGGGGCTTGGAGCAACCTGCTCTAGTGGAAGGTGTCCCTGCCTGTGGCAGGGGGTTGGAACTGGAAGAGCTTTAAGGTCCCTTCCAACCCAAACCAGTCTGGGATTTTCAGAATCTGGAGATGGGAGATTTAAAAAGAAACAACCAATGAAAAAGATGGAGGAAAAAAAAAATTAGCAAAACTCCCAGTCAGAAAAAGAGATGCAACAGCAGGACTTCTACTCAACCTCAGATGTTTAGTGGTCTTAATTAACTTAATGCAGTTATTTCACTGTACTTACGTTGGGTTGCTTTACGCTGAGATAAAGCTGGAGAGGAACAGAGCTGTCACCATTCATACCAGTTACCTGGGTCTGTTCTGCTGAAGACTAAGGTGCAAGTAGCAGTAACTCACAAGGTAGGTAACAAACCTAAATGACACTTTCCCTGAGCAAAGAAATGCTGTCTGGGCAGGAAGGACCTCCTTTCTTTAAACTTGCCAGGGCTTGAGCAAAGCCAGAGTTCTGGACTCCTCTACAGTACATACACAGAGAAAAAAGGTTTGGCACCAAGTAACAAGTCCTCTTTAGGCCTACGAGCAGAATCACTGTTACTGCGCTTGCATCTGGGAATTGCTTAACTGCAAGGAATGAGTTACCCACAAAAAAGGCCAGCAGTGAGCTTGAGAGCACTGTTAAATTGCTTTATTAATGTCAAAAGCATGCTGTGAAGAGTGTTTTGTGTCAGATAAATAACACAAGTGAATGAAGTTATCCCGTCTTGGTTACTGAGAGGCAGAAAATAGTGACTGCTTTATTTTTACAAATGGCTATACCTCTATTAGTATTGACTATCCTGTAAGACACTGAACTGCTCTTAGAAGAGCACATCCTCACTCCTCACAGCTTACTCACATGGGCCTTTGAATAATGTACAAGCATGTAACAAACCGGCAACTTCCTTAAAATCTGACCTTGATATCTGTAACTGTCTTTATGGTGAGGAGCCATTAAAATTCATTCACTCTGAGCACGCTCTCCGGGTGGCATCTATTTATAGTAGTATCTCTGCATACTTTCTAACAAAAGGAGCGTTGTACAAGTGCTGGGTATTTTGCTCTTGCTCAGAAAGTGTTTTACTTTGTGTTCTTTCCCGTGGGCAACCTGTCAAAGCAAACAGGGTTATGGAAAATGTCCACAGTCCAATGAGAGGGGGGGCTTTTTAAGTATTGTCTTCAACACTTTCTTCCCCTCTTTTGATTCAGAGTAAGAATAGCCTGCTGCCCACACACAGTCAGCCACTTACACTATTTTCCTGTCCCAAGAGCGTGTCAAAAAATATCTTATTCCACAGCAGGGAGAGAACCTTCATCGGCTGAGGTCACAGCAGTAAGGTGACAAGTGTTCTTTGTGTGTAGTGTTTCTACCTCTAAGACCTCGAGGCTTTCTATGCTGGCAGGTGTTCCACACAGGATGCTATTTTTACTGACTGAGACATATTGTCCAGGGACAAAATTCCTCAAGTTCTGGGTTAGATGCCATAGTGAAGGTAAAAGAGCTTTTCTGCAAAATGTCTTGTTGAACCATCGCTGCTTAGCAAAACACCAAATAACTTACCTCTGTCACCTCATCTTGTCTGACAACTTAATTAGAAAGAGCTAGTGTGCTTTTTACCTTCTTTCTCATCCATATCCTCACAGGCACTGTACCTATGTTGCTTAATGGGACACAGCTGAAATATCGCAGAATATTAATAAAATAAAAGGAAAGATGCTCACTGTTACAATCTCTAATTAGCACTCACAGCCTGCTAAGTAACAAGGTCCCCATCAAGTATTTGGATTAATTTGGGTACATCCAAAGACTTTGTTTGAAGTTGCAATGATATCTCTGATACTCCTCGATGCCAGAGCCAGAAACCATTTAAGGAATAGCACTTGCAGACTTGATTGTATTCTTTTCTCCTCTGGATCCGAGTACGAGCTTTGTAAAAGTAAATGTTCTCTCTGCTACCTAATACGTATGTATTTTCAAAAGAGCTGTGTGAGTGCCAAACACAGCTAACTCAATTGGCAGTCCTAGGAAAACAGCATCTCTCAAAGGAGGGGATGCAAACGGGATGCAAACGGGATGTACTCTGCTGTTCCCCGGGCACCAGCTAGCCTTGTGCTGACATAACTACTGAACTACTGAAATACACTGGGCCAGTGCCATATGCTCCCACTTCTCTCCCACTGTGGCAAGTGGAGCATTTCCTTCTTTACATGTCCTGAAGTGCACATTTAAATTGTAAATACTTATGTTTTGAAATAACACTAAAAGTGACAAAGGGGAAAACCTCCCACCTTTTGTGGCTCTGGCACCATGTAAAGAAGCAAAACCTCCTGTTCATTGCCTCTGGTCATACCTTCCTTTAACCTGAATGTCTCTGCTATCTATTTCCAGGGTGAGAGAAGCTGGCTCCTGGAATTGCTGCTGCCTGTGCAAGAGGATGAATCACACAGCACACAGAATGGGAGCACTCACAAGATTTAACACGAGCAACAGGCTCCTGCATGTGTAAGAGAGCTCACAGTCCTTGCATTGTAATGCACTTTGCTCATTTTATTCAAGTCCTGTAAATATTCCCATTTACTGCCGTTGCTCACCACACATTCCCACATCACTGGTGCTCTTCCTAGCAGCACAGTTTCCTTGTCAAGAACTTCTCCCAGCTCAATCAGTGACTGCTGAGGGAAGCATTCACAGGGATATGAATTGCAGGAGGATGGACTCTTTCAATTTCATCCTGCACACTCCTGAGAGCATCTCTTTTACCTCACAGACTTTCTCCATTTTTGAGATCTCTTCTCTATAACGATCACCAATTTGACAGAAGGCAAACAAGAGAGCAAGGAATCCTTACTACTTCTCCTTGTACTAAAAAATGTATTTAATTATGTTTTTCTATTATTTTAGCAAGAATTACCTTGGCACTTCCATTGCTGAGTTTCTCTTTCTTCCTTTCAGTAGCCATGGATTTACTTTCACAAGTTAAAATGACGTTCCTGACTAAATATATCTTGGCAGTTAGTGTACCGATATCTGTAAAAATACTAACTGTGCAATTTCCATTAAGATTGACAGGTCTCTTCCCAGCAACACCCAGGGCAAAGCTTGCACTGGTGTCAAGCATGGATCTTTAATGAATTTGAAAGTGAGTGTTGCTTCAGAAAGATACCAGCTTGACCACACTGGCACCTGAAACACTGTGTTTAGAATAAGGATGTGCTTAGTGCTTTCACCTTCAAAGTGCTTCTCGAACATGAACCCTCTATGGAGCACTTAAAAATAACAAACATACATGGTCTTCTTAAAAAGGGTGACAGGACAGCAAGATAGTGATGGGAGAAACCTGACCTGCTCATGGCACAGCTGAAGCTTATGAAAGACTCCTCAGAAAATGCTTAGCAGTTATGCCTTTCTAACCCTAACTATTCTATGACTCTATGCCTGGGAAAATATATCCATTGCAACATCGAACATCAGTGGATTAAACCTAGAGCTTTGCCCCCTTCTTACACACTCTGCCATCAGCCCCCTAAATGACTTTACACATCTTGTGTAAAATTAGATAAATCCTGACTGGAAGAAACAAGGACAGAAGTAACAGTATTCTGAGTAAAAGAAGGTCATGAATGCCATCCCAAGGAGACCTGCATGGGGCCTACGCCTACATACCATAGTCATAAGCAATCTGGAAGAGGAGCAAGGCGACAAACATGTATGATGGCAGGGTAATAAGACAAGAGCTGGCTGAGAAGATCTGCAAAGGAGAAGTTAACAGAGCACGTAGTTCAACACTACAACTCCTTGCTACAGGACACTGTGGGTACTGAAGAAGAAATGGATAAACACATGAAAAGAAAGTAGGTGAAGAGGGTTGGCTACCAAGGTATCACTCTACTCAAGAGATCTCTGAGCCAGACAGAGCTGGAAAGGTACACAAGTCCACTGAGATATACACTAGAGGAGCCAAGAACCTGCATTGCAGCCAGCTTGGGACAGCTCTGCCAAAACAGGGAGACATACCCAGACCAGCACAAGCAAACACCACCTATTCTGGCACTGTTTGAAACAGGAGATCTCTGCCTAGGTCGAAGTGTTGATGTATTCTTCAATATTTGCAAGGTTTTGTACACTGCAGAAGAAGGGGATGCTCCTTAGGTTAAAACAATTCAAGAATTAGTCCCCTCCATTTGCTAGAAGATCAAAGGGTAAAACTGAACCAGGGGCGCAGTTTTCAGTGCCACATTCAGACTCCTATTTGAATTGGCTCTACGAGACGTATCCAAAAATAAGTGCAACAAGAAGGCTTCATCATTCTTTAATAATACGAATATTAAAAGAATGTTTCAGCTCTCCACAAATTCTTTTGCTAATTGTCCTGGGATGCTGCAGGCCTACAAAATGTCCCTGAGAGGGTGGGCAAAGAGCTTTATCAGCTCATCTGTTACAAAAACTTAGAGGTGAGGACAGAGACAGCTAGACTCAAAGCAAACAAGAGGATCTGGCTCTTTGGCAGTGCGCATGCACTGCCACAACTCCTTCATGCAGCTTGCCTGGGTGCAGAAAGCTGATGGGGGCTCACAGGTAGAACGTACAAGCAAATTGAGAAGAAATAAATTAGAGTTACTAAAAAATACTATGCAAATATTTCATGCAATTCCCTGGCTCGAATCAGTGGGAGGCTGGAGCAGTATTGTGGTAATACATCAAAAATGATTGCCCTGTTCTTACTCCAACCTCAGCAGCTCTTAAGAATCCCCGTTGTACACAGGGCACTTGATCTGCCTTACCATAACCAGAGCATATACTGCAGGAAGAGAGCAGGAAAAGGCGAGGCTCCTTTCCTACAGAGGAAGAACTGATCATCATCTGCCTGTGCTGGGCTATCTTCTTGCCTGGAGGCAAGGGAGAGGATTGTGGAAAGGGGGTCTAGCATGCCCTTGGTTGGTGCTCATAGGTCAAATTTGAGCTGCTAACCACTAACAGAATATCTCAATCAACCTCTGGGGCAAGACTGTATCATACACAAGCTGAGGTGCTTCACTTTCTTACCGCATCTGACCAGCTATGGTTTTGCTTCGATACTGGTTGTAGCAAGTATGCAATCAAACCTCTACATGTGGCTCTCAAGTCAAAATAAAGATATCTTCCTACTGCACTACATAAGGCATTTCTAACCTACAAAGAAATAGTCAGTAACACTGACTCCACCTTTCTGTATCCATATTGATTCTGAAGTAAACCATAACATTTTTAAGAGCAGACCAAGGCTTTGGAGGCCTTGTCCCTGTTTTCTTCATGATGTATCCAAGCTTATGTTTTGTCTGATTAATTCTAGCTGATAGAAGAAATCACAGGCTTTAGACTACGAGGATGACCACACAGACGTGCAGATAAATTAGGAACAGACTATGAAGTTTTATAGAATGGAAAGAATATATTACACCAGCAAATGCCAAGAGATGCAGTAGACACAATATGCAGTCCCTGCACAATCAAGACACCCAAAGAGCTTTAACCACCTGAAGAATTTGAAGGCTGAAGATTTGAACAATTATGTTATCCTAAGGGACAGAATGCTACAAAACCATTACCAGCAAAATGCACCAACAGTAAATACATATCACTAAGTCACTAAATGCTGATCCTTGGCCAGAGACTCAAATCCAGCTTGGTGTTAAAGGGTGCCTAGCTCATTAAGGCTTTTTTTTAAATCTGGTTTTAATAGAATTTGATTTCTCTAATCTGAATAAAGGTATTTAATTTTAGGGTATTATCCCTCAGCCCTTAGATAAACCTCTGCTTCCCAGGAAGAAGTAGGGAAAGGATTTCCTTTGCTGGACATTTATTCGGGAACATTAATGCTGAACATCCATGCTGGACACAAAAACAGTGAGCCCTGTTAACTCCAGTATGGCAAGATGAGTGCATTTAAGCAAAGACTTGGGATTTCTTTTCTAGCATAAAGACAGTGCTTTGATTTAAGACACCAGAGAACAGCACACAGCGGGCCACCACCTGAGCAAAACCTGCATGAATGTGAGCCAGGTATACTTTCCTGAGCTCACTTCATATATCAGAAAAGGGTATCTAGACCCCCTGCTCACACTGGAGCTGTGAAATTAAATGTCTTTTTTTCTCGGAGAGAAACAGAGGATAAAAATCCCCCCAAACACACAACAGAACTCTGCTTGAAAACACTGAAAATAAATCAGCAGTGAATGGATTAGCTTCACTTCATACTGCCCGGAGCAGCCAGATCTGGAACAGCCAAGCACTCAGGGCTTGTGTTTTTTTAAATTAGCTTTAATAAATAGAATCAATAGCTCAAGTTATGAAGAAGGACAAAAGCACAGATCAAATCGATCAAGGCTGTAGCTTATCGTTATAGGCCAAGGGGTGTCCTCTCTTGTCTGAACGAGATAAGGTGGCACAAGAATCCACTTGCAGCTTTTCAGTATCTCTCCCAGAACAGCTGTACACAGATTTGGATACAGAGCCTGAAAATGCTCCTGGTTATCCAAACACAAACACAGCCACCCTTTCCTTTTTAAGAAATAATAAGGAAAAGGGAAAAAAAGGAAAAAGAAAAAAGGAAGAAAGAAAAAAAAGGGAAAAGGGAAAAGGGAAAAGGGAAAAGGGAAAAGGGAAAAGGGAAAAGGGAAAAGGGAAAAGGGAAAAGGGAAAAGGGAAAAGGGAAAAGGGAAAAGGGAAAAGGGAAAAGGAAAGAATCATTTGTCCTGAAGATGAATGCAGGAATTTACAGAGATGGCAGAACCAAACAGACAGACAAGCGTCAAGTATCCTACACTATATATGGGATTTAATGCTCAGGTGCAGAGATTTTTGGTCCAATCACCAGAAAAGTGTCTTTCCACATGTTAGGCCACCCAGGAGCAGAGCAGGAGTGTGCCAGCAGTGGGGTTCTCACTCTGCTCAGGGTGCCTTTGCATTTTCTTTGCTTACAGAAAGAGCTGGTCACCAGATGTGTCCCAGCAGTGTAAGGGTACAGCACACAGACATGCCCGCTACACCATACAGCACCTAAAAGGGTAGGAGAAAATAGACAATTCTACATGCCTCCTTATTCTGGGCAAAAGGGAGGTGACCCTACTTCGTTTAAGCTTGTTTTGAATAATAGTGGTCCCCTCCAATAATGAAACCTAGGAAAAGCATATTGCAGCTCCAAACAACTTTTCAAGTCTCTGCTGAGCCCCTACTCACCAGCCCTGTGTCTGTAAGGAGAGGGCTTGTACTGGTCATCACAAGGACTTCATCATGAGCTCCCCTTTCACCACAGGGGTTTGATCCCAAATACCCTGAGCACCAGCTCTGGAGCACAGGTGCTGTACAGGAAACCAATGTGCTTTAAAAACCTTTCCCCCCACTCCTTCCAATAAAACCTTCTTGTTAAAATTAAGCCAAGTACAAACTACCATCCCTGAATTTATTCAATCAAATACAGTACAATTGAGGAGGTTCTGGCACATCAGAGCACGCCCTAGAAACAATGCATGGTGTTGATAACCTCTGCTAACTCACGTTCATCCTCAGCTGGAAAAGCTGGCATCAGTTACATGGGCTTTGCACCCACATATAGCACATAAGAGTCTTTTTCAGTGTTGTGGTGAAAGCATAGATAAACAGCAAAAGAATACTAATAATCTTATAATAGACTATGTGACAGATGTACCACTGAAAGCCATTCGCATGCTCCAGTGATGAGCATGGTTCAAAGCCTATCTGGAACAGCTTTCCACCTTGTTCATAAATATTCAGAGACTTTTTTATTCTTCAAGGGCATAATACCAAACATCTGGCAGAAAATTCAGGGTAGATCCATAAGCGGGGTTTATTACATTTCAATCGGAAATACATTTTAGAATGGTTTATAGCAAGCAGCCCCTTTGCCAGAAAACACACAACTTTCTTGGCCAAAGTACTCTGTGGTTAAGTGCAAGTCCAACAAAATAAACAAAATACCAATTATGATTCAAGTGCAGCGTAAGTTACTTTCCATTCAGTGAGGAAGAATTGATTTTCCCAGCAGTGTCACTTACACTGTAATGATTATGGCACCTAAGGCAACTTAAGGAAATGATGGAAAAACAAATTAGATGGGCTGCAGACCATTGGCTTATCTTGACTGCTCACCTTGAAGAGGGAGGTAGGGAAACATAATATACAGTACTTCATGTCAGGGTGCTTGAAACCTCTGCTCTCCTTCCACCTCCTTGATATTTCATATTAAAATTTCAAAATGGAAATAAACATTTCCAGCAGGGATAAAGCATGAAGCAGCACAACTTGCCAGTCAAAGGACATTTGCTTAATTAAAAACAATGATAACTTGCTGTGACAGAAGATAATTACAGGGGTATAAATTGTATAAGAACTTGGCTTTGTCTAATGCTCTCATTTTATATACACATCTATTCATGACTCATATGAGAAAAATGTTCCCATGGCTCCTTGGCTTTTGTCAATTGGCAGTACTGATGACCAAGTGCTAGAGGCAATGCAGTAACAGACTATGGCACAATTTAATGGAAATCAATAGGAATTCTTCCAATGATTTCCCAACATGTATTGGACAGATCCTTTATTGCTTGCATAAGCCTGAATAATGGGATGAGAGGTTAACCAAGCAGTGATGCAATGATAATCTCTCTATGCACAGATGGAATCGTCCCGATTACAGCTTGCAACAAAAAAGTGAGTCGGCCTTACATTCTCCTCTGGTGACATCCACAATCGGCAAATGTACTATGCATTAAGTGCTGCAGGTCTTATCTAGCTGATAGAATTCACTGCAAGAGGCTTAGTTAACCACGTTTAGTTTCGCTTTAGAGCCACCATCACCACTGAACCTGAAATGTCACTGCAAAGATTCACACATACCCTTCCAGAATCATTATGTTTTCCCTTTGCTATATTTCAAAGGTCTGCATCATTACTTTACATTACTTTGATTGCAGCTTCCTTGCAGAATCCCTTAACTTTTTGCTTTGTTTCAAGTGGTAAAAGGTCTCTTCAGTTTTAAAGATTAGCTGGCCTTGCAAAAAAATGAGAGGGTGCATGAACTGGAGCTGATAACTCTGCTGAGAAAGTGTGCCACTCATTTATGCCCCTTGACCTGCTGGGCTAGATATAGTGCTTGTTATTCAGCCCTTTTGATTAACTCATTTCACTAGCCAATCCCTCTTTTTCTTTTCATTTAATGTAACACCCATATCTATTCCTGCAAATAGATGCTTCAAGGAGCAAGCATTCGCTCTCGATTTCTCTTTGGCAACGAGAAAATGAACATTTGCTCTGAGTTTGACAGTTTGTAAAGGATATTTATTTTCTAGGGCTTTGTCTGTAAGGCTGCAGTGTTTAAAAGATTATTTTATGCTGCCTTTGGCAAAAGTTGCAGTTTTTAAAAGTGCTACTGTTGTTCACAAAAACAACATTTAGTGCCCATTTATTTGAGTTAGAAAAGAGAAAGAACATGCAATGAAAGTACAGAAAGCCACAACCAACATATTGTCTGCTTTGGTGTACGCTTTTTGATTTTCCTACCTGCTTCACTTAAGTGCAATCCCCTGTAACACGCAGATGTTTCAGCTGATTATCCCTTTATCTGGCAGAAGTAGCCTCTCACATAGTGAGTATTGCTATTACAGCATTGAGATAACGGGGAACAGTTAGTGATTGGTTTGACACCATTTTTCCCAGAAAATATTTTCCATCATCACCTCTTCAATAAGATAAACGAGAGGGAAGAACATTCAGATGACCATGCAAGCCAAGCGTAACTTGGAAGCTTGCTGTCAGGCAGGTTAGTGGAAGAAGAATGGTCACTGGGTTCTGTTACAATAGCTGCTGAAATACAGATACTGATCTTGGAAAACCACTTTGCCACTGGGGGAACTCAATGCTATGAAAATTCCTACGCTGACGCTATACTTGACGGTGAAAGTGAAATTTAGACCTCCAGGAACTCAATGCTATGAAAATTCCTACGCTGATGCTATACTTGATGGTGAAAGTGAAATTTAGACCTCCATATAGTTTAGGTGCACCATTTTCCTTCTTTGGACCATTCTAACAAAACCAGTTGACATCATATTGAAGATTAAGGCTTCTGGCATTTGTGGGCTTCTATGATTGAGAGCGAACATGAATCAGTTGAGTTCAGGCTAATAAAACCCTGTGTATTTCTATGCAACATAAGCTGACACTCAAAGCTGTTGCTCGTAAAAGAAGGATACTAGCATAAGGTGCTTTACAGATGTATCTAAACTCCTTTATATGATGGACATTATACAAATGTACTTTAGCTGGCAAGTCAGGCACTGCTAATAAAAATAGCAGCCTGCCATCCTTCCAAAGCAGCGGTTAGCAACAAGCTTTCTGTGGAATGCAGAAAATCTTCAAGGAGATGCAAGCAGGAACTTCTGAAGCACCCCTGCTTCATTCCTTATTTTAGCTGATAACCACCACTATGTGCATCTAGCCCTAAGGACACTAAACATGAATCTACACTTAGAACCAAGGCCACCTCTTGGCAGTCTGACACGGGGGGGTAGGGGAATAATAAAGTCTTTCAAAGCCTTGAACAAAGAGCTAAAGAATTTTCTTGTTTTATAGTGCTTCTGGAGTGTTTCTTCCAGACAGCATTCATACCTCTGATGGACAAACAAAATGGTAAAGCCCTAGCTGGTGCTGGTCCACAGCCCTGAAGCTACAAGGTTACTCCCATCAGACCAGGGCATCACTACATCCAAGGGCAAGCACCCCTCGATGGGCATTTCATGGAGACACATGCCTCTGTGTCCAGCCCATGTGGTGCTCTTGTAAAGCCCTGGATGGATCTGTTCCAACTTCTAGGGTGAAGTGCTCTAAAACCAACCCAGTTTTGGGGGTATGGGCCCATGCAATACACTCAAACACACTGTTATAATGCAGCCATAACACATATGGAAATGAAGGAAAGCCAAAGCAATATTGTTCGTTACAGGAATACTGGATATATATGCATATGAGTACTACATGAATACTGTAATATATATATTATTATACATATATGTGCATATATACATCTCTATTAAATAACCCTGTAGATGCATCATTCTTGTATTTATGAAAGGCTCTAGCTAAGGATGCACATACACATAGTAGTTAAACACAGGAAGGGGTTAAGACCTTCCAATTAGTGCTCCATAGGCAGCCCTACTGACCATAACAAAGCCAAGAGCTGTAGCTGAAATGCCCACAAAAATCTCCACCTCAGCTGTCCTTAAATCACTGACTGTAACAGTACTGTGGAAAGGCTGCTCTTCTAATACAGTGACAGAAATGTATACAAGAAAAGTATGAAGAAAGTGGAAAAGATGATGGTGCAGAGGTACCATGTCAGTAAAAAAAATCATTTGAAGGAAAAACTCCTGAAACTGTATATATGCATCACTTGAACATTAAAATACAGTACAGCTATGACTTTGTACTGCCTTATATAGAAGACTCAAAGCAGCAGGCCTGCATTTCATGCCACTGAGCATAAAGCCTTCCTCTGATGAGAAATATTAGAAAGGAATATTAATGTGCAAAAGATAATTTTTTTTCTTTTTGAACAAGGAAATATATTGTCATAGGAGTACAGTCTGATGAATAAGGTCCTGAAGGGGCTACAGTCCCACCTATGAGCACTGATTCGTTAGCCCATACTCTCGGGAAATCACTTGTCCTTTACAATCGATAGCTTTGCGTTTCTACAGTGGGTCAAATTACGGTTACATATTTACCAGGAATGTTGTGAAATCTGCTAACACTTATGGAAAACTTTGTTAGCCCTAAGAAAATCCCGTAATTTCCATATGGCCCACTACAACAATTAGAATTCCTGCTAATAATTTCAAATAACTTTAAACAGTTGGTTACCTGTTGCATTTGTACTTTCAGAACCCATTTTATTTTTCTTGAAAGTGGTTTCCCGTCTACCCCAACAGCACTAAGTCCTGAATCTGCAAATACGTACAGACGGGGAGTTTCACACCTGCAGTTTGTCCCACTGGAAGGCAGAGGAGCTGCTTGGGCAAGCAATTAGGATGTGTATGGATGCTTGCGGAATCAAACCGTAGATTTTCTTGTAGGGTATTCCCTCACAGGGGCCACTAGTGCTGATTTCAAAGGACTGAAGAATGAGGTCTGGGCTTCATCTGCCATGGCAACAATATACTGTAGATAGAAAATTACAGCTCCTGGGATTCGATACAGTGAGTATTTCCCCAAACCAGTAATCCCTCCTAGAGAAAGTAGTTCTGCCAGGGCATTTCTTACTTTGCTGTCATTTTCTGACACAGTCTGTATGTCTTTTATGACTCTCTACTTGCCAAAAAAAAAAAAAGAAATGCAAAAAAATCCATAGCAGCTTTGCTGGCCAAAGAAAACCTCAGGGACAAGGCAGGATTTTTAGCATCAACCTGCTGTCTTCCCATAGCAGGGCAGTTTATAGCCCCTCTTTTTATATCTTGCTTGCTCAGAAATTTCTGTATGTCTATAAATATTCCTGCTGAGAGACTGGAGTCCAAGGAAAGACTCTTCAGAATTGATCACTTCCCAGTAGCTAACAAGAAGGAAAACATGGATTTGGCTGATCTGTGCTTCTTTTTTGCACCTATGGAGAGATTTGAGATGCTAGAGATAGCAGCACAGGCAGTGCTTCCACTGCTGGAGACAGATTTGCTTTGTAACCTCTGTGAGTGGCTGTGGCTTTCACAAACAAGAGTGCTTCCCATGGAATAGGATGCCCTTTGGCGAAGGCTCATTATTCAAAAATGCTTATTGGGCTACTAAATGCAATAGACTAATATATTTATATCATGTGATGGTACAAGTAAAAAACCAAAAAGAAATCAAAAGCTTACCCTGAAGTTAGCGCTGAAATCCAAACCTCCCAAAGCCAATGGTGTTACACCAGGGATCATTTCTAAGCATGAGGCATAGCATAGAATGGAAAACCATTAAAAGGTTTTCAGAATGTGTATAAGAAAACCCTTTATAATGCTCAGCCTGCCCATGTGACAACCTTTTTCAGTACAGAAAACCTATCCTGTATAACCACATATCCCTTCTTCTCATCTCATGCTCTGGGCTTGCAGAAAAAGACAGACAGTCCCTCCCTCCATTGCACTCTCTCACACCTGAGACTTGCAGTTTTACCAGTTATAGCAACACACCACAGAATGGTTTGGGTTGGAAGGGACCTTAGAGCTCATCCAGTTCCAACCCCTGCCATGGGCAGGGGCATCTTCCACTAGACCAGGTTGCTCCAAGCCCTATCCAGCCTGGCCTTGAACACTGCCAGGGATGGGGCAGCCACAGCTTCTCTGGGCACCCTGTGCCAGGGCCTCAGCACCCTCACAGGGAAGAATTTTTCCCTAATGTCTCATCTAAATCTTCCCTCTGTCAGGTTAAAGCCATTCTTCCTTGCCCTCCTTTTGACAGGCCCTTGTCAAAAGCCCCCCTCTGGATTTCTTGTCAGCCCCTTTTAGGTATGGGAAGACTGTTAAAAGGTCTACAATATATGTTACTGTTTTCCATTCTCATCTTCTTTGTCTGGAATCAAAGTGGTGGAGGAAGACATCAAACACACAGACACCCCATGCTCATGTACATATGCTACTCCCACTTCTTTGGGTAGGATCTGGTTTTGAGGTAAGGGTGAGGGGAGGTTGTTTTATGAGTATCCCACAGTTTTATAGTCAGCACATAAATACAGGAGAGCAGAAACTCTCCTGAGAGAACAAGTACCACTTTCTTTTCTAGTCTCCACACAACCAATCCAGTTCTTCATTGCACACTACTATTTCAAATAAAAAAAAAATATCCATCATTTGAAAGCATATTCTCTTCTTGCTCCATTCTCAAAGGAAAAAAAAAAAAGAAGAGAGGAATCAAACATTGAAAACTTGGGAGTTTTCTCCACTGCATGTTTATGCATGGAGTGGTTTTGGAAAACAACTGAAGATTCACAGATTTCTTACAAATAAGTATTTACAAATTAATTCCGATTAACTGGCTGTATGTGGCCAAGGACTCGTATCATAAAGTACATCCCCACGAGTGCTATGGGGAAACTTCATGGGATGATTACCACAGCAATGTTCCATAGACATTCAAAAAATGGGATTTCGAGGCGAAGACACTAAATGCTGATTAATAACCACATTCTTGAGTAGATAAGAGAGCAGAGGTGAAATCTTCAGCCCACAGCTCACCCGGTGGGAATATATTTAGAATGGAGGCTGCCCTCTCTACAGGAAGCTCTGACTACATTACAGTCAAGGTTACAACATTATTTAGCTAGTCCAGGCAAAGACAGAAGCTCAGGAAACTCAATATACTTATGAAAAACAAAGGCTGGTTCATCTGAGTTCGGTTGAAGGCTGTTTTCTTTTCCCCCTGCATACAACAGCAGTCTGTAAATTCTCCCCTAGCTACCCAGGAGCAAATGCATCTGAGTGGCTTGATAAGGTAATAGGAGATTAGAAGCATCCATACCTTCCAGGCTGAGTAAGCTCCCTAAACACCTATGTATACGTGGAGGAAAACAGAGCAAACAAATCACAAGCTTTCCTGATGCTAGAGCCTCAAAAATCAAGAAACTGCACCTGAGTAAAGGCAGCAATTGGGCTCCTTGTTACAGTGTACACCAGACAATTAGAAGAAATCATTTTCTACACTCTTATTTGAAGCCCAGGCTTGACTCTGACCTATAATTTGAAATATGCTTCATTTTAATGACTTAACTTTCACTGCTAATAAGAGCAGCCCAATCAAACTACGGGCAAAGAGTGTGAAATAATTTACAGGTTTCGTCTGAAAAGGTCAAGGTCTTCAACAAAAAAAAAGTGACTTTTGCCATGGAAGTGCTTGTCCCTTGCTGTGTAAAACTAATAGACTGCTAGGAAAAATCATACCTGTCTTCTGTGCCCGAAGTATCTTGTTTACCAAACACACACATTAATTACCCATCAGCTGCTGCCAAAACCAACAGCACACGGCTGGCAGAGGTCCCCATCGCCAGCCAGTGAAAGTGAGCTTCGTTCTTTCCACTGAAGTTAATGAAGCTATGACAATTTAAATTAGCTGTGAACCTACCCCAATTATCTTTTAGCTTGCCTGCACAAGGACACCTGGGGAAGTTAAGCAGAACTAACTAAAATGCCAGCAAGTGAGAGGAGAGTGAGCATGTTGAACTTTGCATGGATTTCTTTCACTCCTCACTTGTGTGTCTAGCAGGTTTGTTTGTTTTTCTTCAGTAGATAAATTGGTTTGGCTTTGCAGAACCCCCTCCTGCATACAAACTGCTGGCAGTTACAGCAGCTATCCCCTTCAGGATGCACATTCACTTGGCATCTCTCTTCTGTGCAACCGTTCTCTCTGTTCTTGAGGCGTTCCTCCTCCACTCTCTTCTTTCACCCTTAAAGCTCTCCACATACCCAGTATTTTCAGTGGCCTGCCAGCCCGATGAGACCCCCCTGGCATCTGCAAAGGAAACCCTTGAGCTGCACAGCAGACTTTCTCCTGCTGGCTTATCAGGCAACACATTTTGTGCGTGATACTCCTCCAGAGGAATTCAATTTGGAGCTTTTAAAGACACCTTCCATTGGATATCTCTTCTCCATTACACCTCAGAAACGGTGCTGGGAAGATCAAGTATTTCAGAAGCTTTTTATTTTTCTATTTACATTTAAGAGACATGGCCTGGGTTTGGAGGAAGAGAAAAAGTTTTATTCTTCAGAACTGCAGTGCTGATACAACTTTGCTAAGGGCCAAATACAGAAAATGATTAACTCCAATTCCCAAGCTGTCATTTATAAAGCTCAGTGAGGAGCTGAAGGCATATTCAGATACAGGGATAATGGATGAGTGAGTTGTCCTGCTTTGGTGGCTCTTACATTACAGCTGCTTGTACCCCGCTGTCAGACGCGCACACACACCCCCCCTTTTCTGCATCCCCCTCTGTATAAATACCTTGAGCTCCCTATGGAAAGGATGGAAGGGCAACTCAGCAAAGCTGAGGCAGAAACACATAAGCACTTTAATTCTCTCAAACTCATAAAGGAACCCTTGAAAACTTTTCCCTAGAGCTCTGGCTATGCTCTGCTCTCCCAGCTAGCAATAATCACCTTTGAGTATCAGTAGGATTCCCAGTGCCAAAGCAACTTGGCTTCCCTAGGTGAGATGAGAGATGAAGCTAATACACTTTAATATTAGAAAAGAGAAGGTAAAGTCTGAAATATAGAAGCCATAGTAAGGGGAGTAAATGAAGCTAGGAAATCATCCATACTGTTGAAGAGTTTAGCATGGTATACCATTCAGAACAGAGGAAATCAACTGCTACGTGGCAACAATGAATTCATGATTCCTCAGATCTGTTCTGTGATCCATGTCCTTGTTCGAGAATTAAAAGATATATCTCCATCCTACCTTGCAATGTCCCCTAGGCTTACCAACTTCTCCATTTTAACCACATTTTAGTTTCAAACTACTTCTTTCTGTTCTTACTAGGGTTTTATCTCTTGCTGTACCTCTATGCTAAACCTTGGCATTTACCAGCTCACATCTCATGAATAACATTACTGTCAAACTCTCCTAGTTTATAACCATATGAAACAAGATTTGAATGGGGAGACACCCAAGATGAAGACACTTCTGAGACAAGAAAATGTAACACCTACAACTGACTAGTTTAATCTCAAACACTGTCGAAAAACACTGATGATAATCTCATTCAATAGTCATGTTTTGATTCCTCGTAGGAACGGAAGCAGAATATACCTAGAATGTCTAACAGAGAGGCTTTATTTTGGGATGTGGAGCTGACCAGCCCCAGGAACCTATTTTGTCTGGTAGCAGATATGTTGGGATATAACAGAGGGCCTCTGATTTCTCTGTGTGTGTGGCATACATCTTTCATAGATAAATTAAGATGCAGCCATTTAAGTCAGATGTGTGTGTTTATTGCCATATTATCACGAGTAAGCCAGCAGACAGTACTGCACTGCAAAGCAACTCCTATTGTGTGCAGCATACTTCCTTGTGTTGAAATAAAGCTCCTGAAGCTTTGTAAAGTGGATTTTTTTTCTGTAGAGATATATACTTTGTAATTTATACTAGCTGAGGGTCTGCCCTGCAGAGTTTATAATACTTTAGCATCACTTTTTTCCTTTCTTTTCTCTCTTATGCTCTGCTTATTTCTTTTCATCCTCCCAATGAAAATGGCAAAACCAGAATGCAGCATAAATGCTGGAACACTCCACAGATATACAGCCAGTGATCATACAACAACCTCCATAGCTTTCTACTTCAAAGCATGAATGGATCATAAATTCAGGAAGAGAAGAATACCGCACTTACTGCAGACCTATTTCTACCCTAACAGAAACAAAGCTGTTTTAAATACAAAAAAAAACTCAAACCAAATAACAACAGCAACAACAAATAAAGCTTTAGATGGCACGTAATATGTTTTCAATATGTTCCATTGTGCTAATATTCTCATCCCCTTCTGGTAATATGTGGGTTTATTGATTAACTATATGATTAACCACCATAACACAGGGACTTGAAAACTTTATGTGTCATCATTTTGTTAAGTTACCTTATCCTCTCCACACTCCATCTTTCTTAGATTAAGGTCAATTGACCAGCACAACCCCCTGAGCAAGAATTGTAACTGTTTGCACGTTTCAATGTCATTTCACCTTTAAGTTTTAAAGCATTAAAAATGAACATATCCTAATTGCAGCTGTCAATAACCGTGTTGCAGCCACTGTTTCACATCATTTGCAGCTTCAGTTGCAGGGAAGCACATCTGACTCACTCAGTACATGACACAGAACTTGCTATTTCAAGGCAGCCACTGTTTAGTGGTCAGACATCTCCTCATCCTTGACTTGATAGCCTTAAAATAAACATCCTTGAGCAGCTGTACAAAAACACCTATGCAGATAGCAAGTAAAAAACCTTGCTGTTTATAGTTTGCAGATGCCTGGGAGAAAACATGTCATATAACATACCTCTAAACTGCTCTGACAATGGCTAAACTGGCTAGTGAAGCCAGAGAATGGTTTTTAAAATACAAAATACCACACAGAACTGTAGAATCAACAAGCCTAGGCCTTACTTGTTTTAGCTGTGGTTTCCTCTTATATAGCACCTTGGGTGCATATGATATATGGACTGCCCCTGTCGTTAATCAGTTCAGTTGTTTCAGTTGCTCCTTTCTAAAACTGGCACAACTCTCCCTCTAAAGCCTCTAGCACACTAATACATTAAACAATTCCTTTCCATTAGCCGAGTCATGTGTCCAAGCTTGCCAGCTCTCTTTGAGGAGCTTCCATTCTCAAGAGATATTTCTTGTATCATCTGCATGGCATAGAAACCATCAGGCTGAAGGAACCAACTGGTCAACCTCTACATGCTGCTGCTGGCTGCTGCAGCTGTATGGCAGCTAAGAAGGGCTAAACATCAAAGGAGTACAGTTTAGGAGCAGGAGAAAGTTAGGGAAGTAACTGTGTTAAACGCAGTTTCTCTTTATAACAAACACAATATGACCAAATTTGATTTCCAAATACCATTTTATCACAGGATGCTGATAATAGCATTTCTCTCACATAACTCTGCAGGACCAGAAGCAGAACTGGACCAAACTGCCTTATTCTGTCCCTTTTCTTTGTTCCATCAGAGCTATAGTCTACTAACGGTTGCAGCTAGCTGCTGAGGAAAAGCTATTTCCCTGGGATACCAGAACAGTGATTTAATAGCTCTTCAGCTAATGTATCTGGCTTTAGTAGCGCTAATATTTGGTATATTCAAAGCAACTCTACATAGTTTTCACGGACAAATTTTTAAACTATGCCTAAATCTGTCCCATGGCTGTATTGATTGAATGAGATCAGAATTACCTCCTGAGGAATCAAATGTTGGTGTGAGAGGAGAGTTAAGTAGAGAGGTTCCAACCCCAGGATATGCACAGTGCTGCCAGAAGAAATAACGTTTCCTGTTTTCAGCCACACTAACATTCTAGTATGCCTGTTTCAGAGAACACACACTCACGCTCGAGGGACCCACAAATTAGCATCCTCCACAAACCCTTGAGAAGTTAACACAGATCTGCTGTGAGCAAATCCCATTTAGTAACAGGTGCTATTTGGCGATACAAAACTCTGCTTCTTTGCAGAAACAATTATAAACTGCTTCTGCTTAATCTCTAGAAGGCAAACCGTAACTGTGTAATCTAAAGAAACAATCAAAGCAAAATTAAACCAAATTAGCAGTGTATGCCTGGAGCACGGTTCGCTCAGGATTTAGATGACCTAAACCACAGATGGATTATTTTTCCCTCTAGTTGCGAGAATGATTTAAACCTTTACTGACCTTCTCTGGTTAACTCAGTTTTCTCAAGTTTTCACTGCAGTCTACTTATTCAGTGAGCATAATAACTCCTCCCTGTGAAAGAAAGGAAACTTCTGCCCTAGGAACTGTGGGATAGTAACCATGGGTATATTGTGGTGTGCAACACTGGGACAGGGATATATTTTTCCAGTTAGTGACATATCATTCTGTGTTGTATCCTCCCTCCAAACTTGCCACTCTGTTATAAATCAAAGGGCTTATCCAGGACTACTCCTTTTGGTTTTTTCTTTAGGTCATAATGATGTCAGGCAGCTGTGGGTGTAGGCAAGAGGGGATCGAATTTGCTTTTAGAAAATGAAAATGAAAACAACCACTTGCACAGTTAAATACTTGCCACTGCGTAAGCTGTTTTGCTTGCCTGTGCTACTGACCCAGAAAACAGCTGTCATACGGTTATTACTTCATGTTACTTTACACAAAACACAGAGAAGCTTTAAGATAGCAAAACCCTTCCTGAAGCAATGCAGGACAATATCTTTACATTATTTACTCTCTCCAACTGCTCCTCTAATAGAAAAGGATAGCTCTCTGAATGCTTATCAGAGTCCTTTCTGCAATGCCTTTGTGATTTCAGAAAGAAAACATTAAGCTGCTGCTTGGCAAACAAGCACAAATCTTTCAGAAAGCACAAACGTAAATGCTCATCATCAAGTTGTTTGGGGCAGACAAGTTGCACTACACAAGCTGTAAAGAAAGCTTAGGCTTTATGTTTCAGATTACTGTCACAGCACCAAGGAAGCTTGTTTAAAATTTAGGCTGCGCCTTGCATTCTAAGGTACCATATCTTTTCTTAACAGAGATCTTAAAATGAGCACAATTAGAGTAACGGAGAGGAGCTTCAAGATGTAATTAAGTGAGCAGCAGAGGAAGGGCTGTGCTTTCCAAACAGCTGGCGCAAGTCTCCCGAGTGACTCCCTATGAACCCGACCCTTGGCTTGCCAAGCAGCAGTTTGTTTTCAGAGCCAGTGCAAGGCTGCTGTTCACAACTAATCCCTCTTCCTACTTACAGTTCGGTGGTGTTGGCAGGGATGTCCCGGGGAACCTGGACCACTTTGCTCTCCTCACAAATGAAGACCGTTCCCACGCAACGGCAGGCATGGTGTTGGCATCCCGAGCAGCATGCCACGATAACCAGCAAGCAGGCGAGGACTGGAGACATCTCTGCCTTCACGTCTGTGCCCAGCTCCTTCATTTCAAAAGGAGGAGTGCAGAGACTTCCCACCCATCTCCCCGAATGGAAGACCCGCCCAAGAGCTGGGACGAACCTTGTGGCCCTTGGGGGATGACTTCTGAGCAAGTTTTGGTTCATGGCCCCAGATCCTTCCGGACCTTACAGCAGAGATGGAGTTCAGCAATGCTGATTTTCCATGAGAAGAGTATTTTATACTTAAAGCAGTGTTGAAATCACAGGCCCAGCTGAACTAACCAGGGTGCTTTTGATGCACTAGGTATCTCCACTGGGAAAAGCTGCTTCCTTCTCAGCTGTGCTATTTTGCATGTTTTATTTGGTAAAACCAAGGGACAACAGAGCATTTTTACTTTCTACAGCCCAGGCACTTTTGTCCCCAAAGGATAGGCACTATTTATGCTCCCCTTCATGGATCCAAGAGCCCCTGCTTTTGTGTTGCTCCTAGGCAAATGAAATGTGTTATTTTTTCATAGGGTATATAATCTATTTGATAGGTTAAAAGCTGTACAGTCCTAAATCCAGCGCTAAATAACACTATATTTTCAGCTGTGATTATTCTTCATGTACTTGCTGATTCATCTCCTCTTCTCCTTGGCATCTTTACAGGAACCCAGACAGGAGAAAATGCCACAATCCAAATAGTCCCTGTGTACTGGTAAACCAGCTAAAATATCTTTCTTGCTACATATATTAATCCTCAAGGAAGGGACCTTGTGAACCCTTTCCTGTCACTAGGTCATACTGCACCAGGATATCACTTGGAACCAAGGATACAACCTACAAGACACCTGAAATGAGAATTTTGAGACAAAAAGGTGGGGTTTTGCCTTTGTTTGGTTTTGTTGTTCAGTTGGTTGGTTGGGGTTTTTCCCCCCAGGTTTTTGGTTTTATGGTTTCATTTGGTTTTTTCTTACTTTTCTTTTAAACTGTAAATATCTGTTTCAAACAGAGCTTTTAAATCACATGCATTTTAAGGGACTACTGGAGCCTGATTCACATTCAATTCTTCACATTGCTGGGAAGGATTTTAATCTTGTTAAAAGCAGCTGTTAGGTGGTTTTTCTGGGGTTTTTAATTGTTACTTGTTTGGGTTTTTTTTCTTCTCCCATAATCAAAAAGCGTAAGCAAATATAATGAGACACAAGACAGCATCTTTTCTCTGAAGTGTGCCACCCTAAAGATTCCAGCATCCTCACCTTTACAATAAGACTCAAAATGTAGATGTTTCTGATACGAGCTAATTAGTATTTTAAAACTAATTCACCTAATTAAGTTACCTTAAGAGTTAGCCTAATTTTACCAAGTATCATCAGATATTGGTTATTCTTCCCCCACTCATTTAAGCCCACTCAAGATGAGAACAGCGCCATTTAAACAATAAAGGTAAAATAAAAATTAAATCACAACAATGTTTTTCTTACCAGGGTAGGCTTGTACTGAATTGTAAGAGCATTCGTTTAACTGCAGGTGTAAAGCAGAGCCCATTTTGCTAAGGTGTCCGAATGAGTTTTGTGAGAATGACAGTGAATGCCACAAAAGAAGTAACGAAACCATGAGTGATGTTTTTGTCATATATATATATACACACATATATATGTCTGCCTACCTATGCTTTACTTTGAAACACCTTAGAGCTATAAGATATATAAATTGTATACAGACACACACATATATATCTCTATACCTACCTATCCTTTCCTTTGAAACAACTTAGAGCTACAAGATCTTCTGAAATGAGTACAACCTTCAGTTTCTTTTATACCCAATGGGATGAAAACTGCAAAAGTCCATTCTCTGATCAGACAAATACCCATTTAGTAAAATACTGTCTGTAGCCCACTGCAAGTTGGACTAACTAGACACCTTAGGATTTAAACAAATGCCAGGAAGACAATTCATTCAAAGCTTTTTTGGTTTTGCCTTTTCAATAGCAAGTCTCTAGTTTCTACAGCTATAGATTGAAATTAGACTGACAGTCAACCCCAAGTACAAAAGATGAAGCTTAATGAAAATACAGGACAGGAGAACATTTGGTTACAAATGAATGCAAGCCGTACCTCTTCATTCTGACATACATCAGTATAAACGGTCATGTCACACTGATGAAATGGATAGTAATATTTATGACATAGTCTTACAAGTGATAACATTCTCTGAATGTCAAAATAATTTTCACTGATACGAAGACATTGTAATTTGACTAACTTTGGGCTTCATAGTTCAAACTACAAAATTTCTTTCAGATGGTAATACTAATTCTTCTATAGGCAAAAGTCAGGAGATTAAAAAATATCACCAGGGCTCCAAGAGGTCTTTCCAGTTATTAGTGACTTTTAAAACTATACCAACTGTGCCTTATTTTAATATAGCTAGTAAAGCATAGACTTTTTAAAACATCAGGTCAGGCCCAGCAGCAAATCATGAGCAGCATGAAGAAAAGTTAGAGGAGGAGGTTGTCTCCTTCCCCTTTTTACGTGGTAAGGCCATTTTATCAGTCCAGTACATGTTGCTCCACTTTGATTTCCAACAGCTAAGAGTGAGATTATAGAATCAAATGGCGATTATTAAATAATATTTTAAAATCCCAAACCCCAAGATTCTCTTGAAACACCATGGAGACAAGACATTGAGGGAAATATCCAGTTACCATAATTTTCAAGAAAATAGAATCATAGAATCATAGAACAGTTACGGTTGGAAAGGACCTTAAGATCATCATGTTCCAAACCCCCTGCCATGGACAGGGACACCTCACACTAAACCATATCACCCAAGGCCTCGTCCAACCTGGCCTTGAACACTGCCAGGGATGGAGCATTCACAACCTCCCTGGGCAACCCATTCCGGTGCCTCACCACCCTTACAGTAAAGAACTTCTTCCTTATATCCAATTTAAACTTCCCCTGTTTAAGTTTTAACCCATTACCCCTTGTCCTATCACTACAGTCCCTAGTGAAGAGTCCCTCTCCAGCATACTTGTAGGCCCCCTTCAGATACTGGAAGTACTTAAAATCAGACTAGTATGCAAAACAGAACTGACATTTCACTGATATTAGAGAAAGTACTAATGCAGGACCACACTAAAACTATTTGAGGATAAATGAAGACTTGAAAGGATTTCCAAGTTATTTTATGCATACAATCCAAGGTCTTGCAGAAAAGAGTCTGGTGTCTATTAATTTTTTGAACTGGGAATCTCCTAATCTCTGTTCCTGACTGTCAAATGACACACAGCCACACCACTACAGTCCTCTGATGGATTAATCAGATGACAATCCTCTCTCTACCAGTTCAGGAGCACGATTGTCTCCTCTCAGGAAGAAAATCCATGTAAAGGAAGGGAAAAAATGAAAGATACCTCCTGGTCTCTTTCTGGGGTGGCTGCACTCACAAGTCCTTGAGTACCAGGTTGGAGCTACAACCATGCCTGAAAACCCAACAGACCTGTTGCAGGGGATCCATGAGTGCTACCTAAAGCTAGTCATAATTATGCCCCATATCTTCGTGTCATCAGTTTCATACTTTTTCTTCAGTAGCTTGTCCAAAGTAAACTCAGGCCTCCACTGATATACCCCAGCAACACACTCAGCCAGAGCACCACATCCTAGGCGCAAGGAGACGGCTGACTGTGATGATGGCTGTCATTGAGAGACATACTGTCAAAAGTATAAATGCAGAGATGATGGTGCTTTCAGATATTTATAAGAGCCTTATCTTTGCAGAAGAAATATGCTCCAGCTGGCAAACTGGTCCTGAGTGTGTAAACCCTTTTCCGAGTAAGGAAACAGAAATTTCCCCAAATTGAAGCACTGTAGCAACAGACATGCAATTGAGTGAATTATGACAGAAATTCAATGATGACATTATAGATTATGAGATTAGAGGATTTCTGGGGTAGACAGTTAATTCAAGGTTATATGGTCACCAAGAGATCTTTTTTGACACAGTAGTAAAAGAGTCTGGTTGATAGGACTGGCCTCTAACATCAGCTTTGGCCTCTAAAATTAGCATTAGTCTAATTCTGTAAGTACTGAAGGGTTTTGCAGATCACATCCTCTTACCAAGAATGACTCCTGTCCCAGGCCACTCTCATCTGGATCGATGAGTAGGAAGTAAAATGAACTACCCCAGGTCTCTGCCGCTTGCCCTCACTAAACATGCTCCAAATATACTGAAAAGGCTCTAATTCCATCCACCATGGTGCAGACAGGATAAGCACAGCACCTAAATCCAGCTCTCAGGCATGGGAACAGCTTTTTCTCATAAGGTAGGAAGCTTACAGAGTGCTGGAGTACATCAACCTACAGGCAAGCAAGTTTCTCCTTGTGTTTCTATCTCTTGAAACACAGCATGACAGCTAATTAAGTAAAGACACTTTCTGTTGACTTTTTCTAGCCTCAGAATAATGTCCACTATATAAATGCTACTGTAACACTAAACCATAAAGCTAAATAAAACCGTGTGTTATAAAACTGTGTAGGCAATAAATCTCCTGTATGAATAGATGAGATACAAACCACATCCAAAAGAAGTTTAGCCTTCAAAGAGTGGAGATTTCTTACCCTGTGGATGATTTCCAGCGTATCAGTTCTTCCTATGGGTTTTTAGAGGTAGCAATAGCATCTATTGCCCTGACTACCACGCTATGATCAGAAAAAGGAGTTTTCTACTCAGAAAAGCTTGCAATGTGAGATGTAACAGATAAACACCTAAAAGGAAATTCATAAGAGGGAGTTTGACACATCATTGATTTACCTTTTGTGAATGACCAACCCGGGTTTTAAAACAGCAGATCACAGAACCCAACAGACCATTCACCTGATAAAACATGTTTTAAGCTTCTTTTCAGAAACAATCTTTCTGAACGGACTTTTTTTCTGGGTTGGTTTTTTTCTTTTGGTTTTTGTTAGCTTCTTTTTTTTCCCATGAAAGGTAACTATTTTTAAATACATTTTAAGGGCCAGACTTTTTATGTGCCCTCAGTGTTGAGAGCATAAAACATTAAACTAGCCTAATAAAGGCAGTAGCTCATTGCTCTCGTAATTCTTTAAGCCAGCTGCTTCTCACCTCTAAAAAGAGAGCGAAATGGAGATAGCAAATTAGCCACCAGAGGGAGTGCATTCACTCGAGAAAACAAACTAGTATAAGGAAAGGATTAGAAATTTGATGGAATTTCGCTCACACGGGGTTCTTGTGACTGGCGTTTGACTTCCAAACTTGGCCATGATTAGTTATCTTATTAAAAAAATACAGTATGCAGGCAGCTCAGAAGGACTGACACCTTGGTCTTGGTTTATGGTTGATCTCAATGATCTTGAAGGTCTTTTCCAGTGTAATGATTCTATAAACAGCACCTCTGCATTGTGTTTAATGCAGCAATAACCAGCGGCACTGTGTCTCTTGCTTCCCTCGTTGTCCATCTTCTCGTCCTTAAAATCTAATTAACATCTGATATAAATAGCCCTGCCTATCTCCCTGATTATGGAAGGACACTGCCCAGCATGGAAGGGCCTTGGACACTTGTAATGGTTTTGCTGACGCTTCTCAGCAGTGACCATGTCCTTGTGTTATGATCTGGGGAATAATGACTGTCTTTATTTCAGTCTGCTCCAATACTTCAGTGGCTTTTATGGCTGACAAGCTCCCACCCAGCCCTTTATCTGTATGATTTTTCAGAAGTAATCTAAGGATATAACTACCTCATGTATTTTTGGACCTCGGGAGACATATGCAAGAGACAACACTCAAGTTGGAGAACAGTCTTTGCCACCCAGTTTTGCTCCCCAGGTTCAGGTTTGCTCATCCCCCATCGATAATAAAAGACACAGCCCATCTGCTAGGTTTCTATCAAGTCTGCACAAGCACAGTTATAGAAGTACTTTTTCACTGCATTGTCCATGAGTGGGTTTGACTAGACCAAAATAATGCACAAGTGATGCCGAAGCCTGCCCAAAATTGCCCTTTCCATCATATATTCATTCCCAGTACCTTTCCCAGCCAGCAAAGCATATCCAAAGGCCAGAGATGCAAAGCAAGAGAAACTTTGCCTAACTGGAGTGTCAAGCAGACCTGCCTACAGACAACAACAACCATGCACTGTTAACAGAACCTCAAATGCAAAGCCCCAAACCTGGGGAGGATGAACCCCCTGCAGCAATACACGCTGAGTACTGCCTGGATGGAGAGAAGGCCTTATAATAGACAGAAGTGATGGTTCCCTTTAACTCAGCGCTTGTTAGACCACAGTGACAGTACTGCGTCCAGTCTGGGATGCCCAGTAGAAGAAAGACACCACTGCATAGAATCATAGAATAGTTAAGAGTTGGAAGGGACCTTAAAGCTCATCTAGTTGAAACCCCCTGCCACTAGACCAGGTTGCTCCAAGTCCCATCCAACCTGACTTTGAACACTGCCAGGGATGGGGCAGCCACAGCTTCTCTGGGCAACCTGTGCCAGTGTCTCACCACTCTCACAGAAGAATTCCTCCCTAATGTCTCATCTCAGTCTCCCCTCTGTCAGCTTAAAGCCATTCCCCCTGGTCCTGTACCTACAGGCCATTGTCAAAAGCCCCTTTCCAGATTTCTTGTCTGCCCCCTTTAAGTATTGGGAGACTGTTATGAAGTCTCCCTTAGGAAGGGCCATTAGGTCTTTAAGCAGGGAATTCAGGGAAGGCAACCAAGACAGTAAGGGTAGGACCATCAGCTCTTGCCCTGTGAGCTGAAGCTGCGAGAGCAGGGCTTGTTCAGCCTGGGGGAGGGATGCCTGTGGGGAGGGGACCTAACAGCACCCACAGGGAGGTAATCAAGAGAAGGGACCGAGACTCACTGCAGTGGTGCAGGGTGGGAAAACAAGAGCTGAAATCAGACATTCAGACCAGCTATAAGGAGATAATTTTTCACCTTGAAGACAGTCAAGGAGTAGCACAGGTGACTAGAGAGGTTGTGTCTCCTTCCACGGATTTTTAAGAGACCAGACCAAATAAGACCCTGGATAATCCAGCTGACCTGACTTTGAGATGTGGGACCAGAGACCCCCTGAAGTCCTCTTTCCACCTTTTGTGATTCTACTTGTGGCTCATAAAAAAACCTCTCTAGGATGTTTAAAATAGAGAATGACTATTCACTCGTTTCTCAAGCCTACACTGCCAGTTGCTTTTGAGCATGGTTACAAGTTACTACTCAGCTATTAATCTCTAACCCATAAATAACAGAGAAATGTTCATCAGCATGAATAAATAGGCTGGCAATGCTTCCTGCCCACCAGTTCCAAGTTCATAAGCCTGCTATCCAGGAAGGTATGCAGTTAAGCAGTAAACCTAAACTTCTTACTCACCAAAATTCAAGAAACCATTAATACTTTCAAGTACAATTTATTATGAAATAAAATGAATTAAAGAAACTTCACCCTAATGATGCTGCCCCAACATGTCACATAATTAGCATCTCCTAATAAAGAAAGAAAGCAGCCTGGAAGAGCATACATGAGGAATTTCAATGATTGAAATACAGTGATATCTGTAAAGAGAAAACTTGCTTATCTGTAAAGAGAAAACTTGCTTAACTCCATTAGTACTTACAGTACAGCCTATAGACAGTGCCAGCAACCTGTTGTTTGGCCAGAGCAACTAAGTTTGCTGAAATTCATTCAGATTTCATGAGTATTTCAGGCATTGAAATACATTAAAGAGGTCTTAAATGGAAATATCCTTACAGCATACCATAGGTCACTTAACTTTCTACTTCCAATGCCTTTAATTTCAAGGTTCTCTGCAATGTGTAAAACTCTATCTTCTCTTTTCTTGACCTCAGAGAGCTTAGGAGAAACCATCTCTGCATGAGAAAAGCTCAGCCCTGATGGATACTTGAAAGGCAGTAAATATCCTTGTGGGAAATTAATTTCTTTCTGACAATACCAAAAAAAGACAAAAAAAAAAAAAAAAAAAAAAAAAAAACAGGGAAAGGTAAAAATAAGAAATTAACATTTGTTAAGGCCCCTAAAGAAGATGCAAATGCCTAACTAATCCCTGTAGCAGACTGAAGAAAAAAGAAGCGAAAAAAGTATGAAAGCATTGCACAATTAGTGTAGGTTATTAATATTGATAGAGGGAGGCTAAAAAAGTGGCTTAATTACTTTGCAAGAGTTACAGTGGGTTGTAAACTTACTGCCTTCCTGACAGGTAGGCTAAATAAGCTGCCTAAGGTGATAATTAGGAGCCAGAGAGTTCCTGGGTCTTTTTTTAACACTATACAGTGAAAATGAATATTGCACCTTTGTTTCAAAACGCTCTCAGAAGGGCACCTGAGGTTTTTCCTACTCTTGCTGAAGCTTTTAGAGTAAATTAGAAAAATTATTTTACTGCATTCAGTGACTGATGTTGAGTCACACTAAAGCCTGAATGTTGATCTCTGGCAGCACATTCCCTCTTTCGCTCTTCCTGCTGGGACTCCTCAGCCTCTGCTGAACAGTACCGTTTTCCCCATGCAGATCCACCGAAGTTAATAAGATTAGTTATGGAACAAGGTTCTGCCAAACATGACTAAAAAATTCAGTATCTGCTCCTTAGCATATAAAGTAATGAAAAATGGCACACGCCCTTAAAAGTAAGCAACTGAGCCCAGGAGAGCTCAGCCTGTCTAAGACTTTATGCAGCTGGAGTCCTGGTGAAATAGAAAGGGACAGCTTCCAGTTGCTTTAGCAAGCTTGAATTGGTGCTATAAGACTGCCCAAGGGTATATTCCTCCTTGGAGCAGTTTTTCTTGGACACCTTTTCTGCCAGGAAGCAGGTTATTGCATGAAAGGTGACAGAAAGTTGCCTCCAATTCTTGTTCTGCCTGCAAGTGCTCTCAGCACACAGGGAGCAGGTCACTCACAACTCTCTGTGAAAGGAGAAGAATAAGGTCCTGCCATTGCTCTTAAGGCAAATAAAGCAATGGCAGGTAGACTAATGAGATTCTGCAGATAATGAAAAAAAGCTTCTCCATCTCTCTCAGGTACTTTATAGTTCTCATTACCATGTTATCAAAGCACCTCAGAATTCTAACGCACATTTTAATCCCCATTTCTATGGCACAGAAAGACCTCTAGCATCATTTTACTGATGATGTGCTGGATAAGCGTCAGAGAAACTAACGGCACATCCACAGCCTGGTGGAGGGTGGATCCACCCAGCTGCAGAGCAGAGATCCCTGGAGACAGACCCCAAGGAGGTGCACGTCTGTGCACAAGTATATCCCCACAGTGATGTGCCTGAGCCAGGAAGCTGTGCTTTAGGACCCCACACTGCAAACACACACACAGGACTTCCAACACCCCTCTGGCCCACCTGCAGCCACTTTTGGCATCTGGCATGTGCTTCTCTGCATATCCAGACCTGGCAATGGAGAAGCAATGCTGCTGCCTGCACCCTGGGGAACTCAATGGCATCTCCTGGGGAAGGACAGAGATGCACTGAGCTTCCCCCCTCACATCCCACCTCACCTTCCCCTTATCTCTAACACTGCATCACACCTGACAATCAGATAGGACTTACTTGCTATTCAAAGGATTAAAACACACTTTACAAGCCACAGTTGAAGTCCCAACAGATGTACAGCTACCCAAATTGGGCCACTGTACCAGAAGATCATGACCTGTGTAGGAAACAAATGTGCTATTATTGTATTAGCCTGCTCACTTGCACACCCTGACAAATTACATGTCCTGCACTCAGAAAGGCTCTTCTGGCTGCTGCCACCCTTGTAACAATGCTAGATACGGTTCATTGATGGGTTAGCTGAGAAAAGTGTTAGATACCTAAAAAAGATTTAAATCTATTGAACGCTGTGAACTCAAAGCAGAAAGAAAAGCAAGACTCCACCAAAATATTTCATTTTTCTTACCTCTACTACAGCTCTCCTTATCCTTTTGGCTCACATGACATGGGTTAACATAATATAATCTATCAACAAATGATGCATCCTATTGCATTACATCTGTCTGAGACAAAAAAAACAAGTACCTTCTGGACTAAGCTGACAACAATCTAGGCACAACAACCCAAACCTAAACTGCCTGTGGAAGGCTGCAGAACTATTTTACCTTTGGTGATTGCTGCTTTTAAGATGGACCGCAAAGGCAAAGCACAGCCTGTTGAATGCTGCCAAACCAAGTGATGAAGACCACACCTTGCCTAATTATGACTAGCCCAGGTGAAATTCAAAATGCCTGGAGACTGACAGGTGAGGTTTTGCACTGTGTCTCTTAAAAAGTACCTATGGGGTGTTTTACAAGCCTGATCTGCATGTGCTCCAAGCTGAGCAGAAATCTCCTTAGGACTCACCAGTTCATGCTCAGTGCTAACCAGCCTTACTCTTATAACTCCTGATTGGCCTGGCATGTGGGTAAAGAGACTTTGCCTCTGCTTGCAAAGCAATGTGCGGGGTGCCCTTGGAGAAAGCAAGCACTGCATTGCCAGCCTGAAGGACGTTACTGTTCATTGTTTATACACAAAGCAAAAGAATATTGCTTTGCACCCTTCCAAAGCACAGTAGTTTTGGGAAGTAGAAAGAAGGCTCCTGGCCACATTTGGATGCTCTCTTACAGAATGCAAGAAGGCTGAAAATTTCCTTATAGATTCCCCATCTGTTAAACCTGGGCTTGCAGCGCTGTCCTCAGGAGCCAGTTAAGCTTGTTTGCTGCTCTGCATGAGCAAAGTTTCTCTCTACTCAGGATATGGGGCTCCTGTTGGAATCAGTTTAAGGTGTCCATCCTTTCCATGCATGGCACTGTAACCACAAGGGCTAGCAAAGATTTACTGGCAAACTGTGCTGACATTCACCAAATTATCACGGTTTTCTATTATTGTGCAGCCCCTATATACATTTCATCATCTATGCAAAACCATGAAACAGACATAATTTCAATAACAGATACATTGAGTTAACGTTGACATGTTATTTATACCAGCTGAAGATGACTGTGGCAACAGAAGAAATGAAAAAGTACCAATAAGATACAACTAACATTATGGAATATGAAGAGAGATAAATAAGAAGGAGCAAGGCTATATTTCTCTTGATTCAAGTGCAGCTATGCCAGAGCACCACTGCTGATTTGGCCTGCAGCAGGCTGAATAAACAGCTTGCCTCTGGATGAGAGCAGCAACAGTGAGACATCAAAAAGGCAGCAAATCTTAAAGAATGATGGCACAGTTACGCTGCTGGGCTCTAATATAATCAGCTTTTATGGAGAGCTTTCCATCGCTTGCTCTTAAGGCCTAATTGCAAGGCATTATCTGGCCAAACAGTGTATGAAGTAGCAGGTAATAATGATTGCCTGCAGGAACCTCAGGTAGTGCAGAACACAAGATGAGGAGCTATTCTTACCTCACTTATTACCCAAGAGCTGAATCAAGGCGTAGTTACAGTTGAGCCGTTAAGCCACTGGTCACCCTAATATATCTCAATTCAAATTCATTATAGGAGTGATTTTACCAACTGCTAGCAGTGACACTGAACTGTGGGAAGAGGACTGAGTTTTGAATGAGGAGGAAAATGACTAAACAAGACTCTCTGGGGGAAACCCCCTGTTCCACTTGAAGAAATTAAGATCTTTAGTCCCTGCCTGGTTGTTATGCAAACCTGCTGTATTGGCATAACAGTAGGCACACCTCCGTGTAAAGAAAAGGGATGAATAACAAACAAGTGAGTCACTATAGAGGTATATAAAGCTTTGGGAGAAACATAAACCCAGCCTAAAGGTACCCTTCAGATAAGATACATGGCCAAATCTAAAGCTAGCATTAGCTGACAGAGCACCAGCAAGTCATCCAGCTTCTAGGCAGAAAGCATGCGAGCTCCAGCAGGGAAAAGTTCCCAAAGCTGATCATGGCCAATATTCACACTTACACATCCTACTGCAAACTCAGGCTTTTGTCACTGACAGACCACAGATGTTGTATGGAGCATTCTCCAACATGTGTAGGAGAAGGTGGCACTTCTGCCATGTATGAAGATGATAGCACAAAAGTTGAGCCTTTCATCTGTAAATATCTTCTGTTTCATCCCTTCTTCTCTGCCTCTGACTTGTCTGTCATAGGGCAATGTGGCACATTTCTGGCAGCAGGACAAGGCAGAGGGTTATGTACTGTTTGCTCCCGCTTAATCTTCAGATCCCATAATGAGATCAGAGTTCCAGATTCATTAAAAAACCCCAAAACAACCAACAAACCAAAGCATTTCTCAAATACAGAACTCTGAACCCACCCCATTCTGCAAAAACCTTGAAACAAGAGATCCACAATCCCAGCTGTACATGGCTTCTCAGCTCAATCTACTTCTGAAACCAGGTGCCACCTTAAAAGGGAACCAACTATGGCACAGCACGGGGCAGGATCAGGCCTGACACAGGCAAGATCCACCATTGAACTTTTCTTCCATTTATTTTTAAATGCTTCTTCCCAGGAAGAGGATAGGGAGAGGCCTGTAGAGGATGATTAGTTTCAGTATCATCATTTTAGAACGGACACGGGGGAAATGATCCCACTGGGCTACATCCATGGACCTTCTAACAATAAGGACATCCCTTAGGAAGCATCTCTTACTACCTGCTCTCTGAGGCTAACAGCAGTGACTGCTATGTGCTCAGAGGAATCTGAGAGGCACTGAGGGCAGATAATACAATGGTACAGGTTAACCTCACCTCCAGTGGTAACCTATTGAGAAAACCAAATGGCAGTCCCCCAGGATTTCTGAAAGAACTCAAGAGTCAAGTAGCTGAGTTACTAATGCCAATACATAAGCCTATTAACTACTTGAAATGTTCTCCAATCTAAAAACTGGGTGTAATGTCAATCCTTAAGAAAAGTTCCCAGGGAGACCCTTTGGGAATTGCAGGCCTGTAACCACGATGGCAACACTGGGCAAACTAGAAGGTGTAATAAAGGATGCAGCTACAGAGCATGGAAAATGATAAGAGTTGTGAGGAACTGCAAAGGGAAATCCTGCCTTGCAGATCCTTGCAGAAAAAGGGCATCTAGTTGATACAGTTTATTAGTGTTTCCAAAAGGCTTTTGACAAAATCCTTCATAAAAGGCTATTAAGGAAGCCAAATAGCTGTGGGAGAAATGGGACAATTCTGACCTGTGCAAAAAACTTCGCTAGGACATAGGGGTCAAAGTGACGAAGCTGGAAGAAAGAGCTGATTTAAAAGAATTTGGTATAAGTTTACAAAATAAGGACTCACATGGAAGGGATGTCCTTTCATTCCAAGGACTAAGGGCATCAGATGAAGCCAGGAGAGCTGTTTTTTTAACACAACAGATAGCAGACCCATGTAATTCCTTCTTAAAATATACTGTGGGTGCAAGACTGGACACTGGTTCAAGGAAAGATGGGATGAATACCTGGAAGAGAGATGATTTAGGGTTGCCAAATGAACATGCAACAAAAGACTTAGGAAACCCCTATAGCTGCATGAAGTTGGAGGCAGAGAGAATATTGGGAGAAAGGTATCACATAGGTTTGCCTGCTCTTCCTTTTCTTCAGGTGTCCATTTTTGATTACTCCTGGTGACAGAAAGTAGATCCTTGGTGTGAACATTATCACCAGTTTTAGGCATGTGAGACCCGACAATGGCCAATTATGAGTTAATCAACAATTCTACAGTAGCTGAGGACCTTCTATGGTGTTAACTGGAATACTTTATTTAAGTGAATCTCCTAAGTTTTCTCCCTGATACACTCACTGTCTTGTACAGAAGTTACAATACTGAAATATGTTAGTACTGATAATTCTAGAGCTGGGAGAAACTTTCTAGTAGTTAGCTCTTGAGTCATATATCTGCACTGCCTCCAGATTCATGTAAGGACAGTGGTTCATTACTAAGAGTTGAAATCATTGCTTGCCAAGTGTATGTCTAATTTTATGCATTTGAATTGTTTCATGAATACCAAACTCGATGCTTAAACTTGGATACAGGCTTGAGAATATTCCTCGGTTTGAGGCTTCCCCTCTTTTAAAGAAGTCAGTGCAAGTATTTTCTCTTCTCCTCTGTTAAGCAAATCTACTTCTGAGCACACTATAACTGAAAGATCACCTCTGGTCTCTTGATGCATGGCGTATACAAGAGAAAACCAGATGTTTCTCTGATCGTTCACTTCAAGTTTACTTGCAGAAGAATGATGCAAGACCACCTGAAAGAGAGTGTTGAACAACCACAGACCTGCCTTAAGCATTATAACCGGCAAACTATCATGAGCACAGAAATCATCAGATTGGTCATGAAAAGGAGAGAGATGTTTCTAAGAACCGCAGAGTTCCCTGAAACAAAAAAGCTTAGCAAGTAAAATGTTCAGAGGCAAACGACTTGATTCCATATTTCCATTGTATTTTAACTTTATGCTTTTTATCCTTTGATAATGATCCACTGAGTTTTAGTGGTTCTGCAAAATAATGCACTGATAGCAGCCTGTATAGAAACAGTACATGAACTACTACTACATTTCCCTATTGAGCACTGCAATTGCCTCTGAGTCCTGCTATGTACCTAGTATTCATTCTATTTGCCAAGCCTAAACAGGGACCAACTGCTGTGCTAGACTATGGATTTTTTGTTCATTAATATTTACCCTGGGTTTTTTGTTTTGCTTTAGCCTGATTTTTATGTAGTGCGCTGAGTCTGTGAGACATTTTGTCAATAAATGATAATGGCATTCTGCGCATATGGCGCTCCTTGCCCTTGTGCGTCTGGCAGCTGTATTAGCAGAACCCTACCTGGACATAGCCTCTGGAAACTCTGTAAAACCTAGTTTTCATACAAAATCCCACCCTTTGAAGGATGCTTCTAAAAGACTCCTTTGACTTGACTTGGATACATTAAGCTTTTACTAACAAGATTGTTTCATTCCCTGAAACAAATGTCCTTAAAATTTGGCATTGAGAAATGAGAAGTTCCAGTTGAGTTCAGCTGTACCTCTTCCTAAGGGTACTACATTAGATTATTTTGCATAGGATTGCACTTACTTTTCCTAGGACTGTAATGCCCACTGCCACAAACCTGTCTCACTTACATGAAAGTATGCCAGATACTGCAAGCAACATCACTGCTGGTGGGAGGTATCAGCAAAAAACCTGAGTGCAGACCACTCAGTACACTGGTTGGTGAGCACTCTTGTTGTTTTCAGTTATATTTTATATTCTCATAAGGAGACAGGACTTGAATAGACCTTTGAAGGGAGGGAAGATGATGTCTTCCCTGGGGAAGATCTGGGTAAGCCACAGGAGAGAAGGTTACAACCAAGCAGCAGCAGAGAAGCAGCACAGCCCAGGGCTGGAGACAAGGAGATGGGAGAACCAGTCCAGCTCCAGAAGGGGAGGAAAGACCCCCAGGGAAATAGAAGAGGCTGAGCAGAGTTTGCTGCCATTTATAAAGTAACAAGAACCAAACCTACAAATACAGATTTGTTTGTGAGAGCATAGGGTGTAGAAGAATCATGTATAAAACTTCTTAAATTTCTATTCTGTCTTACTTACTTTGATGTTTCTCCATTAAAAAAATAATAAAACATAGTTTAATTCCTAATAAAATCTGCCATTTACATCCATGTTTGTTTTTGTTTCTATCTCCTTTTACTTCTTACTACCATAGATTCTCAAAGCCCTAGCCAGCTGTGGTTCCCATCTCCTAGAGGCTGCACAATCCGTGTCAGGAGGTAATACACTGATACATGCACAGCCTGTGGCTTTGTCACCTCTCCATCATCTGCTTATAGAAAGTCTGGAGCTAAGCAGCTCAGAAAGGATCACATCTCCATGCTGCCAGCTCCAACTTGGGGCATTTTACTCTTGAACTTTGCATACTCAGTATTTTGCTCCTATGTGGTGCTCCTTCTGAGCTACCTCAGACATCTGTCAGCTTACAGTATGAACACGATTCAAAACACAGATTCTGCATGCTGGAGGCAGGGCTTGGTGGAAAATCACGTAATAAGGGAATATGATCAAAAAATGAGCACATTTGATAGAGAGGCAGAAAGAAAAGAAGGATGGTGGCAAAGAGTTAATGTTCAGCCTCCTCAAAATAAATACATCATCAGGGTTAGCAGTTTCTAATGAATTTGGTGATTCTATTTAGCAGCGGAAATGCTGTTTGCTGCTTGGCATTTCAGCGCTTACATAATTTATAGTCTATTATTTGATAATGTATTGAAGCAGGTTGCTGTCTTTGGCACCATCAAAGCTGTCTGCTAATTCACTGCTTGACCTTCTCTGCATGCATGTAAAATGGAACAGAAGTGGTGCAGGGCACACTGCGGCAGTTCCGAAAATGGCTTAGTGTTCAGACAGTTGGATTTGGATGAACCTCACCCCCAAACTATAGTTTTATTTATATATGTTTGGAAGAAAAGTAACAAACAGGTGGTAAAGCAAGATTTTAAAAGACTGACACATTTCTGTTCTGTTTGATTTCTCAGTCAAGTGTCATATTATAACCTGGGTAGTGAAAATGTCCTGGCATTAGGGTGTAACTGCACATACCATGCTTTCACCCTGTGTCTATGCATCATCTATATAGCCAAAGGTGTTCATCCCTTGTAACAAGAGAAGACATGCTAATAGCCAGCACACATACAGGAAGGAGGACTCTGCTTGTATACAGGAACATTTTTAGACTGGATATTAGGAACAATTCCTTCCCCAAAGGGCAGTCAGGCATTGGAACAGGCTGCCCAGGGCAGTGGTGGAATCGCCGTCCCTGGAAGTGTTCACAAACCGTGCAGACAAAGCCCTTAGTGGCACAGTTTAGTGGTGGCCTTGGCAGTGATGGGTAATGGTTGGACTTGATCTTAAAGGTTTTTTCCAACCTACATGACTCTATGATTTAGAGAAGTATTTCAGCTCCTGGATGCTGAACATAAAGAGTTTGCATCCATTTTTCAGAGAATTTAAAAATGGTGGGTGAAAAGGATCTGCAGATGATCCAGAAGTCACCAAGGCACTATGAAAACTAGACAGAAATATCAGTTCTAGACAATGCTCTGCTTCTTGCATTCCCTGTAAAGGGAGAGCAGAAAGTCTTGCTAGAACATGACAAATGGGAGAAACCTTTAAGTCTGTCCATTGACAGGGGCTCCCCAAGAGAGATAAGCTGCTCGGCATACTCTGCAGCAAGCAGCCAGGGGACAATTTGTGTGTACGACAATGTCACAGCTCTTCACACCAGAAGAATGGATTTTCAAGCACCAGCAGATTCCCATCGACTTTGGTTCGTGCTGCAAGACGAATAGCAAATATTAATACCTACATTACTCTGCTAGGGCAGGCCTACAGAAGCAAGCATACAAAAGTTTTCATGATGTGACAGAGCTGTCACCCATCTCTCCCAGGCTTCACCCTGCAGTCCATGCTACACCCACTGCTGTTCAACTGCCCCAAATCCAAAGCACATTCCAGTATTTCTCTTCCTTTTTCATTTAGATTTTGTGTATAATCTGCTAGAAAAAATAAGTAGAGCAACGCACTGAGAGAGGCAAGGAAAATTTAAATAACTTGCTAGTGCCAAAGTCATTGAAAGGGTTAGTTAATCAGAGATACCTGGCAGGGGCATAAGATGGAAAACTACACTGTGGCTTTTCTTGATGCTCTTTTCCCCAAGCCTGACTTTTCTTTTCCCCCGTGAGCCACTTTCATGTTTTAGAGAAACAGCTGTGAGCCACAAATACATGTTAACTGGAATTGATCAAGGACAAAATGAATAATTTACTTTCTGAAGAAGAGATCATCTATATCGCTACAGACTTTTTAGCAAAGATTCCTTCCCCGCCCCCCCGATGTTACAGCCATCCTGTTTCAGCAGCATTTACATGTAGCAAGAGCGCTGCTTTGTTTCTAAACTGGCACATCCCAGCAGAATTCCCCACCTTTTCTTTGTCTCAGTGCTTCTGATCTTAAAAAGCATGAATTATTCACTAAGAATTCCATACATCTTCAAAACATTCCTGTTAAATAAAACTGCATATTTAATTCTCCCTCTCCCCGCCCCTTGCTTACCCACAATGAGGAATAATGATTTGAATTGTTGAAGATGATAGATTCCAAGCAGCTCTCTACATATGGCTACACCCACCCCCTGTTTTTTGTCCAGCCTGTTCCTAGGTCTGACACTTCTCACTACTTCGGCACAGCAGCTACGTATTTTTAGAGTTTGCTATATTACATCTATTTCTGTGATAGCAGTATCAAAAGCTTTTCAACAGTCAAAACCAGAAACAGAGAGTAAAAGGTTGAATAAGACCCAAGAATTTTCCAGGCAATCAAAGAAATGTGCAAATAACTAAACACAGGCAACTTAATACAAAATATATGTAAGTACAGGCAAAAAGTCAACATGAATTCTATTTTTCTTGACTCTCTTTTGATGTTCTCATTTTAAGATATACATCAGCTCTATGATGCTATTAAAATGCAGCACAACCAAAACCACAGTATAGATAAAGTTTGAAATTCTTACATAATGGGTTTCTATTCACAGTGCTCAAGCCATCATACCGTGTTTTGTTTCTCCCTTTCCCTCCTGTCTGGCTTAGATTTCTAAGTAAAATGCAGACTAATAAGCCTATCACAAACCTTCTGCACAGCCTCCATATCCACGTGCATCTTAACTTCCATGCCTTAAAAGGGGGTGAAAAGTACTTCTGACTTAGAGGATTACTGCAAAACCCATTTTTTGTTTGTGTGGCACTTTTATACAGCATACATATGGCACTGCATACGTTACATAAATATTACAGTTTTATATTGACTTGAATTATATTCAACTTCCTTGAAACTTGAGGCTTAAACATGTCAAAGTTCTTCAGCCATTGTTGGGCTTGGGAATCTTGTGTAACAGGCTTTGTTACACTCACTGGTATATCAAAAGTGCATTTTAAAAATGCTGGTCTAGACTTCCAGCATTCACCTTTGAAGCTGAGGAGAGCAGCCCTGATGTGCACTCATCCTCATCATAGTTTTTTGCTTTATGGAGCAAGATCAGGCCCATGAGCTCTACCAAGCTCCAACCCCCAAGCTCCAAAACATGTTCCCTCCTTAGTTTGGGATGATTTTTGTTTCTCTCTGGCCACATTTTATACCAAGCGGGAGGGGCCTGCTTTGAGGGGCCTGTATATTGAGACTTTGCTACTCCAGAATACCACCACCTAATCCAAACCACTTACAATAGGAAAGGCAGACAACGATGTCTAGGAATCATCTCACAGAGGAGGTCTAGTAAGTGGTGGGTATACCTGTCTTAGACTAGGTCAATGAAGCTCTGCAGCAGCATTAGGGACTAAACCCAGGCTTCCTACATCCCAGTCCAGCATCCAGGCTCCCTCTCACCCAACAGATTTTAAAATGCTATTCCTGTTACAAAGCCTTTGTGTTTTGGTTGGTTTTGGTTTGCTTGTTTGTTTGTTTTCCAGAGAGGGGGGAAAGAGGGAAAATTTCCCCAGAACAATGATACACAACAGTCGCATGACTCCAGGAGCACACTTGCACTGATGTGATATTCATCTGGATGCCTGCCTGTCTGGCACAGGCTCAGGCTGTTGTCCAGGTGCATAGTTAACAGCCTTTCCTAGAAAGAGTAATCATGCTGTTTGCGAAAGTACGAAACGCTCATGGAAAACAGAGCTTAACCTACTGTCTCTGCCCTAGATATAGTCTCCCTGTTAAGACCTGAAGTGCATAAAATACAACAAAGGAGGAAGACTGAGGAAGAACCATGACATCAATCTATACATTGTAGGTGGAGTCTATGCTGCATTTGCAGCACCTCTGAAGTAAGCTGCTAAATAAAAAGCAACTTAGATTTACCAGCATGAAACCCTCTTGTTTTATGAACCAACATCTTGTATGTGAAATGTGATGGAGGCAGTCTAGTGAGATGCACAACAAGGCAGAGGTGATCAGCACGGACTGACTCAGACCACTGGCCATGCTGGATTTCTAACAAAGAATCAGGCACAAACGAATTCAGGGGGGGGGAAAAAGTCTGTATACAGAACCAGTGATGGCTGCTGGAAGATAAAGAACTGAAAGGGAGATAGCCAGCACACTGGGAAGAAGAAAAGTAAGATCAACACCACTGACCAAGAACAATGACAGAAACACCAGACATCTTGGTTGTTGAGTAAGCATTGTGACCCAAAGCAAATTAAGCCAGAAGAGACCTACCATGTACTTACATGAAAATAAGTAGCAAGAACTTTAAAATTCAAAAGTGAAAACTTTCTCCTTTATTGGTCATCCTGGAGATGACCCAACCAACCCAGGATCCCTATAACAGGAGTCTGCTGAGACAGCAATGCTTTACTTCCAGAGAGGCATCTCCAAATACTGCCACTCCACTGGGGCCACCCAAATGATTAGAGAAAACAGCAAAATTGCAGTTTAGGGGGGGAAAAAACCCTAAACAACTCACAAAAAAAACACTCCACACAAAGAAGTATATTTAAGCTAAAGACAACTGTGAAGAACGAGAGAGGGAGAGGTGCAAGGAGGATGTGAAGTAGGGCCATCTGTAAACCCCAATGCTGCAGCTATTTCAGGAAGAAAGGAGCGAGCAGTGCATACACAGGCCAAGGATGTAGAGGGCTTTAGTTCAGAGGATGATGATATCTGCAGTGCAATTTCAGTAAAAGCAGATTCTCAAAGCATATGCACAACCGAAGTCAGTCACCTACCATTCAGATGCCATATCTGAAGCTACACTATTAAATGAATGACTGCTTTGATTCCAGTTGGACGGTGGTGCCAGATGCAGTATCATTAAAACAACAATGATAAGCAGCAATCTTGGACTGGGCAAGTGTAACCAACTGCAGGTGATAGAAAATAAGTCTTCTGAGGCCAGCTGGCAGGAGCAGGCTGTGGCTAAAAGCTGTACAAAATAAAATGCAATCTTGTTTAGAGTTTACATTAGCTTACAGAAGTACTGCGTAAAGCAAGCAGCTTGCTACAGAGGCATCAGTGACTGGGAGACCACTGTCAGGTCTGGTCCAAATAGCTGCTTGAAACAATGGCAAAAGGTAACCTACAATGGTAAAGGTGTGTAAGAAGCAGCTAGGGACTCTGGGCAGCAGTGGAGACTTCAGGACTCTAGCCTCCCTTAGCTAAGTATTTAAGTGAATGCTGCCAGTGGCAAGAAAACATGGAAGAACTTTAGCTTGGATATAGAAATTACTACAAAAGGATGTGAACAATCCAGAGGACCCACGAGACACTGCCAAAGGACTAGGCAGTGTCCCTACCCTCTTACTGCATAAAAGTACCCATTGCCATCATAGCTTCAGAGATACTGGGATGCTGTGGCATCTGTGTCCACAGAGCAGCCTAGGAACTAGTAAGCTTTGTGTCAGCAATTAGGAAAAGGCAAGGAACAGCTCCCCCCAGATTTTCTGCTGGAGAAAAGAAGTGTAGCAGAGGAAGGAGAGTGTTACAACTGTTTGCTGAAAGAAGAGTTTCCAGGAGGCACCCGGAAAGGCCTCGGAGCCATTCCTGGGCTGACTTACTACAGTTGTGGCACCTTTACAAACTGATTTTTTCACAAACCCATTTAGTTTTACAAGCCTACAGACCATTTGACACCTAAATAGTGTGGGAGTGCTCACTGCTGATACTGCACATCCGTCTTGCATGAAGGCGGCATCATTTTGCAGTGTGACTTTCACTGGTACTAAATCCCTTTTATAATGCAGGAGCATGTAATCTTAGTAGGATTCCAGAGATTTAGAAGTTTGATTGTTGTATTTATTGACAAGTCATAATAAAGTGTCTTATAGCATTCATTGGCTTTTCGACTGCCTCACTTTTACATTATAATTGGAGACATTTTTGGCTCTTTTCCACTTTATTAATTTATTTTCAGATTTATTTCTTAGTTGATTAATAACCACAGGGACCGCATACATCAGGAACAACTAAACTTCAGGCCGTTCACAGAATGATTAATTAAGGCAACCATTAACTAAAGCACAAATGCATGTGGGACCTAGTATGAAGGCACAGAAAATGGATGGTGAAAAGTATTTCACAGATTTACTTAAAGAGGCTGCAAAACTTAAAAATAATGATAAAGACAGCATGTGTAACTGTAATCTACTAAGTAGAAGCATAAATAATGCTACAAGCTTGCTACAGCATCGTAGCAGTTTCTGAAGCAGGATTCAGCCCATTCTGGTGTCACTATTGGGACAGTTCATAAACTTGGGGGGATATTTCAAGATAGCCAGACAAGCACCTTCTATCACAATACTCAGAAGTTCTCTTTGTGAATATGTGTTTGAATTAAAATCTTTTTTACTTTAGCTATAGATCATATTTTATGTTTGCACCCTACAGACTGGTTTTAACAAGTTTACCAAATCATAGACTCCTGTACTTAATCATTACAGCATCACAATGAACAACGCTGGATGGGTATCCTGCCATCTCTTCTGTGTGATGGGACAGATTTCAGTGAAACCAAGAAATCTGCTTCACTCGGCACTGAATTTGAACTCCTCCTTATGGTGTAATGTGCAGTTCTCATTACCATGAAATAACTTGTTTCCAGCAGTTAGAACAGAAACATCTTTAAAATTCAATTCTCAAGAGCTGAATATAGCAACCTCCAATAACTGAGCATTAGCACAATGCAGAATTCAGATATATATGAAGCGACAGTAGGAAACAAATATATATATGAAAAGAAATATTCTCTTACCCATGGAGGTGTTCTGCATGGAGACATATGGACTTCTGAGCCATGAGTACTAAGGATGTCATTGATAAAGACATTTAATCTCATGCTGTTCCTTAGAGCCCAATGTTTCAGTAATGATCAGAGCAAAGCAGGTAAAGAATAATCCGTGTTACCTGTTAAAACAACAAAAAAATCAAACTCTTTGACTTGCCTCAACCATTTTGCTTCTTTCCTGCCATGAATGCATTTCATTGGTTATCTGAACGTTTCTTTTATTACAGAAGTAGCAATGGGGTTGGACGGAGGGAAGGGGTTACAATCAACTTTCCTTTGTGCTAAGGTGATTTATTAAAACCAAAAAGTGCTAAAGTTTTTCCTCATCAAACAAACCTGCTGGATATCTAGGCCACATCTGTATTGCATTTCCCAGCCCATAAGCATGGCACTTCAGAGTGTGGACACAACTAGCTTTCATAAGCAAGCCTAATTATCCTTGAGTGTGTTTGCAAATATTTGCCAGCTACCTTGGAGAAAAATATAATAGAAGGGGGACTTGTGCTGGGTCTGTGAGCCCTTTGCTTTGAGTGCTATGCCCTGGTTGGAGTGGTATGACAGAACAGCCACCAGGAAGAAGAAAACATAACTCATGTAAATTGAGACAGATAAGGTTGCTCCCTGTATAAATAAACACTGGCACCAGAGCCCTTGTGTTTGATAAGATTTGTGAATGTTTCAACTGGGCAAGGCTATACAAGGAATGATGCAACAACACAAATACTGCATTTCGTGCACATTATTTGGGAAAAAAAACACACTGAGAAATGAGATATCAGGAAAGAAAAGAAAACAAACATTTTTGTTTTCTGGTTAATGAAAAGATAGAGAATATAGTCATGCATTTCTTTAGACTGACTGAACCTTCTACCAATCACAACCATTTTCAGACAAGAGAAATCAGATCCCTTCCCGGAGACAATAAAATAGTAGTCATTCCTTTTCTCTCAGCATTTTGTTTAATGTCAGCACAATGCTTTCTGTCACTGCAGGTTGTAAGCAAAGCCTCATGGTGTACCACAGTCCTGAGAACTGAGCCAGAGTCAAAACAGGTTCAGTCTGTCTTCACCTTGCTTGCTAAAGATGTCCCGCTAGTGTCCCTCTACTAAAAGAGACCGACCAGAAGCAGGATGGCTCAAGTGAGACATGTCCATGTCCCATCAGCTCTGGTTTATTACCTTACTGATGAATTTAAACTCCAAACAACAAAGTTGTGCAAGAAATGCGAGTTTGAGATGTCTAAGTCACATTGCCCTAGCACCACAGCTACAGAGAATGTGTAGGGGCATCTTACACAGATTCAGCTAGATTGGCTGCAGGATGTTTTTCAGGGAGCTCACTTGCCATATACTCTGAAACTATCGTCTTCTCCTTTCTCCTTCTGCCTTTAAAGTAAATGGTGTCTAGCTGCCAGGACTAGCGCAAATAACAAAAATGTAAGAGACTTTGCAGAGACCATGGGTGCGCTTAAACTCTGTTAACAGACGTATTCCAATACAGAGCTAATCTAAATCATTCTGCAAAGTAGGACGCATATACAGGTGTATCACTTTGCTAATTCCTGTATTTCCACTTGATAATGAATTTGTTCCAAATCTTGACGATATTTTGGCAAATTTTTGCCATTTAGCAATTCAAAATTTCAATACAAACACATTCTCAATAGATACCAAATTCCCAGTCTTGGATACATTCTTCTTATGGGAGAAATGAAGGCATAAATTGAGATTATTGGAGAGTGGGGGAGCCTCACAAGGAAAAAAAGTGAATGACTTTCACCTTTTAGTCAAAACAGCAAACAAGGATGAAATGGTTTACTTCTTATTTTTAAGCAAGTCATGGGACGCATGCTTTTAATAGGTGTTTATGCCCTTCTACCCCACCCCTTATCGAAAAAAAAAGAACTAAAAATCAGGTTTTGAACACCATATGCTGAGCTGACAAAATGGGAAATCTGTTTCATAAACTGCTGGTGAGCAGTGACACCGAATGTGTTCCTAACGAAGAGAAAGTATTTTGATTAGTTTTATTATATGACTGTAGTACAGCAGTCAGGTAGTTTCAATGGCAAGGTATTAGAAAAAATGGACAATTTAAAGAGTCCAGAAGATCTTCTCTTCCCAGATCATTTTTGCCATGCAGTAACTTACTATACACCTTAATAGACAAGTGTGAAATAAAATTGCCGTTATAACCTAGTCAGAGTGTAATCACTGCATCGGTCTTTGTGACAAGATGTTACTTAGCAGTGTGCTGCATGTACTCTAGGGCAGGTGTCAAAGGCAAAGGAAAAGCCTTATGAGTTATAAAAATTGGATGTGCTTGTACCCCTCCTTTCCCATCTCCCTCTCCCCTCACTGCCCTCACACTGATCTTTGACCTAGCGCGTGGAGATGCACTTTCTCTGAGGAGCAGAGGATGCTTCAGTAGCCAGCATCCCTGCTGCCCTGAGCCCCGAGGCACTGCTGACTGCCAGCTGTGTCACAAGTCACCTCAGCTGCTGCTGCTTTGATGGCCGTGGTGGCCTGTGAGCAGAGAAAGTGTGACTGAAAAGCTAATTCTAGCTAAATTTCAGATGCTTTACAGTGTTGGGGGGAGGAGTGGGGGGAGGGTTAGGGGTTTTAATCCTATGTGCATCTGCTGATGGTGCTTGCGTCTTTTTCTTGTTCCACCCTTCTTCAAAGCAAGGCTTCAAATTATATTTACCATAATGAGCCAAATCTGCCTGGTCTTCTCTGAGCCACATATAGGAAAACTTAATGATGCATTGCAGGGATTGCCAGGGTGTGATACAGCTTTCAAGCTGGATGGCAGGAGCCATGTGGTCTCAGTCTTTCATTTTTCATTGCCTGCAGCCACAAGCAAGACCAGAAAGACTTTGGGAAGCAAACTTTGCAGTCAATTCCCAATATTTGTGCTATTAATAAATTAGGACACCTTCAAAAATGCTAGAGCAGCTTTAAAAGGAAACAGACACAATTGTTAAAGTTACTTGAGAAATGTTTATAGAGACGGCAAAGATATGCTACAGAGCCAGTTTTACCAAGAAATAAACATGGATTGGGATGGAGCTTGTGTACTTAACTATTTCATTGCATGGATTTTATAGATGACATTTCAAAAAGTTTAATATATTCATTCTTTCCTGAGTCAAGGAGGACCACAGACTATCATGTAACAGGATCTCCTCATATATACTGAATGGAAGTGATTTCGATAGACTTTTAAACTATTTAAAATGTTAATGCCTATGGAAAAATACACATTTTAAATCAATATGTTGTGTCATATTCTTAACCTCAACACAATGATAACAGCAATATTGAAGCATGATCTCCAGAGATTTTAAAATGAAGAGTAGGAAAGAAAATTTCACACGTTGCCTCTTTGCCCCATTCAAACAATCCTTTCAAGCAAATGTTCTCAGACTCAGTACACAGTGATTAATACTTCCTAAAGCTACAGTATGTAGGTACTACAATAGTACAACAATCTCATAATTTAGCTACAGTGATTGCTTCACCTTTAAAAATAGCTTTACACAACCCCTCAGAGTTAGGACCCCATAAAGAATTATCAGCTGAATGTTATTTTTGAAGTTTATCTACCCTGCATCATCCATTTTCTTATTGCTTGCAGTTTTAGCAAGGTGTGGAACAGCATAACCTGAAAAATGCTCTATTGATGCCCTTTTTCACATGGGCAGACTGCCTATTAAATAGCCTGTGCTAGAGGCCTCTCTGTGATAGTCAAGTGAAATACCATATAGCCTAATCAAAGTTAGAGATGGCCACACTGATGCAGATTAAAATTAAATTCCATTGTAATTTTGTTCCGGAGCTGACAAAACCAGAGCTGTCAGTCTCTGGTGAGGGCCCTAGAGCATTGTACTCACCTCAATGCCTGCAGAATTGTTTGATTTCAGCCCTGACTTGAAAACAAACTACCTTGCCAGAGGCCATTGGCATTGTGTTTCAGGTGAGGCTGGGATGAGGGAACACACGTGCCTGCTCTCCTGCAGATCTTGGTCCAAGATTTAGGCAACGGGAGAGAGGGCTGTTGGAGAGCCTGTTCCCCCCTCTCCTTTGACGAACAGGAGCGACAGCAGGATGGCACAGGGAGCAATTACCAACTGATCGACCAGGCTCAAGTAACCCACTGCCAGTGGCGAAGGAAGCTCAGTCTCCAGGCCATGCTCCCAGCCCCATTCTGACCATTTTGAAGCTGACTCAATAAAATAAGATGAAGTATGAACACGTACAAACCCCCAAATATGGCCCAAAGATGCATATTTCTAGGTGAAAGCATGCCTGCTTATAAAAGGCAAGACACTGGTGTGCCATGGAAAAGGCCATGAGGTTGGAAATTCAAACATGCAGTTTGGAGGGTTGGATATAATCAGTTAAATGAATCACTGCTATAGGAAAGAAACCAGTTCTCACTGATGATACTACAAACAATCTCTTGCATTTAATACAGACTTTGGGAACACTCAACTTTTTCAAAAGGCTCTGTGAATTCTACCTTTTACAAACTTTAGCTGCTTATACAGATCTCTCAGGCAGACAATTCGATACAGGACAGTAGTCTGCTTTGCTGCCTCTTTTCTGAGCAATTGCTAAGGCTTTCCAGAACCAAATTGAAGATCATTATCTCAAATGATCTCTTAATAACCCTTACACAGCAAATACCCCACAGTGTTCTGAAAGTCCTCGTTTCAGAAGTGTTTGCTGCAGATATTACTTTTGGAATAAGTGTCAACAACTCCAGCCTCCTGCAAAGTCAGCGCAGGGTCTTCATCATAGTTCACCTTCATCAAAACCCAAAGCATTTCTTGACATGTTCTGGTCTCTGCTACGTAAGTGATACTGACTACTTGTATTTTCTATATTCTAATCTAAATATGACATACAAAATAATTTATGGTCAAGCATTTAATTTTTACCATCCCTTAGTGACATTCAGCTTTTCTAGTTCTAACTGCCCATATGTCCAGGGAGACCAATCATTCTCTACTGACAGATTCATTTTTAGAATGAAATGAGAAAACCATTCATATGCCATGTGATATAGCCACATCAAAAATGTTTCATCTCCATGACCATCCTTCTGTCTTGAGAAGGCAAGTGTTCAAGGAAATGGAATCCAGGTTAAATCACTACCTCAGACTAAGCTCGGCCCAGAAGCAAATCAAAACTGAATCACATTTTCATAGGAAGCTTGGTGTACTGCACAGGAGCTGACACTAGGAACCCCTTGTGCCCCGCTGGGTGACCACTCCAGGCCAGTGGTGCAGAAAAGCACACTGGCCTTGATTTTCAATTTTACATCAGTGAAAGAAAGATGAGCAACGTAACAGTTGATGTATATCTTTAGAACTTCCTATTTTGCTTAACAAAGCCATTAATGGCAAGGCCCTGTATGCTGAAGAAACTTAAGCTGTACCTGTAAGCATTAGTCAATGTAGATGTGACACATGTTCCCTGCTTCCTCAGCCAGACCTCTTCCTTTCAGCCTCTGGGACTATAACGGGAAAAACATTATCACCGATCCTTCTTCTCTTCTTTGCACACATGTGGGAAAGACCAGTTCTTGCTGATAGCAAGCTTCCTACAACACAATGTGACAGAAACAAATCAAGTCCAATGAAGCAGAGACTTGCTGCACAGGAACTGGTAAGAGGCTCAGTACAAAGGATCTACAGTCTCTGTTCTTCCAGCTCTGTCTTCTTATTACTCACCTGGGTAACGTGTTACCTGAATTATGTTGAAAAAATTATGCTCTGTGAATTCCTCGGGGCGTTTTAAGAGTCTGGTGGAGTGTGTGCACAAAGGCAGGACAGAGGAAGGAATCCAGAGGAAAAAGTTTAAGTACTCTAAACTTTTTCTTTAGCCAAAAAGAAAAGAAATAGATTTTTGCCTTGTCAGTTTTTAGATAAGAAGCTACATTTTTATGGGGCCTGACCTAATAAAAATACATTATATTTTCAAGTCTCTGGGAGGTGTTTCACTTTCATAATTTCCAAGGAGCAATATAATTGACTTCCAGGGATTGTTAATTTTATGCATACCCAAAATTCGATAACAACACACAAACCTATCCATGACAAGAGAGAGAAATAGGTGGATACAGATGTACACTTCTAAAATAAAATCTGATGCTGCCAGAACTTTGTTTGCTTGCCAGGACTGGTGTTCAGCACAGCCCCAGCGATGGCAGAACAGAGATGATGACGACTACTGGCAGAGTGTCATTGACTGCTCATTGACATGAGCAGCATGGGAGCCTGAACTCAATTCTGGCTGACCAAATGCTTAAATTCACTTTTTCTTTAACATACAAGCCAAATTATAGACTTTATTAGCCTAGAGGTGTTACTAGAAAGGAGATAAAACAGGAATGGTACCATTATCCTTCAAGTTTTAAGAAACCCACAATGCCTGAAGAAACTTTCTGGAAGAAGAAACTTTTTCAGCTGTAATGAAAAAGAATATAAAAATTCTATCTTTTATACCCAAGAATGAATCTGGCTCTGTAAGACAAGTGATATATCACAGCAGCAGATACAACAGAAAGCAAAAGTAAGAGAAAAACATGATTGGACAAAATGAGATCTCAACAACTATACGTATTAGTTGCTGGTGGATGCTGAATCCTGCCATATCACTGAGTGTTTAAGAATAAGTCTGTATACACGCTCTGTAATTGAATGTCAAGAAAAATGAAAATATATTGTTTTATTGCTACTGTTCATTGATTTATCGCAGTGATTTATTGTCATTGGACATGAGGACCAACAAATCATTTTGCTGACACCACCAGCTGCCTTAACTAGGTTGTCAGTTCACGACATTAAAGGTAATGGATGGTGATTATTTTACTGTAATGGGTTTAATCAGTGCTTTGAATGACTTAGCAGTCATGTCATAGTATAGCCAACTCACCGTTCATCAAGGCAGCATTTTGTTTACCAACATCATCTATAATTCATTTGATTGTTGACAATCATCAACAAATACCTCTCAGGCTAAGTTTTATCAGAAATGAAAATCTGCACAGCTGTAGCATACTAACTAACCCCACAGTTGACAGAGGAGAAACACTAGAAGTTGCTTGTTTCTTCCCTCTGAGAAGAGGAACTGTCAGCCCAAAGAGGCACTGCCAGCTGAGGCTACATTCCCATGGGCTGCTTTTCAGTCCAGCGGTAGGATTTACAGCTTTCTGAAATACACAGTGCTTGTTCTGTTGGATGTGAACGCTCTGAGCAAACCTTGAATTCAGCATGAAGCAGGAATTTTAGCTTATTTTAGGAAAAAGAAGTGTAATCAACCTGCTATGTGTTCCCAAGTGAGGAACAAGAGCAGGCATAACCTATGTGATTTTCTCTCCCTGAGTGGGGGTGAATCCTACACTTGTATTCAGTTGAAATGAACTGTGGAGAACTCCAGATTCCTAAAATTGTCTCTTAACTTTATGGAAAAGGGTACAGTTCTAGAAACACTGTGGTGGTATCATCTTAAGACAGGCCTTTAAAATAATTCTTGCGTTGTATCTTTTATGGGTAAGGGACAAGATGCAAACAGCTAAAACAGTTTCATATTAAACTGACAGGTTAACAGCTTAATGACCTACAAAGGTAATTATTAATACAAATCGATGGAAACTAACTTTTTACAGCTCCAGTAGCTTTGTAATAGCTTTTAGTGCAAATTTTTCTCTGACATTTGCATTACAGATCTCAACATTGATATTCTTCTACTGATCTCCTGGAACACGGTCACGGAGCTACTTCAGATGTAGCGAAAGAAGAGTATCAAAGTTCTGCCTTTCAGACGTGAGAAAGACACTGACTGACTACATCACAAGTGGTGTCTGTTTCGGATACCTTAAAGTATAAGGCAATAATTTTAAAGTTTTGTAAGAATCTTTTACATTTCGAACCCATATTTGATTACTGTATATAAATATGCAAGAGATGTGCAGAAATTGAGTTTAAACGAAAAGACACTTGAAAAGAATATTCAAAATAATCCCCCTTCCCTTACCCTGTACTCAAATGTTTGGCCTACATATCTTAAAACTATGAGAAATGAATGCATTTTGTGAATAGGTGGACCACATTTTGAAGGTGCAAGTCAGATACAGTAGCTTACAAGGAATAAAAGTTATCTTCAAGGCCAACAGCAAACACCGTCCAAATACTAGACCAAGCAATGGCTGACATGGCAAACCACAGTGTTCAGAACATGACAGAAAATACTAAATTATACCCTGGTTGTTCAGGAGAAAACGTAAGACCAGATGTGTAAGCATCCAAACTCACTTTGTCTCCAAATTCATGAGAAGATACAGTGAAATAATGACAGCAATATACAGCCATAGAAATGAGGTATCATGCATACTAGTAATATCCTGGCAATATCCTAGACTGGGATATTCATGGATTAGAGATGGTCTATAGCAGGGAAATTACTTTTATTACAGTTAAAAGGAGATTAAATAACCAATTAGAGGTTTCTTCCAACCATAACAGTCTTTCACATGCAAAAGTGATACTGAAGTGAATAGAAAGAACTGATAAAGTCATAGCCTAACAAACGTCATCACTATAAAGTAAAAAGGCATCAATGCCAATGTAAAACAAAGACTACAGAAACCATACTAATTTAGTAAGGATTGTTTAACCATTTTAAAAACAACTGACATTAGTGTCAGACAGAAAGTATAAGTTAAACCTCTGAGAAGTTTTGGAAAAGTTCAAATTTATAGTCATTAAATATTGAGTATTTCCACAGAAAAACATCTTGAAAGCTGAAATACTACACTTATTAGTGTCATGGCAGTTATGTATGATTTCATTAGCAGAAAGTCCTGATTCAGTCAGACCTTATGTTCTTCCAACTTGTACAAAATTTCCACCTAAATACCTCATTCCGCACTGCAAGATTATGAAATGAGATGTCTTCATGGAAAGTTCAGTTTGCCCAAATAGCATCCTATACCTTTCTTCATGAACTTAGCAACTCCTGTGTGTACTGAACCTGAGGCATATTTAGCTATGCAGACATAGTCCCTGTATTCAGTATATGAAACAGAAGTTTAAATGAAGTCCAGGTTTGGGTTGACTCGTCAGCAGCAGGATACTTCATCAGGAAGATGTTCTGACATCTAGAATTTCCTATCTAAAAAGCAGTTGCTAGCTCTTATAGTAGATGAAGCAAGCCTTAAATACATACCAGAGAGTATCCCATTCACAGAAGCTCAGTATTTGGTTATCCTTAATTATTTTTTTGATGAAACCTGCTTTGGGGAAGTGTCTTTTTCTTTTGCTGGGTTTTGTGTTTCACAAACTGGCTGTACATCCAAACTGAAATCACCTTACTGCCATCAAAACCTTCTGCTGTAGAAACATTACCTTTCCTCCCTTCAACCAGCTGTTATTACCCAAGCATGCTCTGAACAAGATATTCGTAAAGGCTGCCCTTCTCAAAACTGAAGAACAAGCCATCTTTCCCTCTCATTATTTCCAAGATGGTGAATCAGTGTGCAGAGTCTTGTTTTAAAGAGGCATTTCTTTGTGACATGTTTTACTGATGCTAGTAGCAGCACTGGGCATATTAATATCAAACAAATGAGGCACATTAATAGCAAGTGCCTTTACAGGGCTGCTTTCATGGCATACTGACTTCAAAACATACAGGATATTTGGTAGAAACCATGTACAGTCACACAAAGTGAACTACGAATATTATGTCAATGTTTGAAATTAATGTCCACCTAGAGGTGACATACCTCAGATACCTGAAATGGCAAAAAGCTCTATTGTAGGTAGTGCTTGAGTAATGCCTGCACTGCAGGCAGGAGAGCAGGCAGCAATGCTGCTGAGCTTCAATCTACACACCTCCAGTAGCGTTAGCACCGAAGATACAGCAGCACTGACTGCAGCAAGCAACGCATTAGCAACACGCTGAAGCCTACACTGCTGTGTCTTCATTTATCCTCACGCTTCATCAAGCCTCCAGAGAGCAGTGTGTATGTGTGTGTGTGTGGGGGGGGGGGGGAAATCCCTCAGCCCAGGATTGATTCAAGTGCCTGGCAGAGATAATTCACACGTCAATACTGTTAACCATTTCATTTTTTTCTTGTGAAGGAAGGGAAGGAGGATAACAAATCACATTGGAAGCTACATTCAAGCTTCCAGCAAATTCAACAGATCAAGAACTGGAAGCTATATTCACCTGAAGAAGATTATAAAGGGCATCGTAGTAAGTCAAATCTGAAAATCGTAACAGGGACAGGCAAAAGAATCATAGAATCACAGAATGAACCACAGACTGGTTTGGATTGGAAGGGACCTTAAAGCTCATCCAGTTCCAACCCCCTGCCACAGGCAAGGACATCTTGCACTAGACCAGGTTGCTCCAAGCCCCTTTCAACCTGGTCTTGAACACTGCCAGGGATGGGGCAGCCACAGCTTCTCTGAGCAACCTGTGCCAGTGCCTCAGCACCCTCACAGGGAAGAACTTGTTCCTCATGTCTAACCTAAACCTCCCCTGTTAAGTTTGAACACATTACCCCTTGTCCTATCACTACAGTCCCTGGTGAAGAGATTGCAAGGATCAATTTTCAAAAAGCAAGAATTTGTTTGTCAAAAGAATGTACCAACAGCAGTGTGTCTGCCTAAGGGTTTCTAGAAACAATTGGTTAAAAGGATTGTGCTGTATTATGGAACTGAAGGCAATTATTTCAGTGTTTGTTGGGAAATAACTAAGAGAGGTAGCACCTAAGTTTTTACAGGAGCAAAGTCAGAGCGACTGCCTCGAACTGAAATGGAAACAAGGGAGGTTCAAGATCAGAAAAGAGCAAATCGTAATATTCCTAAAAGAATGACGCACAGAAGTACTCCTCACTTAAACAGGCTTCAGTAGAGACACATGGATTTTGAGGTTTTCTTTAAGGGATTAATGGAAAACTAGGAAAAATCAGGCCAGCAAATCCGACTTTTTATACCAAGTGAACTGATAAAAACTGTAATAAATAAAGAAGTAGCAGACAGACAAATACAACACAGAAAAGGCAGGACACAAAGTCACATCTCATGAGGGTATTCAGGCTCTCTGGAAGAGATGACAAATGGCGATGAGGCCATTTCAACTGATCTGCTATACTTGGATTTCCAATAAGGTTTTGATGGGGTTTCTCATCAAAGGCTCTTAAAAAAATTAAACTGTATGGAGCTACAAGGAAGGTCTTTTACAGGACGAATGACTTACTGAAAGATAGAATGTATACCATGAGGATAAACAGTCATTTTCCATACTATTAGGAAGTTAAACTGTGGGCCCATATGAATCCTCTTCAATGGATTTAAAGCTCAGGAAAGGAATGAATAGTGAGGTGACAAAGTCTCTTTGTGATTCAGAATTATTCAGGGTACTAAAACCTAAAACTAACTGCAACAAGTAGCAGAATACTCTCACCACAGTGAACGATGAGACAATCCATCAACGTCAGATGAAATTTAAAGCACGGCATTTGGGGGGGGAATGGTCTAAATATATCTAGATTTATTAATGTGCTCTAAGTTATCTCTCAACATTCATGAAAGATCTTGGAGTCATTACAGATAGTTCCTTGAAAACATCAGTTCACAGCTTAGAGGCAGTGAACAAGGAAAACAGAATGGTAAGAATTATTCATGAAGGATGAAAAACAACAGCAAAAACATCATTATGCCACTTTATAAACCCATGGTGCTCCCACAGCTTGAATACTGCATGCCTTTCTAGGCACCCCACCTCTAAAAGGATAGAGCAGCAAAAAGAAACAGATAAAGACAACCAAATGATCCAGGAAACAATACAGCATCCATACAAAGAAAGATCACACAGGCTAAGGCTTTCTAAACTTGGAAAACAACATCGAAGGAAAGATGGGATCATGAAAAAATAAGGAATGCAAGGCAGTTAGATAAGTTATTCATTAACTTCTTAATTTCTGCTATTATCAGGCAGCAGTTTTAAAACTAGGAAAAGAAAACAAGGTTTATCTTTTTGACCACAACCTATAAGGAAAATGTCAAAACTCATTGCCAAGGACACTGTGGGAGCCAGCTGTATAAACAGGACCAGAAAAAAAACAAAAACAACAAACCCCAAACACATAAACAATAGAGAAATTAATGGAAGGAATGACCTGTAACAGCCAGAAAGATGTGACTACAACAGCACGCTTGATCTGTAGGTCAACAGCCACAGACAGCCGTAAGCTGGGGAAGCGCTTGGAGAGGTGTAACCATGTACTCACTCAGGTCTCACATTCTTTTCACAAAGAATACCTGTTCCTGGCCAGTATCAGAGACAAGACACAGGGCTACATGGACCACTGGTCACCCCAGTAAGAGATATTCTTGAGGACTTGAGATCCTACCATAATGGAAGCATAAACCACCTGCTTCCTCTATAACAAGCCTAAACCACTTTGCTGTCATTTAGATCCTTGCCAGTTATCAAAGACTAAATTATAAGCTGCCTGGTCTATTTAAAATATGATCGCATAATGCAAGAAATATAGGGATTGAAACCCTGACTGGAACCTCTAAATCTAATGAAAATGATAATTCAGGTTTGACTGAAAGAAGATTCTCTGCACATTGCTATATTTACCTGAAGCTACCCATAAATATACATAGAAAAGTAGGAAAAGAAACAGAGTATTCTTTTGCATCCTTTGTTGTCTTCTACACGCAACAAGGATCTTAATCCTGTTGCAGAGGTATGTCTGAAAATTGATTCATAAGTTTGACTCTTTTCCTCTGTGTTAATATATATTATCTTGTACTCTTTACTTGACTACATTAATGTGAAGAAATCACGTAGGTCCAGCAGGACCCCAGAAATGTCCAATACAGCGTAACACATCCTAACATACATGGGGAGGCATAGACTCTTCAGTTATCCCAGTCCTTTGGAAACTACACTCCAGAGTTTTGTCTTAGTGCCTAGCTTGAGACAGGAGACTGCTGGTATTTTTCCTCCCCAGAGAACCTTCATCCACTCAAGTTCAGTGAAGGCTCAAACAGAATGAGGACAAACTGAGCTGGAAAAGCAAAGGATACCGGTAAAACAGCTGAAGGAAGCTCCAGCTCCATCCTCCATGGAAATTGCTCTTTTTCCTCATTTATATGAATTTGGTGACACTGACTGTACCAAGTTTATAAGCAGCTCTGCCTGGCTTAATAAGTACACACTAGCAAAAAGAAACACATTCTTCTGTTTTTTTTATTGCCTGCAAAATGTCATGAGAGTTTCGAATTCAAGCAATCAATATGAAGGAGAATAGACCATAAAAGCAAGGATTATTGCCTCAGAAATAGCTTTACTTTCCCTACCTTTCAATAATGAGGCAAGAACTTTATGGAAGATACCACAATGGTCAGCATGGTATAAAGGAGAAGGAAATGCATACATGATTTGATGCCAGAAAGAAATCATTAGATCTTACACCATGTGCAAGAAAGAGCTATAAAGAAAGGCCTCTCTTCTTTGCAAATAGAAGTCTACGTATGCAGAGAATGTACGATCTGTCCTTCAAAATCTGATCTTAATGCTTCTATTCCGCACTGAGAAAACTAAATGCAGCTACCAAAGTGCAAAAAGTCAAATGTACTCCTGCAAAAATGCAGTGTGCAAATTGCATGCAAATGAGTTGTCATTTTCGAAAAGCACACTATTGGAAAAGGAAAACTCAACCCTAAAGCATGCTGTTCACATGCTGTTTATAAGCTATTAGGGTAAACTGAAAGACATGCTCCGCAAATTCCATTTTCACCTGTTTCTTGCTGATGAAATACAGCCAAAGACCTATTTTTAAAACACACGCAAAGTTAATTTATTCTTCTGTAAGAAGCAGAGAGCTATTCTGTGATGTCTTTGATCATGAAGACTTATCTTGTTGTAAAATACATGCCAGATGCTTAGATTCAGAAGGACTGGGGTTTTTGGTCAAACTGTCACTAAAATAAAACGTTCAGTATAAGGAAAATGTAAGATGCCTGTTTTTGGATTTCTTGGGAAATTATTTCAAATGTATCTGCCCTAGTTCAGCTATTTTCTTTTTACTTTTACATTCCTATGCATATGTCTGACTAATCTTAAACTCAGCTAGGCTGCTAATAAGAATTTCTCAGCTAATAAGAATTTCTCAGCTACTTTAGAAATGCCTAAGTAGCAGGTATTTATAATCTCAAATTTACAGCACAAGCAGAGACTGCTTAAGATAAAAAAAACCCAGACCAACGTCCCATACCCAAACTCAACATCACAGCTAATCTTCAATGATACCTGATGCTCCAGCATTCCTAATGACATTAAAACAAAACTTGAAAGAAACTCAGTACTTCCTCCCTGTTAGGTAGTGCATGATGTCAGTTCTCAGAGTGATATGCCATGAAATGATGCAAGAAACTTCCAGATTTCAGGACTTTATTTTTTATCTAAGCTAATTTTTTGGGGGGGAGTAAAATTCATGGGAAGTTTTGAAGCTTTGCTGCTTTCTTGAAACAGAATGAAAAGAGTTATTGACAAAGCAACATTATCCAGGAAAAGAAAGGCATGCTGAAAACATCTCTGCCTACCAATGCAAGCCCCTCCAGAAGCTCCTCTTGGTCTAATCCAATGTTTAGAAGAGATTCAGTGTTTGAACTCATTTAGACCCTGCAACAAAAAGGGGTGTGAGGCTTTAATGGCTTGAAAAATCTGGGATGTTTAGTGTATGGGCCCTATTCTCCATCTGTGCAACCAGTGCAACAGAAGGGGAACACTCTGAGAAGCAATACATCTGTGAGAGTAAACTCAGGCAGTGTGTTAAGAAGGTCACCTGACAGCTAACCTCAGCAGATATTAATTAGAGTCCAAATTAGAAACAAATACGATAAATGTGCAACTCAAAGGCCTAAAAATGCCCTCTCTCTTCAAATATGTTTTTTAGGCTATATTTTGGGACACAAACATAATAGCACTCCCAAAATATCCTCGTTCCCTTTTTAATGTAACATTTATTCTGTTATGTTGATTTTGTTCATCTCTGAGCAGGAATTTAACAGTAGATTAGATCACTTTAGAGCTTCTGTTACTATGGTAACACTGCACTGCTGTTACATTTCTTCACCTCCAATCTTGATTTTGAGGTGACTGGTTATATTTATTCCTGTCCTTTACAGGATCTCAGTGTGATGGAAAAGCATCTGGTAGAAGGAAAATGTTAGCATAAGCTCCCATCCTAAGGTGGGCAGTCCACACAGGCTAATTTGTGCTGAAGGTTTAGTGTGCTGTGGGTTCAATGACTTAAGTTTTCAGGTCTTTAAGTTCTAAATCAAATTAAATTACAGGTGAGTAAAGTTTGGGCTGATCACCCTTGAACTGCCTCTCTGAATAGCTTAGAAACAGTATGGCACTACAGAGTTCTGAGAAGAGATCAGCTCCAGCTCCTCTGAGAGGTGAGAGGTTTGTCACCCAACACAACGATGCAGAAAACCAACTAGGTCTTGCTTTATGCTCTTTAAAACCTTACTCCTTATGGATGCTGCAGTCCGTATTATAGAAATGTCTTGCTATTAGGACTACAAGACCTGGAGACTATCACCAGCCCCAGAAACCCCAACTGTCCCACGTGCAGCAAGCTACAGCGCTGCTGCACCATGGAAGGTTTCTTCTGTACCTGGCTTTATTTAACTGTAACAGTGGGCACCTTACATGAACACTAGGCATTCACAAAAACACAGGCAGTACTGAAAACCAGGCTTACTAAAAACATCTGACATTTTCTACTGGAAGCTTTTTATTTTATGATGCTTATAATTTAGTTAAACTGAGCTGAAGTTTTATGATAAGAAGATGTTTATATAAGATGCTTTAAGAGTAGGGGGTTTAATCTTTTCAGTTTTCCTCTGCAAAAGGAGAAAGATTTCTCAGCTGAAGGATCCTACATACAGATAGCCTCCTGCTTAAAACTGCCCTTGGAAGGCAGGCCTTTCTCTCAGAAAACTGCTAACAAAGTGTAAGGCTACTTTCTTATTAAACCCTGACTAATATTTTGGATAGCCCCTTCTAGGTAGTTTTAGCATGCTGATTTTTTTTCATGGGAAATTTCAAGAACAATATCTGAGCAATTTCTAACTCAGAACAATACACTTTTCCCATATGGCTTTTTTTTGGGGGGGGGGGGGGGAGGGGGGGGGAATGTGTCTTTTTGTCCCACGAAAATGAAGTAAAATTCCAGCATCTGAGGAACCTGTAAGATATACAGCTCACACACAGAGGTAAGGCTCTCATTTTTGGAAGCTAAATAGATCCAAAATCTAAATCCTCTCTCCCCATGCACACTGGAGCCCCAGCTCTCAACCTCCTTTCCCAAGGGAACAACCAGCGTTGCTTCTTTCCCTCCGAGCTCCCAGCTGCATCCAAAAAGTACATGCAAAAACCTTTGCTGCAGACAGCAGGAAGGATTAATTACTTTTTAATTAGGGAACATATGACATGAGCTTAATTCTATCAGCAACCACAGGGTGGCGATCATGTTCTGTGCTATCAAATTAATGGCTTTTGGATCACAAGGTCACTTTGCACAAATAAACATCGTGTGCATCCTCTCGAAGGAGATCCTTCTGATTCCTTCTCCTGAAGCTGAAGAATTGCAGATTTCATCACATCCCACCCGAACCTGATTTTCTATACCAGAAATCTGAATCCCCACCCTTAGCTTATTTTGTCAGTTGCTCTTGTTTAATTTTTCTTCTCGTCCACTGAAGATTATTGCATGATGTCATGCTAGCATTCATTTTAACCCAGCAATCCTTCTAAGGGTTGGAGTCCATCTCTCATAAGGATATCTGATTGAATACTAACTGGTAAATACTAACCTGCATATCAAGCAGCATAACTCACTCCAGTGGCTCACTAAAGCTTCATTAGGTTTGTCCTTGAGGCAAAGAAAGGAACGACTTAATATGTCACCACCTCTTTGATCATTTTTCTAACATTTAGTTAGCAAAGAACATTAGCTGAAATGTAACATCTGCTTGTCAAAAAAAAAGAGTACAGCTTTTGTTGCGGGCTTTTTGTTTGGTTATGTTTTTAAGTACTCCTTTCAATGAGATTGATTGAGACATAAAGATGACAGGTATTTGCATGGACACCAGGAGCAGTTCCACGGGATCCAGTTAATCTGCATTAGTAGGAACAGCAAAACAATGAAAATAAAGAAATGATTCAGAGCACAGCAACAGCCGTGGCTGCATGTAACAATTAACAAAAGGTGAATTAATCATACTGGGGTGGGGGGACAGACGACAAAAGGCAACGTTCTTTGTGGGTTAAAGCACACTGGCAACTTCTTGCTAAAAAGCCAACTTGTTTTACCTGTAACTTGTGTAAATGATTCACCTGTATGGCTATACATGTCCTTGGATCAGGCTAAGAAAACTCAACCTACATTGTACAGGCCCAAGTGCACATACAAGAGGGGAGAAGAGGAGAATCAGACCCTGCAATATTCACTCTGCCTAGGTGTTCATAGGTTTTCCAGTTTGGTTTTAAAAGAAAAAGATATTAGCATCTAGCCAGGCAAAAGAAAGTTTACATATAAAGTAGGCCAGGTTGATCTTGATGGAGTAAGAGAACCTGTCTGGAATAAAGATGATTTTGCCCTATAGGAAAAAAAAATAAGAATAGGCAGATTATTTAGGATGCAAATATTCTGACATTTATTGAGTGCTTGGCAGTAGCAGCAGAAATAGCATTTATCCTTCCTGTACCACTCAAACGGGGACCTTAGAGGAAAAGCCAAACCTACTGAAAAAATACTGGCTTGATGTAGCATTATCAGGCAGAAATCTTTGGCCACAGAATCAAGGTGCCTTGATTTTCATATCCCTGAATTGACACTCAGATTGCTTAAAGGCATGTACCTGTCACCAGATTAGAGTATGATGTATGGTGATAGAGCAAAACTCAGCTCACTTGATAGACATAGACAATTTTGTCACAAAACCAGGCAAAAAAAATCGATCCATTGGCCTTTGCTTTGAAGTATCAGATCTGCGTTTTTGATCAGTGCTAACCAGTTTGTTGTAGACATTTCAGAAGGCATTCATGCATGCATGAAACACATGTAGTGTGCTAGCCCTGCAAGGAAATTCAGTGAAATAGCCGAGAAGCAGACGAAACATGAACAAACTTGCATCTGTGTGGAGAACCTAGAATCATAGAATGGTTTGGGTTGGAAGGGATCTTAAAGATCATCAGGTTCCAAACCCCTGCCATGGGTAGGAATACCATCCTATGATTTAACTATCGTCTAATTTAGCGAAACTAATACAAGATGGAGTTTGACAAAGGTGAACTGCAAATAAAAACACAGCAGAAGCCTACGCACAATGAGCAGATAAACTGGAATATATGCATTTCACACCAGGTCGTATCGCCATGGCATCCTGAAGTCAAATAATGCCCTCTGGACAGAAGCTTGCCGTAATCTGTCTCTATTTCGTTAAATTGTAAATGGTATAACGTAAAGTCTACAGAATACTTCTGTGGTTCTACATAAAATTCAAATTCTGCTCAGTAAGTCTGAAAAAAAAAAAAGCAGCAAGAAGTGCCATCTACAAATAAAAAGAGTAAAAGAAAAAGGGTTTGAGTCAAGAGTATTAATCACTTAGAAATACACTCTTGGAAATATGATTCAACAGCATTAAAATTCAGTGATGCAGCTATTGAATAGAGTTGTTGGGTTTGTTTTTTCTCCCTAGAACTACTTCATTGCAAGTATAACTCGTAACTAAGATAAGATTTAAGTGCCTTAGGTCACAGGCCTTCAAACATCTCCAGACAGAGGTCTTTAACCATTTCTTTGACTCACTCCTAAACATACTTGGCAGTTTATTAGGTTGCAACCAACCTATCAGACATACCTTCCCCAGGCGTCACCAGCTGAGTTTCAGTTTGCTATCAGCGGGCAAAGACAGATGCTCCCAAGGTGAGGAACTTGTGAACTAGGGACTAACATCAGTAAGCTAACACTGGGAGATGGAGCCTGGACTTGGGTGTGCAAAGGAAGGTCAGACTCTCACAGCTCTCCTTCCTCAGGGTCTGGCAAGTCCCCTCATGCAAAGAGCCTTGCAGCGCTCACTGAGTTGGGGTCACTCCCCCAGAACAAGGAAGATGCAAAATTGAGACGCTGTCTCCCCATTAAGCAGAACTGGTGCAGACATGTGAGTGTCACTCTGTTCTCCTCCTTCCCTTTGGGAGTGTGGCAATAGGTGTGTGCTGCTCTACTGGGATATTTCAAGCAGACAGAATCATCTTACTAGGAGAACAGGAGCAGCCACAGGCTCTTGGATACAAGAGACCAGATGTGAAGGGCAAAACTAAGTTGTCTGCAATCCTCCCTTAGCAGAGAGACACAGTGGTGCACTGGGCTTCACTGCGAAAGGGGCAGCTTGCTCTCACCAACACAGTAATAATAATATCCTAATTGTAACAGAGTACCTTGGGATCTTTCCTGGAGATGGAAAGATGATGGGAAGTGTACCTGTGGATCATCTCATCTAGCTGTCACCTCATTATAAAGGATAGTGACTTATACTCTCTAGGATTTGGCAGTGTGTTACATGAGACATACTGGCTGTATCACACCACCACATGCCCCAAGACAAATGCACTCTAACCAACAAAGATGATCTGAGAAGAGCTGTTAGCTTGAATGTCCACTGAAGTTTTGCTGTCATTAAGGGAATTGGATGATTTTACCATATAGCAGATTGGTTGAAGATGGCTGTACCCTCCTTACAAGGCTTTAAAGCTATGAGTTCAACACACAAAAAGACACCTGCCTTTTCTTGATTAGGCTTTTAGAAAGGCCTAATTAGACCAGACTACTTGGCAAGAGCTTTGCACTGAAACCTCCAATTACTCAAAGCATTTCATATGGGTTTGGCAGCCAGAGGCCACAACCAGAAAAGAATTAGATTCAGATTCTGATTCTGTTCAAATGGAAACTTTGAGGTCCATTAAGAGGACAATCATGATTTTCTATCTGCAGAGAAATGATAAAATGATAGCATTAGTGGAGGTCTTGAAATTCCTAACTTTTCATGCTGCTTACTGTTTCAGGTACCTAAATGTAGCACTTTAACAGGTGTGAGGGCAAAATCTGCAATTTGTGGACAGTTCTGGTGTCCTCAACATAAAAAGGACATGGAACTGTTGGAACAAGTCCAGAGAAGGGCCACGAGGGTGATCAGGGGACTGGAGCACCTCCTGTATGAAGACAGGCTGAGAAAGTTGGGGCTGTTCAGCCTGGAGAAGAGAAGGCTGCGTGGAGACCTCATAGCAGCCTTCCAGTATCTGAAGGGGGCCTATAGGGGTGCTGGGGAGGGACTCTTCATTAGGGACTGTAGAGACAGGACAAGGGGTAACGGGTTAAAACTTAAACAGGGGAAGTTTAGATTGGATATAAGGAGGAAGTTCTTTCCTGTTAGGGTGGTGAGGCACTGGAACGGGTTGCCCAGGGAGGCTGTGAATGCTTCATCCCTGGCAGTGTTCAAGGCCAGGTTGGACAGAGCCTTGGGTGACATGGTTTAGTGTGAGATGTCTCTGCCCATGGCAGGGGGGTTGGAACTAGATGATCTTAAGGTCCTTTCCAACCCTCCAACACTAACTAGTCTATGATTTTATGAATTTTCCTAATTACTTCTGATTTTTAGAAGAGGCCATTATTTTTCACTGTAACATTTTTCTAAGTTCAAGTCTGTAACAACAAAAAGCCACCACCCATGTTTCTGTCCACAGATGAGACTGGGTCCTTCTGCTGACACATTTTGGTTGCTTTCACACATTTTCTTGATGATTCTTTTACATTTTACTTTAGAAAGAGACTAATTCCTTTGAAGAATTATTAGAGAATTATGCATAACATGTCAGAACCTCATCTGTTGGAAAGCAATGGAAGTTAGGATGGTTACAATTTGGCCAAGTAAAAATCAAACCACTTTAAACAAGTAGCGTAGAAGCAATCTAACATGCCTTTCATGTAAATACATATTTTTCAACAGATAAGTAAAATTCTTCTTAACATATATTTGCATGCACTCCATAAACATTCTCTATATTTAATCTATTTTTCCTTTATTAAGGTGCAGAAAAGAATTTGCCTTCCCACATTGATACTGTTCTTAATTCTGCTTCAGTTTTGTACTGCATGTTCCTTAGTCAAGGACACTGAATTTCTATTCATATTTAGTACTTCAGTTTTTCGTGTCCTTGCAGCTGATTCAAGACAAGGATGCTGAAAAAAGAGTAAGAGGATTTTTATAGTAGTCCTTAGTTGATAATATTCAAAGTGGCAGCTGATCACGATTCAATGAAAAAAATCTCACAATCAAAGATTGTCTTATTTTGACATATTTGAATTTAAACCGTAAATGTTGTCTGCTGATTTGATGATGCTTGTTCAGATCTGTACACAGCTTTCAATGAAGGGTGATCTCAATAAATCAGGCACCAAAATGTGAAACATCTACCTCAGAGACCTATTTATATAGGAATTAGGATTACCATACTAGCAAGAGCTGGTTTAGTGTGCTAATCCCCTGGGTTTCAGAAGTGAAGAGGTTAAGGCAATTTCATGCCACTTTGTTTTTGACAGCGCGGGTCCAGCAGCTGTGAAGTCCATCTGCAGTAAAGCACTTAGCCACAGGCAATGTGGTCTTCTCGCTTTTTTACATTGCTTAGATGCTCCACAAGAGTGATAATAAGATTAGCTGAAAGAAGCTAAATGCTTGACTCTCCATTTGTGTCACTATGTTTTATACACCAGAGAAGTATTAATTACATGCAGAGATCTAGTAGCCTCTGAAGGCTGAAGTGTCAGACAGAGATGTTTTACCTCTGAGACAAACTTCTGTTCTTCAATAAACATGTACTGGTGTGCCACTGAAAAGAATGAGATACACTCTTCAGGAGGAATATTTTGGGCCCTATCAACTTAAGTATGGAGTTGTCCTGACTTCATGAAACATCCTCTCCTACTGAATTGTAGGTGTGATTCAATGTGTAAATTTTATGTTCACTTTGCACAAACTGCCATGCTTGGAGTTAACTAATTATTATTATAGGGTTTCTTTCATAATCTTTGAATTCAGAATAAAACTGCAGCTCAGTATGGTTTTAAAAGAAAACCTCAGTGTTAAAATATTTGCCTCCCTTGTATTAGTGCCTCCAGGTATAAATCCACCCCTCTTTTGCCAGGATCACCTCTCTTCATTCTCCCCAGGACTATGATTACGGGCTCCCAAGTCCATGGTGATCTGCTGTTATTGCCCCCATGGACCTAACCTTACAATAAGCACTTGCCATTGTGTTGTCTCTTAGGGGCAACAATGGGGGAAGAGGGACAACCATTAACTTCTAGAAAGCTCTCCGTTATTCTGTATTACGGATAAAGAGTTAAAATAAAAAGTACATTATAAAATTCTATGAATCCACATATATATGCTACATTTACCAGCTATCTTCATCCATCATCTGTTATGTATCCTAAGATATATATATATATATATACACTATACACACACAAATGCAGCCAACTTTCTGCATTCCAGGCTGCACCTCATTGTTAGCCTTCACTCATTAGGGCAAGCTCTATATACCCTTTTCTTCTTTGTCTGTTCTCTTGACCTGAGCCAACCAATCCATGCAGTTTTCTCTTAGAGGCACAGCCTTCACCAGATGACTTGACCCACCGAGTGATTTAACTACTCATTTGTCTTAGCTGCCAAAAGCAAACAAGTAACACAGATATGCATGTTACACAGAGCACTAACAAAAGCTTTCTTTTTTTTTCCCCTGTCTTCTATCATATATCATTACATTCGCCTCTTTAAGCCATATAACTTGAGATGAAGAGCTTTCAAAAACAGTATCTAGGGTGTTAAAGCCTGTCCTTTTGTGCCAGGTTATGATGAGTTCAACAGCCTTCTGCATTTGTACTGAGACGTTCAAAGTGTAGCTGAAAGAAACCCAACTTCATTTATAAAAGATGCAAGATTTTGTTGTCATAGCCTGTTCGTGTTTGTTTGACATGGGAGAGTTTCAATCTGTCTGAAGTGTGCACGAATGGAAAATAAAACTTCAGTCAAAACTGCATTTACCATTTGGGTTTCAGTGAAGCTGCTCACAGAGAGGTGCTGTATTATCAGAATATTTGACAAGCTTTGTTGGTCCAAAAGATGGTGCAAATAAAACTTAGAGGTCTGCATATAAACTTCAGCAGCATTCCCTCTTTTCCATCCTCTCTCCTGGGCCGCTTTGTTTATTACTAAAACTGCAAGAACATCATTCAGGAGACACATTGATGCTTATATCAAGCAATACAGCTGTCTCCAGAACTATCCACCTTAGAGGGTATGTTAGCAATAGACGGCAAGCAGTAGGTTACTAAAAGTGTTATGTTCTTCTGGCACAGATGATCTGGTGACATGAAAGAGACTTCTGTGGCTCTGGAAACTTCAAGGTTCAGTCAATACAGAGTGTCGTGGTAGATTAGTGCAACAGAAAATGAAGGAGCTGACTGGTTGAGGAACCTACTTTTTTCATATCTGCTAAGGTTCCAACCAATGTAGACCTTCCAATGCAGACCTAGCCCCATCAACTCCTGTTTAGATGCAAATAATGTCAACAAGCAGTGCTCTTCACCCACTGGGTACATACAATGTTTCAACCAAACCAGCTTTTAATATCAACCTGCTAATATAACTATTTTGTAGTGACCATGCTCATTTGAGTGCCTACTCACAGTCAAGCCTTCTGCTGGCTAAATGCCTGCTTCCAGAAAGCATCAAGAAGTTTCTAAAGCATTTTGGCTTCCTAAAGCACAAAATGCCTTGGAAGCCTGAGCTACATACAGACAAGTGTAGCTGTGACTAGCAGTGGGGCTACATACAACCCCAGGCACCCGCTGCTAATCTTGGAAAGGCTGTTTTGCCACAGAGGTGTGATCCATGAAGTTGTCTCGTGACTGATCAATCCCCTTTCCCTCCTCTCCTTTCCTTTTAGCTTTTTTCCTCTGCTCCCTTTTTAATACATTCCCTTCTTATTCTGGTCTAGAAGGACAAGAGAGGAGCCAGCTGTGACCCTGGAGGTGATGTGTTGTTTATGAAAAGATCCAGTGTTAGTTAAGACACTGACCGTGCCTTTAGTCCTCCTTCAGATATACTGTGTGCTGATGGGAACTAATGGGCACTTCTTCAGCTCTTAGTGAAGCAGAACTCTTACTGGACCAGTGGGATTTTTATCCAAATAATGAAAATATCACAGAAAGTTTATGATATTATATTTCACAAGTGGGACTTTCAGAGGTCAGAAGATTTCAGTTACTGTAACATATGCATCGCTGGATCGAAGAGCTTGCACTATGGGGAATAAAGAGATTGACATCCAAAAAAAAAAGAAAGCCTGCCTAGGATAAAGAAAAGTTGCTTCATAGAAAGCAGACCTTTAAAAATGCTACATAAATACTAAAAATATACACTGGGGGCTACCATGGCAGGTGCACAAATGGGTTTCTACAGACAGCCATTTACTTCACTGTATATACCTTATCACAGGGAGTGTGCTATGCCCCACTCCATAAAGACTCACTTTCATCTTCACTGCCTCTCTTACAAGTGAGACAGTGTTATACTCAGGAATGAATGTGTTACCTAGCTTAGGGAGTTACAGGGCGCAGAGAGCCTTTGTACAGATATCTACTCATAAACACTATCATTCCAGAGAAGCACAGGAGCCTGTGCTTTTGCAATGAATGCATCTGCTGCAAGACAGTACAGTCATTCAAAGGTCATGGCACAGCAACCCAGTCATGACCTAGCGGGTATCTGTCTGACAGAGCTGGAGTGTGACTGATACCTGTCCTCACATTGCAGGTGCATGATGGAAAAGAGCAAGGAGGCTGGTTATATGGCTCTGACATATTTAACTCTGCTCTCAATTTTCTGCAAACTGATCCTTCCAATCTCTTCATCAGGGATTGTAGGGATAGGACAAAGGGTAATGGGCTCAAACTTACCAGGGGAGATTTAGGATACTTACAAGGAAGAAGTTCTTCCCTGTGAGGGTGGTGAGGCACTGGCACAGGTTGCCCAGAGAAGCTGTGACTGCCCCATCCCTGGCAGTGTTCAAGGCCAGGTTGGATGGGGCTTGGAGCAACCTGGTCTGGTGGAAGGTGTCCCCGACCATGGCAGGTGGCTGGAACTGAGTGAGCATTAAGGTCCCTTCCAAACCAAACCATTCTATAATTCTCTGATTCTAAATACAGCATTAAGTGCTTACAACTGATAATGAATAAAACACAACCTACATTTTCTGTACTGTACACAGAACAGGCAATTTACCACTATTCTCCCTCATTAGCTTCAGGAACACTAACGTATTAATCTGTTTGGCATGTTTTGGCCCTTAAGAAAAAGGCAGCGAGCTCTGATATAGGCCAGTAAAGTGCAGCACAAAGCCAAATCATGCAGCCTCCCAAAGGTACGTAGGGGCAGCAAGTGATTAACAATCTGCTCATTACCGGAAAGGTACAGTAGCTGGAGACGGTTCACCACTGTGAACCTTCATAATGGCTCTTTCTTCTATCAATATTCCTAGATCTAGTAAGTGTCTGAAGAAAAGAAAGATCTCAATAAGCTGCCACTCGCTAATGGAAGAGGGAAGAAAAAAAAAGGGATAGGGGGAAAGGCGTATTTTGAGTGTGCCTACTTCAATGCAAACCAAACTGAACAGAGTCAATACCTCTGCTGAACTGCCAGGATTTTGAGGAGCCGTACATCAACACACCATTAGTAGAAGTAGATTTTGAAAAATCATTACTTTGGTCTCATGATACAAATATTGACTTTCATCTCTTCTCTCTGTGGGCTAATCCCTCTTGTCATCGTTGTAATCCTCACCCCTGCAGCTTGTAAACTTGAAGCATGTTTTCTATGTTATGTCAAATAAAGATATTCCAAAGGCTTCTGAAGTCTGGCAAAAGGCCTTACCTTTACTCAAAGTTTCTTAAGGAGCATTTCATTTCTCCAAAGAATAACTGCAACACTTCTCAGAAAACACTGCATTTCAGAGACTGCTTGGTGGGCTGTGGATAGGAGTGAAGTATTGCCATTCCAGGTAATTAGGGTCACCATAAAGGAAAACACCAACAGATTTTAGTAACAAAAGTCCTTAGACTTGATTGATGAACAATATGCCTTGCTTGTGTTCTACAGTGCCTTCAGAATTTCCATTCCAAACTCATTTTATGCTGCCCACAGTTTTCAGACAGTGTCAACCCTCTACTCCCCTCCACCTTAAATGTAAGGGACATAAGATTTTTATGCGTTTTGGGATTAGCTGAGACAAGATGGAGAAATCTTTTTCACTCATACATAAATTTAACACTTTACCCCATCCCAAGCAAGCAGTTTAGTGAGATGGGGAATTTACAAGCCTCAACTTCCCCATGATTCTCACTCTTTTGAATTACAAGGTGTTTAACTTTCTTGATCACAAAAAGTCCCTGACCTGCATTAGTAAGCAGATATTTTATGGCTTTTAAAATAGAAAAAAAAAATTAAAATCTTATTTCTGTAATAAAGATGATAAAGTGACAAAGAGGACAGAGGAACTCTTTTCTCCTGCCACCCCCCAAGATGGGATAGGCAGCACTACTTTTGAGTGAATGTGTGTAAGAGGGGAGGCAATGGGATGATGATGATTATAATAATAATTAATGTGCCCTTTTTATTTCCATCTCCTTTTCCAACTGAATAAAGCAACAAATCATATTAAGTCTTCTACTCTTAATACTCAGACTGGAATGATCAGCCCAACGATGGTAATAAAACCCTTTGCTGCCTATTTATAACAGTAACACTATGTGTAAATATAGAACTGAGAAGTAATTAACATAGGACTGGGCAGAAAATGCATTGCATTATTCTGCACTAAGGCAAAAAGAATTGACTTACAGAGCATGTTTTCTTTACATTTGTCATTAAGGATACTTAACAATATTGCAGAGATGTGTGGAGATAACATTGTGCTCTACAGATAACTGCTGAATTTGCAAAGAACTGCAAATTTGTCAGTGAATTTGCACTGCTGGCTTCCAATAATTTGCTGATCTGTTGTCTCAATGTCACTGCAGATTCCTCTTGAAAGTGGAAATTTACTATATATCAGTTTGCCTCTTTAAAACATTGTGATAAGAATCACTTTGGCACCATTTTTGACATCCTGTAAAAAGGTAAACCTATTCAACTCATAAACATTTACTACACTGATAACTCCACTTTGATCTGTCCAGAATTTGCATTCTCTATTCATATATCTCCACTGTCAGACTCAGTAATTCATATATGGATTAATGACCAGTAAGAGAAGCAACGACTGAGGGTCTAAAGTTACTACACCAAACACACGTACAAGCTCCTCTTCTATAAACAAGATGTTTGCACAGGCATTTTGAAGTTTTGTTTTTCAATTTTCTCCCTCCCACAGTCACTTGAAAGGTAAAAAGGAGATTAATACTTCAATTATTTTACAACAGAAGAATTTCTTTAATCGTGTCTAATATTTTGTAGATAAAGGCAAGTTAGCACTGGCTTAAGCACTACTACTTTGATTTTTTTCATAGAATAGTCACCATTTCTACGGTCGTAAAGAAATGCATGTTGAAAAAAAGTATGGCACAGAACTGCCTTAATCTCAAGGAATGAGTATCCATGTGTATTGACAGACGAATAGCTACAGAGTACCCCATCTACTGAACACAAAGAAGCAGCACTGCAATCTTTATGCTGTCCTGTCACTCAAACATCCATCCCTACATGCTGATGATGCTCTAGCTACTACCCCTGATTACAGACATGCCAATAAAATGAGAATTTGGACCACACACATCTCTGTTTGAACAGAATTGATGCATAGTTATTATCATTTCCTACCATTACTTGTTATGCTACAGATAAAGTTGTAATTTCAGCTGTCTCATCAAAGCAAATCTCACCTTTAAGCACTTATCAGGCCTTAGCAAGAAAATACAGCAGTGTTGTTACATGCAAGATATCACTTATCTCCTCATCTGCTCGTTGCCCATCAACTATCCCTGTTTACTTTTATTCACAAACTAGGGCCTAGGTTTATACTGTATTTACCTGATGAAAGGCTGGCATCACAACTCTGAAGCAGCACTTTTCAAAACCATTGGTGAAGACAACAAACACTTCTTGGAGCAAGCTCTTTTTACCAACATTTTATTTAATTACTGAAATTACGAGACGTTTTAACTATAACCAGCCATGCAAGCTTATCAAGCATTTAAAAGGTAGTCTAGGTTGAAATACGTTTTCTTCCTTTGTTCCCAACACAAAATACAGCAGTGCAACCCTGAAGAGAGCAGCACAGTATTGCTGTGAAGCCTTTTTCTTTGGATGAAAGCTGGTGAGCAGAATCAACACTGCAACAAAGGGCCATCCCCTGAAACCCCAGAAACAGAGGTTCACAGGAGATATGCAGAAAAAGAGTTGCTGATTCAAGTACATTTTCAGATATTAACCACCTGTGGTCTGAATTTATCTTCCCAGGAGAATACAACAACTTACAGATGCCTTCTTGGCCAAAATGAACATATTCATGCTATAGTAGCCAGTCTGAGTGTGGCGCTTCTTTTTAGTAACGTGAGCACACATTTAAATTATAAAGTTATTTCACAATTCAAAGCTCAGTGCCTAGAGCTACTTTCTATGCTACAGAAAGCTACACTGTGATTTTTGTGAAGAATAATACCTGTATTGTTTACAGAGCAGGGCTAGAGACAGCTCTGCTCACTACCACCTGCAGGCATTGAAAATTGGAACAAGCACATGCTTAATCATTTACCAGGGAAATGGAACACCTACAATAACAACAAGAAAAAAATTAAAGGTTTTACTAGATTAAAACAATGCTATGAATAATGCAATATGCTACAAGAGTGTCAAACATCAGTTATTTTTGGCCAAACTCTCAACACGCTGTTTCTCAGTCAAAACTCCTCCTTTACTAGTACAGACCTTTTTGCTTGCTGGCTGCTTGGAGGCAGCTGAGAACATTGAGGGAGAGTAAGTCCAACTACAAGCAGAAGTTCAGCTTTTAGAAAATAAATACATTAATTTTTATTAAAGCACTGTGCTCCATTATGGCATTATTTGTATATGACAGTCAGAGGTCGGAAAGCGATTGGTAATTCTTTGGCTTTGATTTAGTGCAGTGGGTCGATTTGGTCAAGCAGTAAAGTACCTGAGAGACCACGAGGTATATGCCATTCATCACTGCCTGCCTCATACACAAGCTCTCCAGCTGGGCTTTCACTTCCTGATTGGAAGCACTTAGAGCAAAGGCACATTTTAGTCTATTTGTGAGATAAGCTCCTTCACCATGGACTGAAACAATAATGCTCAAGATCATAGCCTAGTTAAAATTTACTTCTGGTGTGGTTTTGGTGACGGTAGGTGAATCTTAGTGTAGCACCACAGGGAACTGCGAAGGTCCAAGCAAACCTGGTAGAACAAATAAATAAGTATTTCTCATTGTTTACTTGTTTGAATCCTTATTAGTTATTAATTGAAATAAAAATAAATTCAATGTGAATTAAAATCAATAGAGAATACAAATGTATGCGGTTTATATGCATTATGTTCTGACATAAAAGGCATCTGATATGCCTGCTTCATCTTAAAAATACAAATAAACTGCCACAGTTACGTTATTAACTACATTACAAGAATTTAGAGACTCCTCTCTTCCCATATTTCCTGGCAGGTTTTCCAGTTTCCATAGTTCTTAGCAGATTAGCATCCTTCAGGATGTACAATTCTTGTACAATCATTGTCTCCCATGACATATGAAGCTCCGGTAATGCCTATCATCCAAGAACTTGATGTCACAAATGTAAGACACTACAGGCGTACGAGCAACTTGTTTTTATTAATTATACCATTTTAGCTCTGAAAGCTGTTCTTCACATGTTCTTGAGTATCAACACACTGTGCCTGCCAAGCAGCAATCAACCACCTATTGCATTTGCCAACATGCACCTCTCATAGCTGCTTACAAGAGCATTTCAGACTCAGACAACCATCAAGATAATGGTTTCAAAACATATTTGATGAATTTTACCCAGTACAATCAAGAGCTTCTGGTAATGCATACTCCCCAAAACATCTCTACAAAGGCAGATCATGCAGAGAAGAAGTGAGGGAGCTGGCCCTGAGAGCCCCACTGGGTGGGAGATGCTGACCCATGCAGAGGACTCGGCTGGTTTGCCAGTCACTCCTCACCCATTACAGACAATGGAATTAAGTCACCTGTTTCAATTAATTTCCGTTGTATGTTATAAAGCTGTAATGACAAGGCTTGCTACCACTTATTTCTATTACATCTGCCTTGGATTCATGAATTTCTCTGCCTGTACCTGTCCCAGGGTATGACTAGTGGGATCACCTCCCTTTCAGACAGGACTGTTCTTGGGACTCACTGACTGTTTACTGTAAGAGAGATTGATCTGGGTTTTAAGAACAAGTGAAAATGCTTATAAACTCCACTAATCAATGACATATTAACAGCCTTCCTGAAAGAAAATAATAGATGGAAACATCTAACCATGAATTTGTGTCACCCACGTTTATATGTCACCACAAACTATTCCAGGTAGGTTGCCTCCTCACTTCCAAGAGAAGAACAAAACACAGTTCAGAATCTCTAACCAAAGCCCAGATGCTCATGCAAATCTGTGGATGCTGTTGTCCATAGCAGTGGGTGTCGTGGCTTGTTTCCTTGCCACATGCCAAGAGCAATGTTAAGGAACTTAAAACAAGACTTCCTCTTTCTTGTCCTGTCCTCCTTAGGTGCTCATGCCTGCATGAGAGCAGGACTCCCACCATTATGCCCACTACAGTCACACAAGGCTAATGGCAAATCACTGTAACAGACAGATCATCATCTCTGTGAGGGTCTTTGCAAATACTGTATTCTCATGGTTTCCTAGCCAAAGGAATAAGAAAGCAAGGAAAAACCTATCAGCATTCATGTATAACATGACAGACACAGGCATACATGGAGACAATGAGTGCTTTTTCTTCTTTTCCTCATATTAAATAAAAGCCCCTGAGTTTTGTCTCAAGTGGGTGTCCAAACACTGGGCTGCTCTCCATTTTCCTGTAGTTTGTATGTTGTATATGAAATGTTTTCTCTATTTTGCCTTCAGCATTCTCTGAGCTACTGACGTTTTGCCATTGGGAAGCAGCAGCAGTTTATAATAAGAGGTCCCCCAAGTAGTTAACCTAGTTTGGGGAGTTAATGAAGCAATTGGGGGGGGAAGCACTCAGAAGAGACCTGATTTTCATTTTCTTTGGGTCAGATGGTTTACTGGAAAAAAGTTTTTGCTCACCTGGTTTCACCCTTTAAAAAAAGCAAAAATCCCTGCATGACCAATACATGTATCAGATTAAGAAAAAGGCTTTTGAGACTTATGTTTGCAGTGATAAATGGGTCAGTCTGGCCTCAGTCAGAAACTGTACCCAGCTGATATAGCTTCAGCACATTTGGGGAACAAAAAAAATCCCAAATCTATAATGCAGCCAAATAGAGGCCACTAAGAGCCCTCTTTATTTCCTATGAGGAAGTAAGAGCCCCCAGGGATACAAATAAATTAGGCAAAAATTAATAGCTTTTTCAATTCTAACTAGTAAGCGTATCACCCAGAGCTAGACAAACTGCTCTAAAGAAAGAAACAACCCACCCAAACCCTATGATTTTTGTTTTTCAGTAGCTGGGAATACTAATGCAAGAGCTCAAGGCAAATATATTATCCCCCTTAGCTATGCAGAAATAAAATGTTATGTTCAGCATGGCTTTCTTCAACGCCATTTTAACAAGGGGTTTCTCCACCAGCTTCCTCTCAACAATGAAATTTAATTTCATTTAAATAACAAAATAATACCCTAAACTAAACCCAAGAAAGGTGGACATTAATTAGAAAGCATTCAGTTCCTGGCTTTGAGATAGATTACATCTGCTCTACAGTTGAAAATACATACCTTATGTTTTAACTTGTGATCCAAGTCACCAGTGAGGTGCTTGGAGTTCAGCACTGCTGAAGCAGGAGGGGCCCATGCACGACCACAGTGCAGGCTCTTCCCTTCAGCAATGCTGGAAAATAATTGCATATGCACAGGTAAGGAAAGCCATGGTCTACCAGCAGAGCAAATGTAAAACAAAGCAGAAATACCCTGTAATGTCATGCCTGCACGCAGAAGAATCCCTTTAACTGGCACCTGATAAACTTGATTTAACAGAGAAATAATAGAAGTGTCCTTGAAAAAAGGGGGCAGCAGGGATAAGGAGAAAAATGGTTTGAGTCCCTTCCTGTTCAGCAACTGCTGCAATGCTGACACTGCCCTTCCCAGTATCGCTGGAGGATGCTAACATTCCCAGCACAGGTAATGATAGTAATTTTAAATGCAAAGGGGAGTAATCTTCAAGCATTTTTCCCAAGCACTTCTCAGTTGCTACAATCAAGCAGCACCTAACAAGCAGGTCTAATCAGCCATCGCTTAGATGAGAAGATCAAACATGTTGCAATAATCTGTCCCAACAGTTTTCCTGATGCAAGATAAAGAAAAACAAACCAATCAAGAGCCCTCCAAAATGCTTCCCATGCTTGCTTTCTGCAAAGTAAGGCTGCGGAAATGCAGCATTTCTCCCTTTATTTGTGTGTCATTCAACTCGTGAAATTTCCACAAGACATGAATCAGATTAATTTTTTCAGAGGCCTAGAATAAAGATCAATGCTCTTGATCTTTTTAAACCTTGCACTGTCTGCAAGCCTATCGAGACATACAAACTGGAATCAAATACCTTCCCCGTATTGTGCTTAATTCATTCCCCACTCCACTGTGATTAGAAACCAACTCTAATTTACCATAAAGAAGTTACTAGAAAGAACAGCACGCTGATGAATGAACCTTAGTGTGGCTTTTAAGAACACATTCAAGCTTTCAAAAGTGCAGAGAGAAACAAAGACAAACGAGGCCTCTTGAGGGGAATCTGCAGATGAACGCCCTTCAAAAACCTTAATTTAATACATTTCCCACAGACCAGAAAGCGCAGGTGAAACACCTGACATCAAAGCAGGGGATGAGGAAAGTTACAGTGGCTGCACACGGTTTCAAGTGGAAAGAAGTGGCACATTTGATAGGAATGGTTTTCTTTCCTGCTTTCTAAAGAAATCCTGTGAGCAACTGAGTCTCCACTGATGTTGAGCAGCCCCCAGGCTAGGGAGCAGGTACGCAGCAGTGAGGAAACCACCCTGGTGAAATGGACAGAAAAATCTTCTGAGGGTCTTATGTGCTCCAGGTCCTTCCTGGTTGAAGGGAAACATCTCTGAGCAGTGACAGACAGGCACCAGCTTCGCAGGACACCCACTGACTCAATGGCACAACTGGAGCAGAATCTCCACTTTCAAAAATACCATTAAGAATAAATGTTTTCACTGTCATCATTGCAAGTAAGATTGAAAATGTGAACTGGAAAGGGCTGAACCTGTGCCCGCGCTCACAGAGACTTGATTTTAGAAAACGAAACAAAAAAGGCCACGTGTATCAAACACTTTGCCAAAACAATACAGAATTAATGCCTGTGATGGGAGGTGAGAAGTAAAAATGCAGGAGAAACACACACGCTGCTAAGGGATGTGCTGGGCTCTCCCTGGGGTCTGCCTCTGTCCCGCTCTCCTCCCCAGGAATGGGGTTCATTCCCCATCCAGCATCTCCTCAGCACCAGGAAGCAACTAGTGGCATTAAAAAACAAAACCAAACCAAAACACATCACCCTTTACTGAAACAAAGAAGCTGGGTTTGTCCCGAAGATGTGACTCTTAAAAATGCTACTAGAAGATTCAAATCCCTTCCGAGCCTCCTAGGAGCATCTGGCTTGCTAGGTGATAAGACCAACTGGTCTCCACCATCCTCACTTTCAGGAGGACCAAACAGTGTTTCTACAGCTCCTGCATGACAGACGTTACATTTCAGTCTGATGCATACAGACAATCTCAGAGCTGCCCTCCCTATCTCTGCTCTCCCCACTAACATTCCTCTGTGCTGCATTCCCCTCTGCATCCCCCAGGCACATGGGATAATGCTCATCAACAAGTCCCTCAGTGGAATTTCTGAGTGCTCTTGGCTGTCACTCATTCCTTTGCTGATTTGCTGCTCTTGATGCTCCCTTTGTATTATGCTCCTCGAAGCTTGTGCAGATTGTCATGACTAAACACTGAACACCAATCATACTAAAGCAATATCTGTTTCTTGCACAACTGTGACTAGTATTTGCTGTATCTTGGAATGGCTAGCAAGGATTTAGCACTGTAGGAGAAAGAGATTTATTTAGCTGGTAAGGCCAGTGTGATTGCCACAACAGTGTGGATCAAATGTAGCCCTTAGGTGGAAATATGCAAGTGCATTTATTCAGTGCATCATGTTCTCCTCTATGAGAGAAGTCTTGTTATTTATACAACTGAGGCATATATCAAACAATGCTTATAACAAATATTTTTAAAGATGAAGGAAGAAAGACAAACCCAAAAACTCAACTGTCACTGAGTAAGCTGCCTCAAAAATGAAAAGAAACTTAAAATCATATCCTTTCCCCAGTTGGAAAGCAAGGAGAACCCCATGAATAAAAAAAAAAATAAAGAGGTAAAGAGGCAAGAGAATACTTTTCTCACCCAAACTTTTCTTACAAAACCTTGAGATACACCAAAATGCATAGACGATTTCAAAACCTGACAATAGTGATATACATAGGGGACAAATATTTTTGATTTAATGCATTCCACTCCAAGCCCTCTTGGTGTCAGGAGACTTAAGAGCGAAGAGACCTTAGGTTTAGCAGTTCTGGGCCATCACAAGTGTTAGACACCAAACTGGTGTGATAGGTGTCAGAGCTGCAGAAATCACAGCCTAATTGGTTTAGGCTGTGCCCTGAGCCTGGAAGGTGTGTTTGGTACATGATGATTGAAACTAAATTCCCCTTATTTCACATTGCAGTTTGTGCTTGAGTCAATTCCCTGACTGTGGGCTACAGTTCGGAACAGAAACACTAAATTTGATGGTTGATGGAAAAACTGATATACAGATGGTAAAACCAGCATTACTAGTTTTCATTTTTAATTTGCATTGAATTAGTACCCAAAAGCTCCAGCTGGGATTAGGATCTGGTTGCTACTGTCTTTGTGTGTATTATTCAGTGCCATTTCATTCTTGGCAAGATTTACAATATACGCATATATGTATATGGGAAAATATTTGTTCAAAAAAAAGAGCTGCAGTGAGGAATCCTTGCTTTCTTGGGAAAAAAAAAATTAATAGAAAAAGTCATAGCAGTGAAAAATTGAATTAAAATGTAAATGGAACCAACTCCTTTCATAACAGCCTGTCGCTTGCTTAATGATTTTTCTTCTTATTACTTTTTTAATTGTTTTCAGAGAACATCTAAAGTAGCAAAAGCCAAGATCTTTAAACTATGAACACCTTGAGCTGACACATACATCAGTACTGTTTTGATGAGCCCATTTTCTCTGTGAAAACAGACAGATAATGATGTCTTGAACTCTTTCCTCATCAAGAGTTAGGTCTCTAGTTTTCACTCCCCAAAGAAACTAGCACACCACAGCCTCAGTGTTGACATCATTTGGCCTGATACAGTGCTTTAGTAATTTAATCACTTCAGTAAAAGAACCATAAAAGCTTAGCCCTTTTGGGGTTTGCTCTGTTTGTTCTTCCTTTGTGTTTTACTATTAGTGAGGAATGCACAGCAGACTGGGAAAGAAGAGGGGAAAAAAGAATCTAATAAAAATGAAGCTTTCTCCTAGGAAGATCCAGCCATTATGTTACTAGCCATAACACTTTAAGGGTAAAACCAGTCCAGGTTCTCCCTGGCCCCACAGCATTCTGCATGGATGGATCCAAAAGTCATAGGATGAGCCGTAGCTGGCTGCATCATTTGATTAGGCAGCCTTACTGCTTCTCATGTTCTCAGACCTGAATGTTTCCCTGTCAGTCACTGGCAAGAACAGATAAGGAAGGGGAGCTGAACAACAAGCAAAACCCAGTGCTCAGGTTTCATGCTGGAGGCACTGTGTTATGAGAGTCGCAGGGCTGATCCTTAGCACTAGTGGTATTACATAAGCTCTCTTTACTAGAACACAAGCATTAGATTTGGATAAAGGCCAGCTGGATAATTACATTGTACCTTATTAAAATTTTACAGTGATGTCAACTGGAGAACAGTCTTACTATTGACCCTTCCATGATTAAAATCTACTACCACTTTCCTACTGTTGGTATTATTTAAATTAAAGAATGCTGTCCTGGCTTTGGCTGGGACAGAGTTTTCTTCCCAGTAGCTGGTACAGTACTGTGTTTTGGATTTAGGATGAGAATAATGTGGATAACACACAGATGTTTCTGTTGTCGCTGAGCAAGCCTTATAGTAGTCAAGGACTTCTCAGCTTTCCATGCTGCCCTGCCAGAGAAGAGGGTGGGCTGGGAGGGGATCCAGCCAGGACAGCTTTACCCCACCTGACCAAAGGAATATCCCATGCCATATGATGTCATGCTAGACGGAAAGCTGGCCAGGGGGATGCTGCTCAGGAACAGGCTGGCCATTGTTTGGTTGGTGGTGAGGATTTTTTATTGTATTGCATTACTTGTTTTTCTTGGGGCTTATTTCTCTGTCTTTTTGCTATTTTTCTTTTATTTTTTTTATTATCCTGATATTGTTATTATTATTATTTCAACTATTAAACTCTTTTTATCTCAACCCATGAGCTTCCTCACTTCTGATTCTCTCCCCATCCCACTGTGCAGGGGAGTGAGTAAGCAGCTCTGTGGTGCTTAGTTGTGATTGGGATTAAACCATGCCAGATGCATACAATAATCCATGCATAATCACAGCCAGATTACAGATCCCATGAAAAGGAATGAAGCAACAGGGGAGGGAGATGTGTTTTTGCCCATCTCTACAGATGAGGAGGCAGTCAGAGCACCGGTCCTTGTACCACTTGTGCATGAGTTGTAGCTGCCAAGTGATAGCCAAGACTTTACATGGCAAGGAGAATACAACTGGCACGAGATAAAGCCATCACTTCACCAACACTCTACTGTGTCAGAAAGAAAACTGGGAGTACCAAGTACCCCTGAATTCTGTGTGTATCCTTTGTACACACTACAGACCTTATGCACTCAGAGAAAAAAAAAACAAAACAGCTCAGCTTGTGAACCACCATGGCACAAAAGCCCTGTAGGGGATATTTGACTGCAATGTTCTCTTTCTTACTGCAGTTATACTTCAACATTACAACTTTTTGCTGTCTTTCCAGTTTTGGTCCTCTTTCTGTTTCCAAACCAGAAGACTGTCGTTGCAAACAGCTATTTCCACTCTGCTCTCCAGGTACAGCATCATGTGAAGCTGCTTTCTCTGGCTTCCTCTGCTCTACCAACCAAATGTCACAGTTAACAGCTTGCTGTCACAAGGCTTGCTGAGTATGGAATGGCTGCAGTGACAGCCAGTGTGACATTTACTTCTTGTGTTCCACTGCTGCAAGGGGTACTATGAAAAGGGAACTAGTTCATACAGGGACACATTGAGCTTAAGCTTTCCCCTGTACATAAATATGCCTGCATACTGAATTTATTATGTAGCCAGTAAAATCACTCCACCTCAACCACTCCCACATATTTTGTTGGGGAAACATAGCAACAAAGGATGAGGAAAAGGCTGAGGTACTTAATGCCTCCTTTGCCTCAGTCTTTAATAGTAAGACCAGGTATTCAACTTGTACCAGTCCCCTGAGCTGGAAGACAGAAACAAGGAGCAGAACAAAGCCCCTTTATATTATTTTATACAAAGCTGAAAGAAAGAAGTTTTGTTCAAAAATACAGTTAAGGATGGCTTCCTGGAAAGGTGAGCAGGAAAGCAAATCCTATTTTAGCTGGCAGTACTGTTTATTTGAGCTGGGCAAAACTTGAAATGGGTTTTCTTAGTGAAGCAGGAGGAGGATACCTAAGGAGCAATGGACAGGGGATTAATCCTAATAGAACTGGTGGATATATCTCCATGCACCAGTGACAGGCTCCAAACTATCCTAATCAGCAAGTATGCATTACCTCTGCTGCAATGCCAACTGCTATTAGGCATGGTAAGATAGTTACATGTTTTCAGAGCAGATGATACCCTCATCTCTTACACAGTCATAGAATCATAGAATAGTTAGGGTTGGAAAGGACCTTAAGATCATCAAGCTCCAAACCCCCTGCCATGGGCAGGGACACCTCACACTAAACCATGCCACCCAAGGCCTCGTCCAACCTCGTCCAACAATTTCTATGGGCATAACACCACTGCAGTCTTGAGTGTGAACTGGGATTGCTCCATGGTCAACTTGGTTACTACCTTCATAAAAATGGACATACCGCTCTCCTGTTACACATGTTATGTTCTACTTTCTCCTAGTGATGAGATGCATCTCCTCATATGATACACTGCAGATATGACTAAAGGCCTTTCTACACATGCCCTAGGTCCAAGTAATGGTCATGATTATTGAAGAAAGGAGAAGGAGAAGGCTGTTTACTGTCTTTCAGTTTAAGGTTCCAGAGCAGTGAGGGCTTTGAAGCTAAGCAGAAAACTATCCAGTAAGTGCTTCTGTATAGCGCCTGCACTCTGCATTTACAAGCAAACATCTCCATAAACCAAAGTTTACTTCATTATTTGGAGCTGGCATGCTTACTATCACAGATTCCACAGAGAACAGTATCATAGCTCCTCTAGAAACCATTTCTGGAGTCAGGGTTATACCTTATTCTATTTTTTTTGTCTCCAAAGTATAGGGAAGCTTGGGCTTCTGGAGCCTAATGGTTTTGTCCGTCCTCCACAGCAAGAAAGAATCAGAGATGTCACTGTTCTTTAGTACAAACATGAAACATGAGGGTGCGTGCATCTAATGGTGACCCCAGAAATGGGTCTTCCAAGAGAGAACCAAGCCAGGTCTACTTATCTTACTTAGTAACTTGAGTCCAGTGGTATAAAATTACTGCTGGCAACCACTTTGAAAGCCACTGAAACTGTTATGAAGGGAAAGCTCTTTCAGTCTTCAAGTGAAAAAAGGTTGCTGCTGTAAGAAACAGTCTGTATTGAATCACAGAATGGTTTGAGTTGGAAGAGTTAAAAAGCTCATCGAGTTCCAGCCCCCTGACATAGGCAGGAACACCTTCCACTAGACCAGGTTGATCAAAGCTTTGTCTAACCTGGACTTAAAGGTTAAAAACCGATGTGGTTTTATAGACTGTTGCTAAAGCTAAGCAAGATCAAGGCATATATTCCTGAAGGAGAGAAATCTGAGGGTGACCTCAAAAGTGAAAGCTACCATCAACCTAAATTCACTGTTAGTGGTTGAATTCTACACTTGCCCAAACACAGAAATTCCAACAGTTAGATCTCCTTGCTCTACAGCTACTGCAAATGCCTCACTCCAAGTTAACAGAGATACTGACAAAGTCCACTGCAATTTTGTACAGGCTGAACTGAATCATCCTGTTGGCTGAATAGGAAACAGACCTGGGGAGCAGAAACATAGACTGCCTGCTGATAGTCGCACTGCTGATTTATCATGCAATCGTGTACAAAGATTTCTTTTGTCCTGAGTTCATCTTTTTGGAGCAGATGCCTTTAGTGTTACAGAGACTTTAGTTACAGAAGAGGCCAGGGACATATTCTGTATGGATCTGAATGAGAAACAGGGTGCCTTAAGTCACTCATGCAATGGTGCAGGACACTACAAAGATGCCCCTAACAACCACTTTTCTTCATTATCTGAAATAAGCCAGGAGTAGTTCTCTTCTGAATGGGAAACACAGGCCTAAAAAGACAGGGCACTTCCTGAGCATTTTCTATCAGTAGCACAATAACATCAAAGGAATAGATAGCAGCTAATTTGTTTGATTTATAACTTGATTATTTTTACATGCACTTACCAAAGCAGATACCCTTTAGGGATCAGTTGCTTGATGAGATTTCATTAGAGCTATTAAGTAATGTTTGCTATTTGAGATAGTATCAGAGCCACTGTGCCTACAAGAAGGTCTTGAGGGAAAGGGACAACACTAGACGCAAAAAGAAGTAAAATAGGTTTTTGACATTCATGAGTTTAAGTGTGCATGAGTACAAGACTTGCTTTTCCATGTGCTTTCTTTTCTTCGGAATGAAAACTGAAGTCTGCAGGTTTCAAGTAGATGAAAGTAAACATCCAGCAATAAGCAAGTGAAAAAAGCAGAGATGCAAATTTCAAATGTGAACCCATTCCCTGACCAAACACCATGGGACCCAAAGCATAAGGACCTACAATGAGAATGAGTCAGCAAGACAATTCAGAGAGCATCTATTCACATGAGCTACGAAGAGGGTTTTTTTGTTTGCCTGTTTGTTTGTTTGAGAACCTCATTACAGGGAAACATAAGTTGCAACTTCCCTACTGATTATTAGAGGAGAGCAACGAAGGGCATATCTGTTCTCTGCTCAATGATCCATGCAACCAGAGCAATATTCACAGCAGGCAAGCCCAGACTGGAAGAAGCTGAAACGTCCAGCACAGCAAACATTTTTAAATGAATGCAGTTAGAGCTAAATCAGGGTGATCTGTGAAGCCTGCTCCAAAATCCTTTCCCTTGGGAAATGGAAAAGTGCATTTAATTAAATGAATAAATGTTTCCATACATGTCACAGCTATAATTTTAACATGCTAAGCTAGAGAGACTTGGGCTATACCATATTTATATGGACTGTAAAACATGAAAATGTGTTCGATGCCTTTCATAACATTGCTGAAACTAGGAAGAATATTTAATTGTTTCTACACATTAAAAAAACCACTTTTGACAACTGTTACCAAACCGGTGCATTATTTCTAGAATCAAAAAGTAACTGTTCTCAATGCCAGGTCTTTCCATCAGTAACAAGAAGAAACTGCTCTCACTGCTGAAGACTTTTTGCAGTAAATTTTCAGCCTGGCTAGAGGCTGCTCACCCGTTTTACATATGCAGAGGAAATTATACCTTGCAGTAGTCATCCTCCAACATCTCAGCACTTACAGAGTGCAATAGGAAGACTTGAGATTCATTAGGCCATGGATGCAAATAGAGGCTCACGTAGAAAGATATCCAGGACTAGTAGTAACATGTACAACTTGAGAGGAGGATCATAGGCAGTGCCACTTCTCAAGCACAGAGGAACTGTCTTTGGAAAGGGTAAATCTCATTTGTGCAGGAGACAGACTTCCTTGAGGGGCTTTACAAGGCTGTGAAGTACAACCCTGCAGCATCAACACTTTTCTACTCTATCGCAAGCTTCAACGCTTTCTGCAGACTTCCAAGAGAAAAACATATTTCAACCTGCCTTAATGAATTGGACATATATATGCCATACAGAAATCTAATAAAGCCCAGGGAAGCAGAGAAGCAAGGAAAGAAGAAGCACATATAACAGGCATCAGTGATGTCCCTCAATGTACTGCTAAAACGCTCAGGCTCTGCTGCAGCGTGCACTGTGTCAGTCAGAGGTCTGAGACAAGAGAGGACCCCAGTATTTCTCTGCTTTAAAGGAGATGAAAAATGCAGCAACACTTACCTGTATCTTTTCACTTGGGTGGGGGGAGAAATGGAGACATCAGCACGGATATCATTCTGCAACCATTTTTCTACTGTGTCATGGACAAGGGTTTATAAAAGGGGCCTCTCTAAGCCTATGCTCCAGTGAGAAACAGGACAATTCAACCACAGTGTTTGAGAGGGACCCACTGCACAATACTAGTATCAGTTTAGGGCACTCTTGTTGCAAGAGCATGAAATTCATAAACATTTAATGCTTTTCATGTGATTTTACAATTCTAGTCAGAAAAAAAGACACAGGATAATATAATGTGCTTTGCTTTGGAAACAATCTAACTTACTAAGTCTCTGCTTTTGCCACATCTACTTTAAGATGCATAGGTCCACGTGAAAAACTACCTTGCTTTTAAAACTGCTTTTTTCTTTCCTGCAAGGTATTTGTGGGAATAACAGAAATCATATAAAGGAGTCACCGGCATCAATGCACAGATCAGTTTCATTCTGCTACTACTTGTCTGATGCTCATTTGGTTTTATGCTTTGCCACTGCTGCTAATCTGATTATCCTTCCTTACTGCTTTTAGCTGTAAGCAGACATCTTTTACAGATTACTCCTAGATTACTTTCTCCATAGAAAGATGGAGCGGCTCTTACTTTAAGGACAGTAGGTCCACAAGATTTTGGGTCCATCCTACCCCTCTTGTGCTAACAGCTATACATGAAAAGCAACAAGCAGAAGAGAACTGCAAGTTCCTTTACAAGGTAACAGCAATTTTTAATTCCTTCCCCCCCCCCCCCCAACATTTAAAAGGTACAGATGCTTCTTTATAGTATTGTCTCGCAACCATAGAAGTGTAAAATGGTTTGGGTTTTAAGGAGGCTTAAAGCTCATCTACTTCCAACCCCCTAGCGTAGGCAGGGACACCTTCCACTAGTCATGGGTGATCAACAAACAACCTACACTATTACTTTGGATGGTACTGTTTGCTTAAGCCTCTACTGTGTTATATCATTGTGTGCATGCATACACATAAATATACTACTGAGTTTTTACTGAGATGTGTGCTTGCTGAAAACATCAGAACTGCCACTGTTTTGACAGCTTCAATTCTCTTTCCTCCTCATTTGTTTCCAGGCATCCTGTAACAAATGTCTTCAGAACTTATACTCTGCAAATGTTTCACCTGTTCCTGCACCAGCAATCAACTCTGCTGATAACAGCTGTCTTCAGACTACAGTATATTTCTGCTTCCCATAAAGCAAATCTGTGCTACTGATACTTGGAGGCACGGGCTCTTAGGATATACTGATAGCTGAGCAACCAGGAGATTACACCTTTCAGGACTTGACTCCTGCCCAGGTAACACAGCACACATTAGATCTTCTCACTGCAGGATCTCCTTTCAATTTTATTTAGGAATACAATCAGAAGACAGGTCAGATGACTCTAGTAGGCAGTTACTCGCAGACATCCCAATGTACAAGAAATCACAGAGTGAGTGATGGAAAGAAACAACCATCAAGACAGTTGAACTCAGACACACTAGGGAAGACATCGGAAATACGAGCAAAGCTCTTCAAGAGCTGACAGGCTGGGGTGGCAGTCTGGATTGTAGCTTCTTAGCCATAAGGCAGATGTAAAAGGGCAGAAAAACAAGGCCAAGAAAACAGCTCTGACATGAGGAAGACGCAAGGAGAGAAGGACCAGTACTCAAGAGGACTGCAAAGGAAAATGGATGGTGAAAGGGACAGAAAAGCAGAAAAGTTCAAATCTAGATGATACTGGTCCAGCTACATAGGGTTTTGCCAACTTCTGCCTCCTGCAGTGTCTGCAGTTGCACCTACATTATTCTGCAGCCAAGATAAAAGGTAATCCATACGGGACTTCCCTATAGGCTTTAATGGCAGCACAGTGTCCCTAGTGAGTAGGGTTTAATATTCAGAATCAACCTCACTTAGCTGCCTTTCTTTAAACAGTGACTGATGGGATTTTACTATTTGCGCTCTACCAGTATTTTCTTGGGCCAACAGCAGAGCATATCATCTGTAGTATCATTACTGAATTAACACTTGTTACGACAAATAATAATAATGATAGTAATCTTGAAGCCATTTGCATACATAATTAACCTCAGTTTTAAACTTCTTTCAGTTAATGTTCGCAATCATGGCTGAACCCAAAATACAGAGTGGGCAGGAATCATTCCATCAAGTTTATTATGCTTTGGCTTCAGTACAAGCTACAGGGAATGCTATTAATGAACATCTTCACCTGTAGACAGTCGTAATGCAGAAGAATTGGTTATGCTGCTGAAACTGCACAAATGACAACATATGGGAAGAAAGAATAGGTTTTAACTATGTGCCTTCAGCAAATATGAATACCTCAATCTATAGCCTGGCTTCTGAGTTTCACAAGCTCATTCACTGTTGGTTTTACAAACAGAAAACAAATGTTGTGGGGTAGAAAATGAATGTTGTGGGGTAGGAAACATACAGAACATAGCATAGCATAGGACATATGACAAGACTGACAATAGCTTTGCACTTAGATATTTTCCATGGATGATAAAGACAGGTAACGGACTGTGACTGACATGTCTGTGACCTTCTGAAGCTTGCAGGCAGCTTTTAAGACCAAGGGAACATTCTTCTTTCGCACAGTAGAGTAGAAATAACTTCATTTCGTTAACTAGCTCTCCATTCATGAAAAATAAAAGAAAGCCTTTAACTACGTTTGATTTAACTGATGATTTAACTACAAGGTCTCACTGAAACTTTTGCCATGCACAATCTATCACTGTTTGCTTTGTATACAACATGAATCTTTTGCAATGGGTCACATTGATCAGGGAAAAAAGGAAAGCTTACACAAGATAAAATCTGTTGTCAAAATGCCTCAGATTCTGGTTAGAACTTTGAATTTCAATTCTTTTTTTTTTTCCCTAGCAGAGGAGTCAAAGAAAATTAAGGTGCTTAACAGGATAATGAGAGAGAGTGGTAGCAAGGGAGAAGAGAGCATATGTTCATTTATTTATAACGATACTGTGAAGTGTTTAACATATTTAAATCAGTGAGGCACATATTCACCATATAATTTAATTAGCACTTATGGTAGATACCATAAATGTTTCTAATGCACTCGTTCTATTACATGCAATTATAAATAGCATGGCTATTTATAAAAGCAAACTGACCAGAAGATGGCCCCATAGTGAATACAATGCAATTGAAAATGCACTCAAGGGAATAGGCTGATGTCAAAAAGTGCAAGCTCTATTTATCAATCCTGAAAGGTACATTAGGCAGGTCGTTCTGAAGGAGTGAAGTATTTGCCATTGTAGCACTCCAAATTATTCTAAAATTCATTATGAAAGAGAGCAGATAAAGTAGATTGGCGATTATCCATGTATTTCCTTAAACACTAAAACCAGACAAACTCGTATGAGTGAAAAGCCAGTCTTATTCTCATGTTGTGGTGTTCAAAATTTGTGTTTCCCAGGAAAAGAACACTCAGTTTTAGGGACTGACCCAATAATCATTGATGAAGAAAGTGAAAAAACTCAAGATAAATCCACTGTTTTTTGCTTCATGCCCTCCTCTGGGTGTCCTCAGAACAGCAAAGTCCCAAACCCGTGCCTTCATTTTCACTACAATAATCTGGAAAGGATCAAAAACCATTTCACAGCATTTACAAATGTGCTTCTTCCTTTACAACTACTACCCTGGGAAGCAGACTGTACACTTGCTATCACCAGTGAAAATAAATAGACACTCCTTCCTAGCTGGAGTCAGGGAATCACACAAAATGGCACATGACACTGTTCTTCAAGCTTTGTGTGTGTGCAGGACCACTTTTTGTGCGTGTCAATCATTAGTTCTGCCCAGAAAGCAATAACTCTGCATTAATTTGCTGCTATCTAGAAATGGGAAACATAATAAGCGATGAAACGCAATACATGTATACTTCAAGTAGGTGAAACTGCTGACTACAATAGCAATAGTTCAAAAAGCAGAGGGTTTAAAAAAAAAAGAAACATTTGAGGAAAACAGCGTAATTTGACTGGAATCACTTATGGCACTCTACATCACAGCAACAAGGGGATGACTTCTTGCAACTGATAAAAAACAATGTAAAGATTAATTTACTTCTGTCATATCATTTCTGTTTTACAGATGTGTTTTGCATAGACTGAATGGGTACAAGTGGCCTTGGGAACACATAAGCCATGATGGGTAAGATAAGACAGTTAAGCTTGCACCAGAAATACAGCCATGATAGCAATAGAGAGAACACAATTTTGGGAAAAAATGATGGATAGCAATGCAATTTGGAATGGGTCAGGTTAGACACTTATTATTGTTTCTTACTGGATGCCAACAGTCAATAAAGGGTTCACTTAATATTAACATGATACTTTTAATGATATTTGATACTCTTGAAGTACTCTTAGAGTAATTCTAAGATAATAATTATGATTTGTCCTGCTCACACACATACATCTTGATCAAGCTACATCACATCAAAAGATCTGAAAAGGCCATTTCATTAACACTGGGAAAAGACAAGGCAACATTTTAACTAACTCTAGGGGAAAAAAAAACTAAAACCTCTACAAGCTGTTTACTCCTCAATTCTGTAACACTTCACAGGGTAGCTCTGCACATCCATTGAAGCCATTGGCCATTTCACAATTAGAAATAAAGGTTTTCTAAAATGCTTTTATTCTAACTCTATCTCCAACTTTTAAATATTGAAGCAGAGGTAATTATGATTAATGGAATGTAGAGTTTCTACAATTAAGATATACTCTAGACAGGCAATAACATAATGTTTATTCAAACGAGAAAGAACAGGGCATCAATAATTATGACTTGAGCCATCCGTTTTAATTCAAAATCAAATAATGTTAAATTTGCTGTACTTACTGCTGGGCATGAGGAACACCCTGCTGTCCAGACAAAAATGTTTCTTGAAGGAGGACTATGATTCACCCCACAGCTTTCTATCAGCACCTCCAAAGTGTAAACAAATATTTCCTGAAATAGAAAATTCTTATCACTTGTCACAGCATAATTGCAGCTGTTCAGATTTCAGATGACAGCAGTACCTGCCTCAGCCCTAAATCCAGATCCCACACTGCTGTATTCTACAGCTGGTATGGCGGAGTCTAGTGGCTGGAACTGCAATTACACAAAACACTCTTGCCACCAAATACCTAATTGCCACAGCTGTCCTTAGCCTGCCACAGAAGAGAAAAATGGCATTTTTGCTCCATAGATCACCGCAGAAGGACGTCCTTAAAGAAGCAGATGAAGAGAGGCAACACCTACAGCAGACTTTTGGAATGCAAGGGGTAGGAGGTTAGACCAGACTAATTTTGAAAGTAAAATAATTTCCTGCTTCACCCCATATTTACATGGCCTTCCAGGGTGAAGAGCAGAATATGAGGAAACAACCATATTCGCATGCAGAAGGTTACAAGCATCTTGAAGAAATATAATCTGAAATGCAACACATATCTTTTGAGGTCTAGAAATCCTTCTGCACAGTTACTGCGCTGCCATTCTGGATGGTAGACACCTTCTGGAGGAGCGGACCATTGTTAGAAGCTTCCCAATTTATTTGGAGTGAAAAGTCAGATTACAATTCCCCTTTGAAATTAATTTTAGAAGAAGCAGCCTTAAGAAGTCAGTGGGCAGAAAATGAAGAATCCTTCAGAAGTCCCCATGATGCTACACCATATTCGTAAGAATTCATAGGGAATACCCTAGCTAAGGAAGACTAAAAGAATGATATGGGTAAAATTATGGAATTTCAGATGCCAAACTGCCAGATTAAAATCATCTTCCTACAGTTGACTTTGAATGTTTTATCTCCCTCCCACACCCCCAACTCAAGAGAAGAAGCCTGACTTCCATATATTTAACTGATAATACTCCAAACCATTTTCCCTGGTACTAAAGAAAAATCACGTGTCTTCAGAAGCTTGAAAGGGAGTTTTGAAGAAGAAAGATGAAGACAAAGAATGAAAAGACATTTGAAAGATTGAATTACCATTTAAAGACGTCAAAAAGTGAACGTAAAGTGAAGTTTCACAATTTCTTTCTGAAGCAGTCAATAAGCTCAGCTTCAAGTTTTCCTTTGTCTGATTCTTTTAAATATGGGGGGTTTCTCCCTGTGATACAAGTCTTAATTTTAGCATTCATTTAAAATTCATAAACCTGAAAATGGTAACACTTTTTGTTTGTATACTCTTATGAAGAATAAGGTATTTCTTGAGCAGTTCAGACAGCTGCAGGCTTTATTCACAAGCTGCAACTAGCATTTTTATTCATTCATTCATTCACATATCAATACTTGCAGACACCACGTATTCTATCACTGCCACACCTATAGTCATCACTCAAGTTTTTGTGGTTGTTTTCCTTCAGAAGCAATGATGGATTTGTGATTTTTATTAGCACTTCTTGAAATATATTTGCTCTTCAATGAAGAGATATGAACACAATTTAAGCAGATATTAGGCTTATATATACCTAACAAGACTCGGTCAATACTAAGCACGGGAAGGTGGATAAATATTCAGCTGTGGATGCAATATGCCTTGCTTCTGACCCAAATTTATGTCACCTCAGAGTAGGCAAAGCCATCGGGCACAGTTAGACTTGTATAAAGATCTGAAGTGACCAGCTTATTGCCAAAACAGTTGCAACACCAGGCAGGAATTTCTAAAGCTCCAGCTTAGAAGAACAGGCCCTGCTGAATTTTTCTTCAGGAATTTCATTCATATGTTCATATACAAACACCACCAAATAAATAAGAAACTTTGATTCAGCTTTCTCTGTGACTCATGGCCATCCAGCTGTGAAGTGTTTGGTCTAGCACGCTATGTCACTCAGCAGACAAGCGCTGATCACATCCTGTCCTTGGGCATTTAAGACATCCCTTGATACCTGCCTTGTTTTCAAGTCCTAAGAGAGTCTCAAGTTTGACCAAGGTAAGTCCATACAGAAATGCAACCTCTCACCAACACACTCTCCAGTCACACAAGTGGAGTAGGGGTATGGACAAGTCAGCAGTAGACCTCATGTGCACGGTCTTGGTTTAGCAAAATGGTTTTGGGGGTTTTGTGTTTGGTTTGGTTGGATGAACCAAGCTGGTACGGTATTTAAGGGGGGCTGCTGCAACTCTTACATTGCTGGCTCCATAAGCAACCCTGAGGACCTCTGGGCTATTTAATGCCCATTTGCTCCCATTATATGCACCCCAGTTTCTGGTGTGTGCTTAGTAGTGGTGAAATGTGTAACACTAACAGACAACTCCAGCTGAAGAAGACAAACAAGCCTTCAGCATCAAAAGCAGCTCCACCCCGAGACAAAAACCTAATTTCATTCATGCCTCATTTACAGAGGTGAAGGACTTGCCTTCCTTTACCCACAAAACCCCTTTATAAAATCACACCTTGGCAGTATTTTCTTCCACAAAAGCAATGGAGAGTTTCCCTGTGAAACACCAGCATAGCTTTCTTTGGGACCTTCACTTTTCAAAGCAACGCTTACGCAAGCATTCACTAAAACTACAGAAACCAGAACGAGTGAACTGATAGACTTTCAAAAGAGGTCACTCAACCATACCTAAGTAACTTTTTTAATTAAGTATCGAACAGTGGGTAGATGACAAGAAGATGGCAGAGCAGATAAAGGATAGCATTAGAGATGCAAAGAGAAACTTTGAAAATAGAAGTTGAAAGCCATGCTAAATACAACGCTTTTCCCAATACTACAAATTAAGAGATCAAGGAAGGAGAAAATGAGAACATTACAGGCCACAATGATAAACTGAATCACTTAGGATGGCAAAATGCCGAAACTAGTGCATTGCTACATTCTCAATACATCTACCAAAGGGAATGCTAAAAAGTGGTCTTTGACCCAGAAGCAGATCTATGGTGACATCAGGCTATGAAGAGGAAGATGGGAGTTTACTGCGAAAACCTCACAATTAAACGTCTGCCAGAAACCTAAAGATGTGCTACCTGCCTCTGATCAGAGGCAGCAACAAAGTTCTTGTGTTTCATGCATTATTACTCTTTATTAAGCTGTATTTCAGTTAGTCTCTGATGTAAGGAGACACATACATTGTGCTATGTCAGGTCATGTCAAGTCCCATCAAGTCATAAGATGTAAAACAGCCTGATGTAACCTGACATGGTGCATATTAGTGCCAATGGAAAAAGCCTAAATGCCAAGCCATTTTCAATAAACACTCCATGTGCTGGTGCATAGAAAGACCCAGATGGGACTTTATCCTGCAGCTCTGCAAAAATACCAGTCGTGGAAAGCTGCGGAGTTCCAGAGAGACAGAAGACTAAAAAGTTCTGCAGAAGCAGACCTCGATCAGCATTCATGTCCAGAGCTGCTGAGCATGTCATAGAGATGCTGTGAATCAAGTAAACTTAATTATCTCAAGTGAATTTATTTCCAAGACAGTTAAAATAATCTCATGCAGTTCTGCAATGAATGTGGCAATGGAAACAGCCAATCAGCTGTATTTAAGCTTAAGGTGAACTTTCTGTTCTCCCCTGTCCCTGTTTCCGTTACTTATTGCTATTGCTCCATCAGTAGCAAAGGTTTTGTTTGGGTACATCCTACTGACAAACTGCAGAGATATAGACTGTGTTTGGGTATGACCTTTCAACTTCATCTACCCCTGTGCAGCCTACCCAGAATCTCGCCTGAGGAACTGAACTGATTCAGTCTCTTTCTGCATCTACATTTCTCAGAGTTGCCTTCTTACTGTTACATGACAGCATGAGGTTCAGATGGAAAGAAGAATACCAAGAAGTGAAAGGCATGCCAGGGAAGTAAGATAGCTCAACAACATATCAACCTGAAAAGCATCTGGGTTCACTGGCCCTGTCAGTGCATGTACAGGCAATTACAGTAACACTGATGCTCTTTTCACCATGAAAAAAAACTCCAACACACGCAACTAAATTGTCAAGTCTTGGAAAAGAGCTCCCCCATTCCTTATTTGAATGGTTTAATAAAGGGCTTGGCTGTGTCCCATCTCTTTCAGTTGTGTCCTCAGTGTCTTATGGAGACATACAGCTGTACAGAGACAGGTGAGGAGCGCTCCATCATGCCTGTTCTTGGCTCAACCCCTGCCTCCTTTGGGAAATAGGGTGGCAATCAGGACTCCTACAGACAGCACCTTTGAAACAGCAGAAAGTGATTCTCTGAATAGTAGTACAGGTCCTCCATAATTCCAAGAGACTCACTCCACCTCAGTTTTCCATACCTGCATAAGGCATACCCCTTATGCAATTTGCCTACACAGTATTTATACACCAGAGCTCTTTGCCACTGAGGTGGTTACATTGGCTGAAAGGTGCAGTGAAGAAATAAAGAGGTCAAAGCTCATCAACTGATTCATCTGCATAACATTGTGGGATTAGAGTATGTGTCATTTGGAGAACCACATATAGGTGGAAAGGCTCGGCAGGTACAAGATTTCCTTCCCTTCAAAGACTGTTGGAACCTTTTCAAAGAGAAAGGATAACTGAAATACACTGCATGGAGCCTTCCTTCTCATCCATATTAAAAGCTGCCCCAAAGGTCTTCACCATGTGGTGGGTTTGTGTTTTTTTTAGAGAACATTGAAAATCAAAAATAATACTTTTGTCCTCAACTTTGCCATAAACAGAATTCAGCTACTTCAATAATGCTTTAAATATTTAAATAGCATTGCTATGGAAAAATTTTATTGAGGGTAAGCATCTGCTCCTTAAAGCAAGTTGCTCGTTGCTTAAGCAAACACCTTTCCCAGCCACTTTTCAAGAACCAGTTGGAAAGGGCCAAAGGTGAATTTTGGCATCAGTGATGATTTATTTGCGCAAACCAGTTTAAACGCAAGCAATATATTCGTGTCAGCCAGACAGCTGACAAAATGTCAGTCGCCTTTATCAATTGTTTCAGTACCTGCTGTCAGCTGCCATCAATCTTTGAAATAAACACCATAAATAAAACTGCATAGGCAAATGGCTACTAAATAAACCACGGGTTAAGCACATTTCACCTATTATGCAATTCGGCGCTGATGGTTATTTTGATCAGAAGCCTAAATTCAAACTGAATACAGAGCTTCAGACAGAGAGGAGACAAGGCACATTATGGTAAATATACACAGACTTTTATCCAATATACCAAGCATCCCTCAGCCATCTGGGTCTCACCATCCAGTGGACTGGCCACAGCAATGTGTCTCTGAAACCTGCCCTGTACCTCACCCTTCCCTTGGGCAGAACAAAGAGGGAGAGGTGAACGTGAATTAGAAACGTGGAGGATGGTGCAGTCAAAGGGGAGAGGGCAGCTCAGCTGCGTCTGAAGGACCCCAAAGGTCAGATGTGATGGGTGAAGCCACCAGGCTCCAGGCATTGCCCAGCTGATACCCTCACCACACTTGCAGACCGCCAAGGCACACTCCCCACTGCTGGGACCTCCACCACAGACATTTTGCACCACCAAGGAGTTCCCACCACACTGAGACAACCTGTGCCAAGCTGTCCCCTGTAAGTTCCCATCACACTCAGAAGACCTCTGCCAAGCTGTCCCCTAGAGAACTGCCCACAGGAGCGGGGCTAAGGGTGCGGATCACCCCTTAAGGGTGAGGGGCCATTTCCCAATTGCACAGCCAGACTTATTTGTGCATTGGAGGGGTGAGGGAGAACAGCCCTCCGTGTGTGGCAGAATGTCAAGATGGGACTTAATGGTTGGGGGGGAAAAAAAGCCCAAAGAAACCCAAAGGGCACCTTTATAAACCTCTAGGAGAGGTGATGTGAGAGAAAAGTGAGGCCATTGCTCTCAAGAACACTAGTAAGGAGATGAAAGACTAGTTTATAGTACAATAAAATGCATCCAATAGAAGTATTTTATAACTATATGCTTATATGTATCAGCAGCCATCAGCTGCTCCTTTCCAAATTCTTTATAGATGATTCTTGTCACCAGCCAAAAAAAATACAATCCATCTGTTTTCTTACTGCCTCATCTGCTATCTTTCCACTATCACATAGTCAGCACAAGGAGATCTGAAAATAAACGATGGGAGAGCACCTCCTTTCCAAAACAAGGTGAAGTCTATAATGGCTAAGGTACAGAGGTAGATTGCAAACCCATGTGCAGAAAGCAAATACCAAGTGGAGATTGCCAATCTTTTCTCCTCATTTCAAGCCCCATGGATGTTTTGTTTCCACCTTGCAAGGTAATATCTGCTTACAGTCCAAGTTGCCAATTGTCTTTTAAATCCTTACGGATGTCATTGCACAGCTTCCAACCTAAATAATAAAAATATCCTGCAGAGTATGACAAGGATCTATTGTTATTGAGGGGATTGATGTAGCAGTGTAGAAATCCCATGATAAAATAGTCTAATATCCAAGTTAATATTATAAGGATTACCAAACCATACTGATTTCAGATTTTCCCCCCACCCTTCATCTTTTCAGGCTGTGGCTGTAACACTCTGGGAGCTGTTCAAGTGTCAATGGCCCCCAGTTTCAAATTGGTGTTGCACAATTGTCCAGCTGCAGCTGGAGGCTGCAAGAAGCAAAAGGTACAATATGTTTCAGTGGGATGATCAGCTCCTGGATGTTAGGAAGGATGAATAATACTCAGCACTCATATATAAACCCCAGCAGGGTTAAGTACATTTATGATCACTGAGTGTCTCCGAAGTCCGCTAAATGCTCTTGAAGGTGACTGTACCTATGGGCAGAAGAGGGGGAGTCTGAAGTCACCAAATGAGGCTTTTATTTCTTGTGAATACAGATGAAGTCAACACCAAGAGCGAGTCTGACACAAATCAGGCAACAGTGTCCATTTGAACTGGGATGGAAATATTTTCCAATGTACAGATCTGGCTATATTGCATACCCAGGACAGCAGGACTACACCACGCACTGTGGAGCAGACCTGCCTTTGGTTCAATCATGGCCAAAGAACAATTCTTATGAGGCCTGTGACTCTGCTCAAGGATGGGATAAAGAACATCGTATAATCATGACAGTGAAAGGGCAGTATGACACTAAAAATATGTAGCATGGCTCCATCACATGATGCAAATTGCATTTTAAGGTAGGAGGAGGATCAGCACAGCACTGGGTTTGGTTCAGAGCTGGAGAGATGTAGAAGATAGCCCCTGCAGTGTCCCAGAGCCTTCCAGAAGCATAGGTTATCCAGCAGATGTCTAAACTCAAACATGTCCTGGAAAAGATGTAGTCCCTAGAGGGGTTACAACTGCTTTTAAGGCATTATAGCACCTGGGCGCTCTGAACATAACCAGTCTGGTCCTTTTGGCAGTCTCCAACCACTATGAAACCCAGCACCTACTCCAAAGACTGAAATATTCAAACACAATTCACAGAGCTTTTTATGGCAAGTCCACTTCAATCCTGTGCTTGGAGCAGCTGATGAAACTAACCCAGGAGGCGTGGAAAGCACCCAGTGCCACAGAAATACTTATCCACGAGTCCTTAACTCACACAGGCACACATCTGGTGCATCTATCTGACTGTCATATGTGGAGGTATCCATTAGGCAGAACCAGCACCAAGACTGCCCTTGATGGAGATGTGTTTGGCTTGCTATCACAGCCTCATTTTGGCAGGTTTCCTATAGCCCATCTAAGTGCAGATTTGGAGAGGAGATGCTTACATATGCCTGCTGGTCCAGGAAAAAAAAACAAATTCCCTTTTCCATGGATGAGTCTTCTGATTATTATTATTTCTATCAATTGCCTGTAAAAATCAGAATGTAACCCTGATCTCATGGAAAGCAATGGCAAAACTCTTACTGATGTCACCACAGCCAAGGTTTCCCCTGTGGTTTCCCAGATGTTTTGTACTCCAAACTTGCCAAACCCATTCCCTCAGACTTCTGCAGCATTACTCTACATAATGAAGCCAGACTTACCATTGCATTTGACAGTGATTTCCCCCAGTGTCCTGATCATGAATCATCATTCAGTATCCTAGTATCCATTTGCTAATAGCAAATGAATTTGCCTGACATGGATTACATATTATACCACTTTATTTAGCTCAAAATTGGCTGTGAGAATTGCTAATTGAAGCCCAGCCAGTCCCTGTTTTCTCCTCTAGGCAGACTGGCAGCTAACATCAAACTGAAGAGGGGACCATCTCACCTATCCATACTTGATATGACCCTTCTTCCTTTAAAAAACTTCTCCCACTTGTGGCTCCTAGAATTCCCTCCTGCAGTACAATGCCATAATATGTCCCAATGCAACCCATATCTGTGTTTTGGAAGCAGAGTGATGAAAGCATTTGGCAGCAAGGGTGCCACAGCCTCTCATGAGTCCTACAAGGAAGGCAATCAGCCAAGTGCAGAGCTCCAAGCCAGAGAGGAAGTCAGGTGTTACACACATCTGGCACTTGCAGTTACCAGAAGAGCAGGAGGGAGAACACAGGCTTCCAGATGTGCCCTTCAAAGCCAGCTGCAGTGATTTTCCTAAATGCGTAAGAACAGAATTCTCCCTTTGGAAAAGGATCACAGTTCAGACAACATCAAGCAGGGTGTACGATCTGTCTCTTGTCCAAAGATTGACTGGTGTTCCACATTAGCACTTTCTTTTTATGAGTGTATGAATTACCAATGAGATTTGGGAATACCCCACAAAGAAAAATGGAGCTTCTGATACCAAATGTTATTCAAACCTCATGCACAACCTCCACTGGGACCATCAAAATGAATTCTTTCCAGTTGCATACAATGGGTTTATATGCTGAATGCCAGAGAGAATTACAATAGTTTACACATATATGCTGCCTAGAACGTATGCGATTTCTTCATATGCTTTTAACAGATGGGGATAACTAAAAGTCTGGAGCTGACACATATGTTTATTATTGGGAGTTTTCATTATTAAAAGGAAAATGGTGAAGAAATAATCTTTGTAATTTTTTTTTTGGCCATAATACTGTCTCTCTCCCCATGCTGGTAATTGAATTCCATTAAATTAAGGACTTAATCCAATAACTAAACAAACCCTTGTATATTTAGCAGACAGGCTAGATTCTTCACTTATTAAATGTACAATTAAAAATATATAAAATTTTAATCCTTACTACATTTAATTGGTAAGAACAATGCCAACTATCAAAGAATCATAGAACAGTTAGGGTTGGAAAACACCTTAGAGCTCATCCAGTTCTAACCCTTCTGCCATTCCTCACGCTAGACCATGTCACCCAAGGCTCTGTCCAACCTGGCCTTGAACACTGCCAGGGTTGGGGCATTTACCACTCCTTTCGGCAATCTGTAAACCACAATTATAGTACGGGAGCACTTTTATTCCGATTTAAAGTTTTATCTCCTACATTAGCTTTCATTAAGGTGTTAAATGAAAATAAATCATTATCAAAGAGTAAAAGAAATTGTCAGCAAACCAAGCAGGCAGTGTCTGCTTGTATTGTTAAATGCTCTGCAGGCAAATTGTTCCCAGAGACTCAGTTGTTGCAGCAATCACCAGGGGATGGGGAAAAAGGAGTCTGGCAAATGCCACTTAGATATCTGTTGGACCTAATATCTGATTTAATATGAAAGACAAAAAATAACATTAACAACAAGACAAAATCCATTCTCACCTTCCAGACAGCATAATTGGTGATCTTAAGGGAAAGGGAAAATACATACCTGACACAAAGAAGGTTACAGAATATGACAACCTTAATCTGTTATTTTATTTCTTCTAGAAATGTTTCATTTACACTTGTAAATAAAAATAATAATGGTTTTGTTCAGAGACTAGGGCCTGAAGAAAGTTACCATGCAGCAGTAGAGTGTCTTGGACCAGGCCTGAGACAGAAGCAAGGCAATAACAACTTGAAATCGTTCCAGCTAGACTTGATACTGCATTCAACGATCAAGAAACTGTGCACATCATTAAATATGTATATTAGTTAGTTATATGAAATCTACAGCCAGACAGGACCTGTGGAGCCAGGGCTCAGGCAGATATCACTGCATTGATTCTACTTTGGCAATATGTCAAACTCTATTAAAAATTCATTTAAATTGAGCTCAACACGTTGTGCAAGTGTAATCGCCATGGTGACACCTTCCAAATGTGCATGTGCCTGGAGCCAGTGCCCAAGTGCTCCTGGTGTGTCACTGTGAGCAGGGTGTTCATTCTAAGCCGAATTATGCTGGCAGGCAGGTAGGGCATACGTGACAGACTGTGTGGCAGGCAGAGAAGAGCATATCCAATCTGAATTTCCAGCCCTCAGTTAACCACTCCTCCAGTCAGATAAGTTCTGGGAATTGCACTCCAGCCATCATCACCTCCTGAGTTCAGTATAGAGACAGAAGCCACCTGAAAGACCTTATCTTCCTCTTCCTCCCATCCCAGAATCATCCAAATTACTGAATTCTAAGCTTGGTACAAGGCAAACTTGGTCAACATCTCAGGATTTAAGGTCTTAAGAATGGATGGGCCGAAATAATGTTGAAATTTACATTTACTCTGACGAGTTTTACCCCTGAATGGCAAAGATGCCTAAAGCAGGCAATATTTCCCCCCCTTATCTTAGAAATGTACAGACATGAATACAGTACTGATGCTGCTGCACTTACCCATAATTTCATTTCTAATACTAAATGTATGCATTTTAAATACATAGCAGCAGGAAGACTGCAAGAATTTCTTAAAAAGCTTCTGCTCTTTTCATTCCCTGGTTAGAGACAGTGAGAGCAGGTACTGTGAAGCTGTCACATCTCTAATGACAACCTGAAGACTTACCTGAAATGTATTGTGTTAACTGTGCATATATTTCTGTGGAGAACAAAGCTTGCCAGCATAACTACCCTTCTTAAAAAAAGAACTGAATACAAAATGGAAGACCCATTGCAGCTGTCTCTGTTAAGGAATGCTGCTACAAATTAAGGAAAAAGACAGCCCGAATCACCCATGTCACTTCTAGACAGTAGCATGTGGGAATGCTCAGCTCAGGAGACAGCAAAGCAATACATTATGTCTAATGGAGAAGAAAAAGATAGTGAAGCTGCACAGCATTCCCAGGGGAAACAGGAATGACTGGAAAGAATAAGAGCCATATGGTACAGGCAGAAAAGCAGGGAAAAGTTCAGACTGTAGAGGAAAAAAACCATGGTGAAAGGTGATGGGAACAGGAGATCAGGGCTGATACAGAGACAGAGCAAACTGAAATAATAGTCCTAACTATTAAAACGAATACTAAATCTAAGTATGATGTTAAACAGAGCTAAAACTACTGCTTTCCAAAAAGATCTTCAGGCAAACGTTTTTTGCAATTGTCACAGAGTATTGGGAAGTTGAACATAAAGGTCTCCAGGACCACACTATAGCTCTTATTAAGAATGCCAACAGTTTTGCAACTAATGTCATCTCACAGTATCCTTATTGCCTCCAAATTCTTGGTGTGGACACAGCAAGGTAGGCTTTGATGACATGCTAGAGTGTAGTGTTGCACTGTGTAAGATTTTTGGTAGGGTCAGTGTGCCTCCCTCTGGGTCAGTTTGGGTTCAGAGCTGCTCTCTGAGCACAAAGCACTAGAGATGAGCTAAGAATACAGAAGAAGAAAGGTCAGCTCATCTTCTGACTGCAAGTGCAGGCAGATAAAACAATTCACAGATGGGATATACCCCTGACCTTGTATAATTTTTCCTTACTGGAAGATCTCAAACCTCTGATATTAGTTGGAAGAAGCATGACACAGGTAGCAGAAGAGGACTCTAACAAGAGAGGAAATAGGAAAGTTTAAATAAGCCAAATGTGGCATTCATTTGGAGTGAAAGTATTGACACAGAGGACTGAACCAAAGCTTTGGCTTTTACTGCAAAAAGCTGCAAACACATATTTAGGATGACCCTCTCCTTAAAGTCAGTTCTATTTCACTGTCTGCAGCTTTTGTCAATGAGAGAGCACATGCCATATCTGCTTCACAGCAAGGTCACACCCTACAAACACCCCCGACGATCTCCCTCTTTGTGCAGAGCAGCAGGCCCTGATGTGGCAGGACAGCAAAATTTGCACTACTGCTGCATAAGCTGTATTTGGCCAGACAAAAACTTTCAGTCTCCAAGACTACCAACCTGACATCTTCATGGGTATTAAATCCCATGGAAAACAGAAATAAGTACTTCTACGTCCTCCTTTCCCCCCAGCCTGTAGCGACAGAAAGTTACCTTTGTTTTGGTACCATGGATGCCTATGAATTGTTTAAGCCAGGACTTTCTTCTCCTGGCTTTCGATTTATGCACTGAACACATAAGATCCATGAACTCATCATGGTTTTTTTACCAAAAGAACTACTACCAGTTATTGCTATACAACCACTCAAGTATTTATCATGACACCTTCTCACTGGTTCATGCCTGGACTTTCACACACAGACATAGTATCAGTAATTCCCCTTCTAAGCTTTAGCTCTGAACACCTTTTTTCAAAATGAGACTAAGTTTGGAACACGACAATCTTGCCACAGGGGCTACATTTGAATATTTCTAGTGCTACCTACAGTGTCAGCAAATAAAATAAGGCCTGCTACTCATACTTCTACTCTACAAACAGGTTATGACCTATTCAGTATCAAAGACAGGGCACAATAAACTGTACAGCACAAGCAAACACGGTTGTTTCTGTGGTATTTGCATCTAACTTTGTATATTAGAGAACAGCCACTGTGTAAATTAGCTTGAATAAACAGAACTTATCTTTTAGCAAAGGCAATATGCAGTCTGTTAAAGCTTTATGGCCACAATCCCACAGGATGAGCAGGGCATCTGTTGGGAAATTATACGTTTGTCTACCTATGTAGTATCTCTTGTGACACAGCCCTTTGAATAGTGTGCTATCACGGGCACATTGCTACAGTACTACTTTTAACACTGCTACTCACATACATGAACAGTGAAAATGGCCCAAAGTTCTCTGAGAAACCTCTCACTAAAAATTCTCACTTTCCCCCTTTTGTATGTGATTTGATTCATTTTAGAACAGGCACATGTAAGAGGAGGAATTATAAACTGATAACCAGAGAACCACAAAGCTAAGGTATCTCCAATCTTACCATCAGGTCTTTATCTATCTTCTGTATGAGGTTACATTGGCAACAAGCCACATTGAAATATTTCTTCCTATCAGTTAGCAAACATACAGGGACTGAGCTGTACACTACAGACTACATAAGGTAACTTTTAGGGCTTTCAGCTGCATTTTCCCCTTTATTGACTTACTTTTCCCCAAGGATCTAGTGGAGACTTGACTGAAAAACTGACAAGCAAATGAACAGAAGGCAGCTTATATTTATTGGGTTAATAAACTTCTAGCAGGTAGATAATGGCTGCAAGCACTCCCAATTTCCTTTCTTCCTTTATAAGGCTTGCTTAGAGCTGCCTCCTCTACCCCAAGTCAGAGCTCACTCCCTCGGTTTCATCATTACTTACAGAGCTGTTAGTCCATCAGTAACTAATCCTATACCCAATGTGAGACCTAAAATGTACTATAAAGAATGCCTCATCTGTATAACTTAAATAGAGACAGGGAGAATAAAGCACCTCAATACACTTAATTCTTTATTCTGCTCTGCATCTACAATGCTGCAAAGTGCTTTAAAGCAATCCAGCTTTCAGAACAGTTCACTTACAGCACTGATATTAAAACATTAAGGTTGCAGATGACAGCACATAAGAAAACAAAATCTATAACTGGATGCCAATCTTGAATCTTTGGCAAAATGAATTTAAATGGTAGAGGACTGAAAAGGTAGCATATGAAATATGCCAGTAGGCATTTTACTGCCTGAATCTTAATGAGATTTCTTTTTTACATTGATGTAAGTTCTTCAAAGATTTATTCTCTCAATTACCAATCAAAAGAACTCATAGAGCTGAAGTCAGTAGACCACACAGGATTACAGCTGTCTGCTAAGAAAGACGCACACTTGGCAGGCCCTGTGCATTAAACAACCCTGTTTGACACCAATCCTTAGCCCAAGTGATGGCTCACAAACTAAGTTATCATGAACTATTATCATAATAACAACCCTCATACACACAGCACACTGCCCCCAACAAACCCCCACAGAATCCAGATTTTAGTTAAGACTTTGCCTGTAAGTATTGATTCTTAAATTCTGTTTATAGGAACACAGGAATTTGAGCCTGTGAAAGCTAAAGGCTGACTAGATTTATCTTCCCCACACTTTTTTTTTTAATAAAACCCCAAAAGATTGGTAATGTTATAGTAGCTCTTGCATAAATTTAGTCTGAAATTTACTTAAATAAGTATTCAAGCAATGCTTAATATACATATTTAACTTGGGGAATTTTTGTATGTTTTCTATTAAGAAATCCTTCTTTTCTTTCTTAGGTTTCAACAAAGCAATTAAGAACGTTAGATTTAAGCATAAGAGTACCCCATTTACTGAAAGGCTAAGTAGCGATCCCGCTTTATGGGCTACGCAACTTGCATGCCTAAATTTAAACTTAGACTGGGGGCTTGCCCAGGGAAGAAGTCTGTACGTTTAGTTATTTTTCCCCATCCTAATGCAAGCCTGCTGTTTTCCAGGGATGATTAATTGAAGAATAAGCAGAGCCACAGAACGGTTCAGAATTTCCACCTCTGGAAATCATCTACTCCACACCCCTGATCAGAGCTAGACCAGGTAAACCTCAGGGCCGTAGAACTCTGAACATCTCCAAGGATGGAGACTCACAGCCTCTCTAAGCAACGTGCTCCAGTGCTTCTATATAGACTGTTTCCTCTTCCAGGCAACAAATACATAACCTAATAAGGACATATCAAAAGCTTGTTGACTGTTACTTGTTTAGCTATTATTTTTAATGGTTGTCTTGGAGATTTGTGGATACTGATCATTTGATTATAGTTATGAATTCCTGTATAAAAATTGCAAGGGTATATAAAAATGGTTCAGTAATGACCACTGCAGGCTTCTTCCTTCCTTAAATTGCTGCTAATTATGAGTTAAGAGCTCTAAGTACTGTATCCAGTAGAAAATTCAAGGTGAACCAACTGGGCAGGGTATTTTCACACCAGGCAGGAATTTATTAGTTAGGATTCAACTGTTTGAACTCACTATTGGAAATGCCAAGAAATGTATAAATCCTCAGTACATCAGGTTCCTGTCTGATAAAAACCTTGATGCCTCCATGAGCAAAAAACCAACACAGGGTTTTGAATCAGAAACTACTGCCTTGGGGGTTACAAAATTATTTTCTATTGACATTACCACACTACCAGAGGCAGCACAGTGCAGACTCTTGGATAAGTACATCTCTGCTACTACGTTACTTGCTATCAGTGCAGCTATCCTGCTTATTGCTCAGAGCTAGCACCTCAGCATGACACTGCACCATGCCACCAGACAGGCTCAGCAGAGGAAAGCTCCAGCTCGAGTAAGTCACCATGATGCTCCACAGGCATTCCCCCACAGGGAATCCCATAAACCTTCTTGCCTCCTTTCCTGGGAAGTCTGCTTTGAATGAATCTGTTGGCTTTCTGAAGACAATGCCCTTGGCTTGTTACAAGATGCAAGTGATAATTAGAGGAAATTCCAAGTCCCTCCTGCCAGTCCTATCTATATGAACCTGGCCAGATCCACAGACCCCTGGTTCCTCCTTCACTCTGCCAGGCATGGAGCTGTGACAAATGTGATTCCAACCTCATCTCATCCATCCTTCAGAGATGCAGCAATGTAAACTTGCCTTGGAGATTTTAGTCAGAAATCCAGAGGCAGTGTGGTGAATGTAGCACTGGACAGGGACTTGGGAGACTTGGTTGTCACTTCATTTCCCTATACCTAGCTCCCTTTCATTATTTATTCACTTCATAAAGTCATCAGGTCACTCCTAACTATGCACGATGCGTATCAGCCTTACCACATAAAACAGTCAGTATTACTTCAATAGGTATAATATTTATCATTAAGATAATATAAGATGCAGAACTACACAACATTAAGAGATAACAACTACCTGAAAAAACATGATTTTATCATGAAGTCCATCCACATAAATTTTTCTCTTCATAGCTAGCGTCGTAATTTCCTCCCAGTCTAATGATGAGCTTTGCTGTGCTAAAAGGGAAGGATCCACTCCATATTTATGGCCCCTTTTTCCCTCAAGAAGATCTTTAAAGAGCTATTTTGTCAAATTGCGCTAGAAAAGAGCAGTGCTTTAACTATTTCATCACATTAAGTAGGATTCTAAAGTAATACTTTTTTTTTAAGATAATGAAGGCTTTTTTCTTTTCCTGGAAAAGAATAGAAAGAAACCAACATCATTTTTTTTCACTACTTTTTTTTTGGCAGGCATTTTCCCCTTCTTTTATTATTTGGAGCATCATTACTGATGATATGGCAGGAAACATATTGCTGTATTAACAAGGTCACTCAGTCACAAAATCCCATTAGTGGTGAAAATGACAGAACTGAGTTGTGTAGTGACAAATAAGGCAAGTTCTCACCTTGTGTATAGAGGGTCTCAGGTTCAAATTTACACAATGTGGAAGCAGAATAAAATACATCCACAACTCGGGTCCACTCCACACAACTCACAGACACATCCTCAGTTTTCTTTCTTAGACAAGGAAAATTCAACGAAATCAGTAGCTTCTTTTGAGCTATACCTATAAAACCTCTATATGTAATAAATGCTACAGAATATTGAGCAAAACAACCCTCTTTCAATGTTTGTACTGTCACATTCAATAGCAGGGAGTGCATCAAGCAAGAGATACGTAATCCAATTAAAGCAGGTATGATAGAATCATAGAATATTTTGGGTTAGAAGGGTCCTTAAAGCTCACCCAGTTCCAACCCCCTGCCAAAGGCAGGGACACCTTCCACTAGACCAGGGTGCTCCAAGCCCCATCCAACCTGGCCTTGAACACCGCCAGGGATGGGGCAGCCACAGCTTCTCTGGGCAACCTCTGCCAGTGCCTCAGCACCCCCACTGAATTTCTTCCTACTGTCTGAACTCACTCTCCCCTCTGTCAGGTTAAAGCCACTCCTCCTTGTCCTGTCACTACAGGCCCCTGTCAAAAGCCCCTCTCCAGATTTCTTGTACAAAAGCTTTGCTGTCTAAGGGAAAGACTAGATAGTAACTTCTTAGGCACAGCCCCTAGCAGATGTCCAACCTGCACTGCCAGCAAACCTCTTCAAATTACAACTCCTTCCATGCTTCCTCCCTGGTCTTGTACATAGCAATACAACTCTGGCATTTTCCAGCAGCACAGGGCAGCATCTCCCTTCACCACCTTGCCTGGATGGCTTGGGGTGAAGGGACAGATCCCCACCAAGTCCTGCTGATGAGCAGTGCCCCAAGGGAGCTGCATCACTCAACACCCCCATCCCTGGGGAAGCTGGAGGGACACCACAGAGAAAGTTGCTTCACCCAGATGCAGGTTTGTAATCAAACAGCATGAAACAAAGAGCAGACACCACAAAGAATAGTTGAACTGGTAATAATTCATCAGGAAAACACAAAACTGATTAAACCCTGCTCTCCTCTTCAAAATTTGCAAGTTCTCCAGACTGAGGAACTCACGAAAAAAAATCTGATCAGAGGCTTGATTAGAGCCAGATGAAAAAGCCAAGCTGTCTTTCCTCAATCCCTTCTTGTATCTCTATTCCCTGCAAATTTTCAAGGAATTTCTCAGCAAGAGACATGCAACTGGGTTTTCAAAAAGCTTTTTCTCCTTTTAAATAATTATCCTTTTTTTTTGTCTATGTTGAAATTCAAGAATTCTTGTTAGAAAAAGGTTATATTCATCTTTAGTTTGTTTTAAAAGGTGTTCTTGAGAGAAAATAATTACAGCTGGCACTCAGCCAAACATTCATATTTACTGGGGTCAAAAACAATAATCAAATTACTGTAAAATATGATCCCTGGCTTGGGAAGCACTTTGTAACCCTCAGCTCCTACAGGGTCTGTCTGAAGTCAGTTTCAGAGACATGGTACAGAAGTCCAAAAGGAGCATCCAAAACGAAGAAACCCCCTATGTCTATGAGGAGATGAGAGTGTCTGGTCCAAGACTTACAGATACTCCAAGTTCCTACAGAATTTTACATCCCAGGATTTCACTGAACTTTACTTTTAAAGAAATTAAGCTCAATATGGTCCTATGAGCTCCTCCTTTAGCATAGAGAGAAACCATGACCAACAGACATTAAGAGATGTCCTCTGAAAACTTCCTATTCTCTTTACATTCAGTCAGAACTTTAAATGCTCAGCACTTGGCTTTTGTTTCATTAATTAAGTTGATTACATGCTTTATTCAGAAGCAAGCCACTGTGAATCATAGAATAGTTTGGGTTGGAAGGCACCTTCAAAGCTCATCTAGTCCAACCCCCTGCAATGAGCAGAGACACCTTCAACTAGATCAGGTTGCTCAGAACCACATCCAGCCTGGCCCTGAATGTCTCCAGGGATGGTGCACCCAGCACCAGTCTGGGCAAACTGTGCCGGGGTTTTACCACCCTCATTTTAAACAATTTCTTCCTCATGTCCAGCCTGAAACTCCCCTGTTTTAGCTTAAAAGCATCACCCCTCATCCTATCACAACAGGCCCTGCTAAAGTCTCTCCCCATCTTTCTTACAGAAATTGAAGAGCTCTCTCCTGTTCCCACTCCTGACAGGAGAAACCAGAATTAAGCATCAGGAGGAAAGCTGATGTTTGAAGAGGAGCTGGGAATAGAACGTAAAACCTCTGGCTACCCTGAACCTTGTTGCCCCAACCATTCTTGCCCAGTGCGACTGAAGATTCATTACAGAGGCCAGCGTTTGCACAGGCTGGATGGATGTGGTTGCAGATATTGTACAAAATCTAGCAAGCCATAGAAAAGTATTTCCTTTATTAACATTCTGCTAAAGCTTTTAAGCACCATTATCCATCCCACACATAAGAATTCACAGGTACAGCTGGCCTTTCACTGAGAAAAGAAATATTTCCATTTGCTGCTTATGAACTGACCCAAAGACTTCAGATATTTTAAAGAAATTCACATAGAAACATTAACACCTTTGTAAATTAATTGGTTGCTGTGCATCATCTGTAATGAAGCAACTCAGAGAATCATACTAAGCACCTACACAACCCAAGGAGGGATTGATTTTCATTAAGTACCTACTAAATGCTTAGGAAAATGGGATCATGAACATCATCTGTCTTTCTAGACACTACCCTTTATGTTCTTCAATTATTTACTTTGAAAAACATTTCAAGTTTAAAGTAAAGCAGTAGAGATTGAGGTTTTAATGAAAGAGAATGAAGCCCTAATTCTGGTTCCATCAGTGAATTTCCTCCAGACGGTTTGGAAACTTTCTAAAAGCTTTTCACCTTAGAGGCATTTAGATACGTAATTCCTATGGACTGCAGTAGGATGGAGCTGGGCAACTCACTTCTGAAGAGTGCAGTGGGGAAGGTGTTACACTGATGGTGAGAATCCCACACAGATGGTCAGACTGCAGATGGAAGTCTTCATATTGCACACTGGAGTAGAGACCAGTTTTGTTGTATGCTCATCATGGTTTCTGGTGATACCTGTCTTGTATTGCACATCAAGAGTGATATTCTCTAGGTTCTGGGAGACACCAGGATCACCCAGCAAACTCAGTCCCAGCTCCAAGTGGAGACTCAGGACCATGAGGTACTTGGAGAAATGTCTGTTCACAGGACACACAGTGAGGGGGGTTGTTGAGGGCAGCAGCCTCTGTCTATTCAGATACACAATGCCCTAGAGAAAGGCAACTCTGAACTCCAATGGGAGCCAAAGCAGCTCATCACCTTGTGAAAAATGAAACCACTTGATTTAATCTGACTGCTCAGAGCAGAGGTCCAGGCTTCCTGCTGCTTCCCTTTTTGCTCAGGATGCATCAGCAATGCACAAACCAGAATAAATTGATAACGGGAGTTTGGCGAGTCACTCACAGGGGCAGATTTCCACCTTGCTAAGCAAACTCTGCAAAAGGGACAGGTATATATTTAGTTGAAAAGCATTCCACCTAATTGACACAAAGTGTAATAATTCTTCCCCGTGTTACAATTTCAGGCTGCCAAAATTTTTGGCTGAACTTGTTAAGACATAAAGGTGAAGATAAAGAAGCTTTGGAAAGAAATGTCCAATTAGCTTCCTTTTCTGATTTTTATTTGTCCTGAAATTAGGTTTTATTGCAATTGTATTTACAAAACTTGTGCTGTGGGATATCTTTCCTCCACAGTCTGCCATTGCTAATGAGCAGAGGACACACAGAAAGTTCTTACAGTTATCTTCTCTCTTATCATTCCTCAAGGTGAACTATGACTTCCTTCAAAAGCTTTGTTTGCAGAAAAGTAAGGATTTTGTGAAAGACAGAGGCAAAGATATTAATTGCTTTTTCTCACTTTGCTGACAGCTCCAATAGCGGCAAGTGTTATTGCAAAGGAGGAAAAAAGCCTCCCACCGTCAACTGCAAGATCACGTCATTCCTGAAGTCAACTCAACCTCTGCTGTTTCTCCCACCTTCCTTCCTCACTAAAGCCCTGGGAGGGTGCAGAGGCATCCTCTCTGATAGATCGATTATGGAAAAAGTCAGAGAAGATTACAACCACAAGGCAAATTAAGTGAAGCAGTAAAAGCGATTCCAATACAAGTAGAACCTCTCCAATCCTGGAAGGGAAGGGAGAGCAGTGATAGAAAACTAGAAGGGAGATTGCTTTTTTCCCCTTTTTCTTCGCAAGAGATTAACTTTCCTTCAAAATGTCTGATTTTAAGACAAAGGATTCATTATGATATGCTGATTTCATGCCTTAGAAATAACGGATAGGACAAAACCATATGATATTTGACATCTATAATAGAATATTGATTACTTCACACCTCCCAGCCTGCCAAACAAATTCTCAGTTAAAGCAGATTGTGTGGCAACTTCAGGTCACCATAACTCTCTTTAGCTCCTCTCCTTGTCAAAAGCCATGATACCAAAGCTATCCTTTTGTTCCCCTTAATTTTATCAAAACGCACTCCCATCTCCAAACATCTCTACTCCTCATGCAAAGATGAAGAATAACTCGAGATCTGGACTCAAACATATCTATACTCATGATCTGAACTCAAGAACCAGCGGAGGCTTCTTTGCACAACTCCAGCTCTACAGGGAGCCTGTATTGACCTACGAGATGGAGGGGTGTAACATGAATGAGAATCAGGCTCTGCAGCATAATCGATGACAACAGCTAAAAATAACGTCAGATTCCACCTAACCTTTTCACAGAACATAAAAATTTTGGAGATGTCCTATACCGTCACCAGCTCCTGGATAAACCTGTAAATACCAGAGGCCATAGATAACTACACATTGTTGCAGTGTCTCCAGGCACATACCCAGAAAAAAACCTCAGACTGCAAATGAGCCAAGTAGCTGAGCTTTAACTCTTTGTTTTGCAGGTCTTCACAAAGGAAGAGGTGTCCTGCCTTCATCCTTATGTAAAAGTAGAATGCAATTCAGGATTTGGGATGTTCTCCTGGGAGACAACCAGAGCTAAGCATTGGTTGTTGTTAGAAAGATATGTAGATGAACACCTGCTGGGTTTGGGGTTTTTTGTTTGTTTGGGGGTTTTTGGTTTGCTTTTTTTACATCTTATAACCTCAAATCAAATACATAGTTAATGACACATTATTTCCTAACGGGCCATTTCTTTTGCTGCAGACAGTATGAATTAACCACAATGCAATAGTTACATTGCACATGAATTGGTTAAAGCAGCTGTCCATTATTCTCCACTCATCAGGAATTTCTGCTACAATGATAATGAACATATAGAGCAAGTGGCCACAGACTCAAAATTTCACTATACACTTTATTAACAGATTAGAACAAGCCTACAAGAGAAAACCCAGAAGAAAAATCACTCTGATCATTGCCTATTTGTTCCTGGAAGGATGTATATGGTCCAGAGGACAGTGGTGACTTCCTGTATAAGCATATAAAGTGTCTTTTCATCGTTTTTACTCTTTTGTGTCCACCACCAGGTTTTTTCCCTACTTGCAGACACTGGTTACACCATTCCAGTGAGCACTGTGTGTTGTAATCCGGAGAACAAAACCACTAATGTCTTGTAGCTCTCACCGGAAAACTAGTAGCACAGACTGACCTTAAGATATATTTCTACTGTCTTGGATGGAACACGGGAAGTTTGCTAATCTCAGAAGGAAGGAAAACGAGAGTAATGTCTAGAAACAAGTTTCTTCTGAGGAATGTCAGCACTATCAACATGAAGACTGCTATCATTACTGAAGCATTAATATTTAGAATATTGCCAAGAGTCTGTAAGAGAACACATCCGAAAACAGAGGCAGATAAAACCAAACACTGCTTTGGATTTAGTTAGTACAAAAATATCGGTGTATAAACCAGGATCCAGATTTGGATAGCATGCACTAGTCACCATTTGGATCCAGTACTGGTTTTGTCCCTAAAAACTATTAGTTTATATTTTTAAGTAACCTTATAAAAACCCATTTTTAGAAGTTACTTTTTCCAACTCCTCTCAGGAAGTTAGATAGAAACTGGCTTTTTTCTTTCTTCTCTCGTTAACAATGGCAAGCTGATCTATCCTATAAAGCAATTGTGGGAACCAGTGCTTCCAGAATAAGACATCAAACGTCATGAGCCTTGTCAACAAGGCACTCTGTGTCTTCAGCAAATAATAAATCAGTGGTAGAGCAGGGAATAAAGCCCACAAACCCCAACGCCCACTACCCTTTTTAACAACATCAGACGAACTGCTTCTCAAATACAAAAGCTGCTTGCTTCTGGATGTCATCGCCAAAACCACTGAATGACGATATCTCACGTTACACAAGCCATTAACACTAAGTGGTTCCACAGAAGAACATAAAGTTGGAGTCAAACTGTCAGGCAATCCAGGCTTCAGCATCACAATTAAGGTTTTTATCATTAAAACATGAAAAGGCAAACCCATTCTTCAGAAGGAATACCACGTGAGCTGAATGATGGTACAGAAATGACCAGCTGTGACATACTCGAGCTAGCAGCCGTCACAGTTAACCTGACTGAGAGGCTGGGTCGATCACTGCCCTTATTCCTGAAGGGCTCAGAAGTGCTGTAAAGCCTTGGATCCTGCCGAGCTGTTTTCTAACCCCGAACGGTAAATGGATAAAAAACATATTCAAGAAAAAGTTTTCCTAGTGACTAGTAAAGTGTGAATAAGTGCTTCTGGCAGATAGTCTGTAGCGGTTATCAACCTTTTCAGGCATTATGAAAAGGCCAGAGTGTCTTCAGTTACATTGCAATCCAGAAATGGTTTAGAAAACTGCCAAGATTCCTCTTGGTTAGAGCTCTTAAAATATACAAACATTTGTTATTCTAAATACGAAAAACAGTTAAGCATGCTAAACCATTTGTTTAAAATGTTTAGTTTCTTTTCAAAACAAGAGCTTCTGACCTAAGGAGTTACGTAAAGAAGGTGTGTTCTTTATTGTTTTAATATACCTTAACTACATAATTGCCAAAATGTTTCATTCTCAACATTTCATACTCCTGTACCCCGAAGACTGTATTTCATCAGAACATGTGCAACACAAAGCATGCACCAAGACAAGGCAAAAGCAGAAAAAGATGCTATTTGCTTAAGAGGAAAGCAAAGCAAGCCAGCAGGCCCACATCTCAAACTGAAAACACAGGCAATGTCAAAAACATATTTCTGAAGGTTGAATCCTACCACCATCACCGACAAAGTCAGCTACGCTGCTCCCCTGACTTCAGTAGGGCCAACATCTCATTTCCCATGACTTTCAGTGAGGACACCCACTCCTGGTGATACATGTGGGTGTTAGGGATATAGACAGTAGTAGCCTGGGGAACATAAAGAAGAACTACAGAGCCCTGGGGGAGGTGGTTAGGGGCTCTGGAGCTCAGACAGTCTTTTCATCAACTCTCCAGGATACAGGGGAGGACCTAAAAAAAGCTAGGAGGATTGGCCAGGTTAATAACTGGTTAAAAGGGTGGTGTCATAGTCAGGGGTTTGGGTGTCTTGAACATGGCACCCAAGCTTGTAGGCTGGGTCTAGTGGGGGCTGGTGGAGCTGGTCTGATAAAGAAGGGAAAGAGCAGTCTTGGTAGGAGGCTCGCCAGATTGGTCAAGGAGGCTTTAAACTAGATGTGTTAGGGGAGGGGGGCATCATTCCATCCCAACACACCCAGTCAGTTGCCAGAACCTATAATAAATGCCTGGAGCAATGTAGAGATATCCCAGCCGCTCCAGCCAATGAGCCAGCTTCAGTTGGAGCTTGGCTCAGATGCCTCTATACAAACACCCGTAGCATGGGGAACAAACAAGAGGAATTAGAGATGTGTGCACGTCTATGGGGGTATGATATAATAGGCATCACAGAAACATGGTGGGATGGCTCCTATGACTGGAGTGTTGGAATGGAAGGTTACAGGCTCTTTAGAAAAGACAGGCCCGGCAGACGGGGAGGGGGAGTTGCCCTTTATGTTAGGGATAGTCTGGAGAGTATGGAACTCTGTCTGGGGACAGGTGAGCAGTCAACAGACAGTTTGTGGGTCAGGGTTAAAGGGAATATAGCTATGGGAGACATTACTGTGGGGACCTGTTACAGACCGCCTGATCAAGGAGAACCTGCGATGAAGCACTCCATAGACAGATAGGAACAGCCTCACGCTCACAGGCCCTTGTTCTCATGGGTGACTTCAACCACCCTGACATCTGTTGGAAGGACGGTACGGCCCGGCACAAGCAATCCAGGAGGTTCCTCGATTGTGAGGAAGACAACTTCCTTCTGCAAGTAATGGAGGAGCTGACAAGGAGAGGTGCCATGCTTGACCTCGTGCTCACCAACAGGGAAGGGCTCGTTGGAAATGTGATGCAGCCTTGGATGCAGCGATCATGAGATGGTTGAATTTGAGATCCTCAGGACAGTGAGAAGAGCGTGCAGCAAGCTCACTGCCCTGGACTTCAAAAGAGCAGACTTTGGCCTCTTCAGAAACCTGCTTAGGAAGGTTCCCTAAGATACAGATAGAGGGCAGGGGGGCCCAAGACTGCTGGTTGATATTCAAGGATCACCTGCTACAAGCTCAGGAGTGTTGCATCCCAACCAGAAGGAAGGGCAGCAGGAGGGCCAGGAGACCTCCTTGGGTGGATAAGGAGCTGCTAAGGAAACTTCGAAGGAAAAAAGAGGCTTATAATAAGTGGAAGCAAGGACAGGTGGCCTGGGAAGAGTACAGGGATGTTGTCTGGGAAGCTAGGGACCAGGTTAGGAAAGCAAAGGCCCAGTTAGAATTAAACTTAGCTAGGGGTATTAAGGATAACAGTAAGGGATTCTACAAGTACATAGCAAGTAAAAAGCAGACTAGGGAGAATGTAGGGCCCCTCAGGAAGCTCTCAGGAGAACTGGCTACCCTGGGTTTGGAGAAGGCTGAGGTTCTGAATGACTTCTTTGCCTCGGTCTTCACTGGCAAAGGCTCTGACCAAACCACCCAAGTCTTGGAAGGCAGATGCAGGCACTGTGAGAATGAAGACCTTGGGCCCACTGTAGGAGAGGATCTGGTTCAAGACCATCTTAAGAACCTGAACGTTCACAAGTCCATGGGAGCTGATGAGATCCATCCGCGGGTCCTGAAGGAGCTAGTGAATGAAGTTGCGAAGCCGCCGGCCATCACATTTGAGAAATCATAGCAGTCAGGTGAAGTTCCCCATGACTGGAAAAAGGGAAATATAACCCCCATTTTCCGGAAGGGGAAAATGGATGACCCAGGGAATTACAGACCAGTCAGTCTCACCTCTGTGCCTGGCAAAATCTTGGAGCAGGTTCTCCTGGAAGGCATGCTAAGGCACATGAAAATCAACAAGGTGCTTGGTGACAGCCAGCATGGCTTCATTAAGGGGAAATCCTGCCTGACCAATTTGGTGGCCTTCTATGATGGGGCTACAGAACTGATGGACAGGGGCAGAGCAGCTGATGTCATCTACCTGGACTTGCGTAAAGCTTTCGACACTGTCCCACACGACATCCTTGTCTCTAAATTGGAGAGACATCAATTTGATGGATGGACCACTCGGTGGATAAAAAACTGGCTGGATGGCTGCATGCAAAGAGTTGTGGTCAGTGGCTCAATGTCCACCTGGAGATCAGTAACGAGTGGTGTCCCTCAGGGATCAGTGTTGGGACCGGTCTTGTTCAACATCTTTGTCAGTGACATGGACAGTGGGATTGAGTGCGCCCTCAGCAAGTTTGCCGATGACACCAAGCTGTGTGGTCCGGTTGATAACCTGGAGGGAAGGAATGCCATCCAGAGGGACCTTGACACACTTGTGAGGTGGGCTGATGCCAACCTCATGAAGTTTAACCATGACAAGTGCAAGGTCCTACACCTGGGTCGGAGCAATCCCAGGCACAGCTACAGGTTGGGCAGAGAAGAGATTCAGAGCAGCCCTGCAGAGAAGGACTTGGGGGTGTTGGTCCATGAGAAAATGAACATGAGCCGGCTTCACTGTGCGCTTGCAGCCCAGAAAGCCAACCGTATCCTGGGCTGCATCAAAAGGAGCGTGACCAGCAGGTCGAAGGAGGCGATCCTGCCAATCTACTCTGCTCTTGTGAGACCTCACCTGGAGTATTGTGTGCAGTTCTGGTGTCCTCAACATAAAAAGGACATGGAACTGTTTGAACAAGTCCAGAGAAGGGCCACGAGGATGATCAGGGGGCTGGAGCACCTCCTGTATGAAGACAGGCTGAGAAAGTTGGGGCTGTTCAGCCTGGAGAAGAGAAGGCTGCGTGGAGACCTCATAGCAGCCTTCCAGTATCAGAAGGGGGCCTATAGGGATGCTAGGGAGGGACTCTTCATTAGAGACTGTAGTGATAGGACAAGGGGTAGCAGGTTAAAACTTAAACAGGGGAAGTTTAGGTTGGATATAAGGAGGAAATTCTTTCCTCTTAGGGTGGCGAGGCACTGGAACAGGTTGCCCAGGGAGGTTGTGAATGCTCCATCCCTGGCAGTGTTTAAGACCAGGTTGGACGAGGCCTTGGGTGATATGATTTAGCGTAAGGTGTCCCTGCCCACAGCAGGGGGGTTGGAACTAGATGATCTTAAGGTCCTTTCCAACCCTAACTATTCTATGATTCTATGACATGGTCAGAGCACAGCACAGATAGGCAGACTGTCACAATCACCTGTTCCTGATGTCCATCCTCCTAGGGTGTCTAAAAACACATCTAATCAACTGGATTGCAATTAGTTGCTGAAATATCTCATTAAATACAGACAAATCTTTCCAGATGCACTGATTTAAAAGGAAAATTCTGGAGCTGGCATAAACCCACTTCTCTCAACATGCCTCCCCTTTTTTGATTTATTTTTAATCTTGCACTTTTCCTTTTTTTCCCCAATACCTTTCGTCCCTCGTTCCATACTCCTGCCTCTCAGGGAAAATGCATGGCGACAGTGTAGACTGCATGGCAGCAGGAGGAATGAAAGGTTTATTTCAAAGTTGCTCTGTTCTTTTGTGTGTGTGTGGTTTTGTTAAGTACATACCATATATCTGAAATCCAGCTAGGAAAAACCTAGAAAAGTCTTCCAATTATAATTCTTGATATTTCCCCTGAAGCTAAACCAAAGCCTCTTTGAACTAGAAAAGTGTCTTTCAAAAATGAGAAGGGCAAGACCTGAACTTTTCTACCTGTAGTCTTCTAGTCCAAGATTAGAGTTGCGGCTCTTCTCTTTTTTCCTCCTCCTTGAGGAATAAAATACACTCATTTTAAATACAACTATTTTTAGCTAATTCAGCTTTCCTTTTTATCCTCTGTAGCCAATACCTGCAACACTTATTTAAGCATTATTTAAGTTATATGTCTACATCAGAAGTAACAGTTTCCCTGGTGTGTATTTGCTGGCTGTGCAAAGGAGGTAAATAAGATTTTTGCAGTGCTTCTTGTCAAAAAATCCCATTGTCACAGGCATAATTATTGATTGGTTTTGCCAAGTATGTGAAGTTATGGATTAGCCTTTGCTCATGTTAAAAAGAGTTTCCATTAGGAAGTCAATGCCTCATAAGGTGCAGATGGATTTAGCGTGTGTGTATTTATCTGGTGCTCTCTCAAATGGCTCCATGGTGGGGTTGCAGGGTGATTTCAGGGAAAAGAGAATTCATCATTCTTGCTTACATGGGAGCTAATAGGTTCCTCCTCACCACCCCGAGTGCTGCTCATAACAAAACCATAAAGATCGAGGCTGTGTATATGTTGGTTAGCATAACTACTTTAATGCATGTGGTTTAGAAAACCTATAGGTAGCATAAATGCGAGTCTTCTACCATGAAGTATCATAACAAGGTGCAGCAAGGGTTTAATGCACAGAAAGGGAACAATTCCAACTTTTTCTAATGGGCTTTCATACCCATATGAAGAAAAGTAGTTCAGCTTCCTACACCTTTTAAAAGTAGCACGCTTTACATAAAACCTATTGCCTTCCTGCTTGATCTATGGTTTTAAACACAATATTATGCCCAGAATCTGAACTAAAAAGGTAATAAAGATACTGCCTTCTGGGACCAGGACAGCAATGAAACTTCCATTTTCATAACTCACCAACCCCAAGTACAGCTCATCAAATTTATTCTCATGGAGTGTTTAACAAATAAACCGAAGAAAACACATTCAAGTGAAATAATGGTCAGTATCTTAATTCAAGGTCTGTATGAGAACAAGAAATCACGGTTTTTGCTTAATTGCTTCACACTTATTTTTGGTTTTAACACCTTTCCAGCAAATTAGACAAAAACATTCAATGTGTTACTGCAGTTGTGTCAAAGATTATATATTATCAGCTTTATATGCTCCAGCAAAAGTCCAGAAGCTACACAGAAGGCAGACTGGACCAGGGTGAGGGGAAAACCTTATGAAAGGAAGACTCATGGTGCATTACTGAAGTTAAGAATAGATATTCCTACTACAACAGAAGCACTCCAAGGCCTTAACCAGAGTCCCTTGCTATATCCAGGGCCTGGGCGCACATCTGGGTACACAAGAAGCTGAAAAGTGAGAATTCAAGATTAGAGTAAGAGAGCATCCTTTGGCTTACACAACACTGTCTGACCAGAAGAATACCCACATTTCTCCCTCAATATCCCAAAACACAGGACTAGAAGTTGAGTAGAAGGTTTTTAACGAGTTCTCACAAGGACCCTAGTGGGTGCTGGGCTGTCTCCTTCACTCTCATTGAGAAGCGAGAGCCTTTGGACCACAGGCTAGTGCTGCCTTGCAATGGTCACCCTGGGAGATCTGAGGATGACTCATGTCAGCATGAATTAGCATGGAAAAAACCACCAGTATGTTGTCTTTTTGATAAGGGATGAGATATTACTACACTGTGGTAGTCAAAGCCTCTTTTCTGGACATGGTGAATATGATGTGGAACAGCTCGAGTATTTTATGGCCACCACCAAAGGGAAACAAAAGTTTCAGGCAGGACTTAAATTACCTGCATATGCAGGTATAGAAAAAACTGGGGGGCAGGGAGGCATTGAATTATTAAGTTTGGCATTGACAAGCTGGACAATTTCCTCCACTTAGCAGGCAGCATCTCAGTGAGAGGTAAACGTGGTGGAAGCTTTCAAGCTGTCTATTGTAAGGTATGCACTTCAAAAGAATACGCATTTTAGCAAGTACAAATTAAAACACAGGCAACAATTTTACACAGAAAAAAACCTACTGTGACAGCAAAAAAACTGGCTGGCATTCAGAAGCACAGCTCTTTAAGCCAGTACTGATTGACTGATTCATTAGACGTATAGAAGTACTATTAAAAGGGCAAGGGCTCCTATCCAGATGGACAGGCATTCCCAACACTAGTTCAGAACGCATCTCAAAAGCAACTAAAACTAAACTCAGACTAAAGATATCCCATCATAAATAAACCAAATCACATCAGCTCCACACCCTTTCAATTGTTACTTCCCTACCGTTTCCCTAATTTCAGGGGTTGCGGGGGGGGGGGACTATGCGTCCTGACTCAGACTGTTTTATTGAGACTGAGAAGAGAGAAGGCACTTACAAACCAGGTGACAAGAGCTTCTGAAGTATGCCAGTGCTTGACCCATCTTTCTTCACTCATTTTAATCAAGGAGGCTCCAATTCAGATAACCCCTGCTGATTATAGCTAAGATTAACATTGCAGGAAAACCAAGACAAGGTTAGTACTGAGATGTAGACAAGTATGTTATTCATATGTGGTAATGTATGCACATGTCTTGAAACAGCCTGACGTCGATTCGAGTTAATGAGTTTTACCAAGCCAGGCAAAGCTTCCACTGAATGTTACCAGGAACATTATTTGACTTGAAAGAGCAATAGTGGATTGTGTACATCTGCCCAGCAATGCATCTCAATGTGAAATCAATTCCAATAATGCCATTGAATGTAACTTATCCGAAAATTACTCACTTGTGCCATGGTTTTCCCTGTGAAACCCTGCAATGCTTGAACTGATAATGTTGGATCTGAAGTCTCGTGACTATTACACAGTGTTACTCTCCAGCTGGGAGACTTGGCAAGGAAACACATTGACATCTTCATGAACTTAGCACTTCACATCAAGGAGAGGATGTGAACTTGTCAACTTGACACTCGTAGTGCAATCTCTTTCAAATTGGCCCTTAGAAATCTTTACAATATGACTGGAAGCTCTTCACAGTCATATAAATAGAACACATTAGATTCAGCTGTTATTAAAAAAAAGTCAAAGGGTACTAATCATGTCCTTTCACCGAAATTAATAATGTCACATTTACTTGCTAGTACTTAGAGGATGTTGGTGAAACGCCTTTACCATCTGTTTTGGTTCATATGTACATCGTTAGAAGAATTCCTTCATTTTATCTTTACTGAAGCTGTCCCTTCATAGAGTTTCTTTCTAACTTGCCAGGTATTTTTAAAGTTACAAATATGTATCACACTAGTATCCAATCCTTAAGAAATGTCTTCACCTCATTAAGTGGAGACTCATCTTAGGCTCATCGCAATGGCAGGATGTCATTTTTAAGCTGTAAGTACTCAGAAGATGGGAAGGATTCAAAAATATTTGAGAGGGGTTTAAGGATGAACAGAATTTCTGAGTGCTTCCTCCTACCTACGTAGTCTGTGTGGCTATGTAAGTGATTAAAGATAAACCAAGAAGAACAAGAATTTAGCACTTCAAAAATTAGAACCCACTTATAGTCTCATAGTCTTTTACGTTGAATGGCTATACTTAACCTATTAATAAACCACATTTTAGCTTAGGTAGAAAAGAGGAAATTTTATGTCACTCTCATGATCCACATCCCAGAAAAATCTCAGAGAAATATAAATGTCTAGGTGTAAAGAGGATGTGCCTACAGGCAAAACTATCTGCCAGAAATTCCCTGCACTAGCATCTTCTGTTAATGCCAAAGAGATCTTCAATTCAGTGCTTCATTATCACAAAAGAACTGCACAATGAGATAACCATCTTCCAGTACTTAGCGCTGCTGAGATTTACGACTTTATAGTTTCATACCTATACCAGCAGCGTATGGTCAGACTTTTGTTTGCATAACAGGTGTACACCTGAATGCACAACTTCATATGGAGTAACTGCAATTATAAAACGGCAAGAGGACAACTTCTGTGTATACTGCAGCAGCAAAAACATAGAGGACCAAAAATAGAGTGCAATCTTTATGCAAAATACAAACTTTGACAGCATCTCTGGCCACCTGAGACAGTTCCCAAGGGTCTGGAGTGAAAAAAACCCAGAAATCTGACATCAAACACCCAGCCATCCTTTCATCTAATTACTTCCTCTCATTTTATTAGCTCTGCGCTAGCTGAGTTGTATAAGCCATTCTACTTCATGAGAAGGATCTGTAGCCATGGAAATATTTTTTTCTCTGAAAGCATACTTGCTCACTTCGTGAAAAATGTATAATCCTCCCTGGCAAAGCAGTGGGGATATTGGATGTCTGAAGTATGCAGATTGAGCCCAGGCTATAACTTCTACACTGCAGCCCACAGTGTGGGATGACAAAAACCAGCCAGGTTTGCCTGGAGTGAAGGGGCAGCACATGGCTTTCCTTTCTCTGCATTTGGCAAACATCTGGAGCCAAGGTAAAAGATGTAGGGTGGCCCCATGGCTGCTTTTCTACCTTTTCCCTTTTAGAGGAGCTGACATCTGAAGGGAGGTGAAGAGGAATCTGTCATTTCACTCATCCAAAACTCAGTGAGTGGCGTCTCCACAGCAATATGTGAAAATGGCACCTGCTGCCTTCATGTGAGGAAGAACCTGCCCATGGTCTTTGTCACTTAGTTCTTCAAATTTAGGTACCAAACATGAACTACTAGAGTTTTAGGTATCAGTCACTGCTCTCCACTTTATTACCAAAAAAAAAAAAGGGGCAAATACTGCTATCCTTTATTTCAACCATTTTCTAGCAGCAACAAAACACACTACATTCAATAATCTTATTGTCCGTGTTGGTTGATGGACTCCTGCAGGAAATCCCACAATACGAGTTACATGGCAATAAAGCTGCAAGCCCCACAAGACCTATTTCTGCTCTTGAAATTAGGGGGTATAAGCATAAGCCTCTTTGCACCACCCTGGAAAATGAATGCATCATACACAGGATTATGTTCTTTCTTTCCACAAACTACATTCAACTGCATCTGGCTTTTGATATCAGGAATGGGACACTTACTGCAGGTGAAGCCAGGACCTAGTGGATCAGGCAGGATCCAGACACCCACAAACATTTCTGTTTTGTTTCCATCACTTCAGGTCACCCTCAAATTCAGTGATGAATCTATGGAATTATGCATCTATGACTTCTCAAAGTTTATTTTTCATGGCAAGCAACACAGATAAAAGTCATGCTTGGCTATCGTGATTGGATTGCAGTGAAGTGCCATGTCAGGTTGAGCTCAGCTAAATTCAAGTGTCCATTGAAGAGACAATAGATTGCTTTCAAGAGCAATTGCTAAATTCTGGGCTTGTTGCAAGCTCCAAGGAAGAGACAACTTATTATTTAAGCAAGTATTGCAGTAGAACAGGAATCAAACTGACATCCTAATTATTAATTACCCTACAGCTTCAACCGTGACAGCAGGAAAAACTGTCAGTATCAAACCATCTACATAACACACGTGACAAAAGAAGGGATAAATATCTGCCTGCCTCCTACTTCTGTTCAAATACCTATCTGAGAATGGAAGCAAGGACCTACTTCCAGTTTACTCCCTCTCCCAAATGAACACAGTATTAATGGCCAGTCTCCACAGCCAAGGAACACACTGTGACTCCCTTTGTGCACTTGCACATTGGTGTTTTTCCCCCTTTGAAAGTCAGTGTGGGGAAGCGACATTTCACACCCAGGTCTTGCCCCAGCAGGGAGTCACCATTCCTGGAGACATTCAAGGCCAGGCTGGATGAGGTTCTGGGCAACCTGATCTAGTTGAAGATATCCTGTTCATTGCAGAGGGCTGGACCAGATGACCTTTGAAGGTCTCTTCCAAACCAAACTACTCTCTTATTCTATGTTCAGAATGGGCATCTGGATATCAGTTTATATGTATCTCATGTAGTGACCAAGTGAGATACTGTGACTTTCACCAGGTCCATGACTCTACCTGGATCTGAGCCCTGCAGTGATGGAAAACACATCAAATACTCAGTGTTTTCACTTAGGCTAGAGTGGAGGTCTGTGTCCACTTGAACGCTAAGACAACAATATTGCTTACCTGCTCTGGGTGAAACACACATTCTGGCTTCACCTCCTCAGGTAAGGGTACCTAAGGAACTGAACAATCATTTATTACAAACCGTGGGTTCAGCCCAGAAATAACCTGTGACTTTCCCAAAGGGCCTCAGGCTAGTGCTGGGCAAGGCCTAATCCTTCCTTCTGACAGACAGGAACCAACCATGAACCAGCCACACTGGGGAACAGATGAGATAGAACACGGGCCGAGACCATAGGCAGCATATTTTGGGGAACCATTTTAACATCTAATTTCTTACAGATCCAAGTAAGCTCACAGGGTTTCTGAGCAAGTTGCTGCTGGCGAGCTGTGATTTCTCCTCCCCCAGATGAACAATTATTCAGCTAAATACAACCATACAGCCAAAAATAGTTGAGCATAGGTAAGATTATGTTAAACATATTACCAATATGAATTTTGTTCATGCTGGTTTGTTTTGGGGGATTTGGGTTGGTTTTTCATTAATCTTTAAAAAAAAAGCTGACAAAGTATTCAAGAGGCAACATGAACTTCCCTTTAGCCTTTATCCTGCTGGTGGGGATGCCATCCCATGGAGCAGCAGAGCTCCTTCTTTCCCCTAGCTACAACTCCTGGGAGGCAGCAGTTCTTTCTGTGAAGTAACAGTAAATCTAGATAGGACTTACTGAAACCTTGGCTGAAACAACAAATACTGTTTTGCTACATGCAAAGACTGTGAAAGTAGTAAGGGCTGCTGTCCATTCAAACACAGCTCCAAATGGATTGCTTTGCATCATGTAACCTAGCAAGCATGCAGCAGACACTGGGTTTGGGAAGTGCAAAACCTCTTCTGGTCTCTACCTTTTTGCGTACTGAACTGGCAACTGACTGGGGAAAAAAAACAAACATGGAAACAAAAGGAGAGAGGGTAAAAGAGGTGTAAGACAGAACTGCATGTGACGCCACAGGTGTACTTTTGTAAACCACTCCTGCCCCTACAAGACACCTAGCTAGGTGTACATAGTTCCTTCCCCAGCAGCATTTTTTCTGCGTTCTTTTGTCCTACTGTGTAATATCCAAGTGATTAGCACTACACACTTAGCACTAATTGTGGTGGATTTTACTCCCTTGTTCTTTTTGAACTTCTCTTATTTCTCCTCTTGTTTCTGATTGGATCAACTGTAATTCTTATATTGATTTTATATTTTTCTATCTGTAATTTATCAGCAGTATCTTTTCTATTTTGCTTCTGCTCTCAACTGCAGGAACAGCCTGAATGAATCAGAATTAGGTCTAGTCACAGCTGAGCCATGGAAACCTGCTGAGCCATTATAGCTAGAACCCTGGATCCCAGAAACTGTCATAAATAAAAGCCATTATGAATACTACCTCATGCCATTTCTGACTGTGAGCATATGGCAGCATACCCTGCATGGCCAGGAAAACAATAACTACTTTATGCACCTATCTGAATGTTAATACAAGGAGCTTTTCTCTGATGTTACACAAAAAACATCAGAGCTCCTAGTTATTGAATAGTATGATTACTAAATTCTGCTTCAAAGCTTCAGTGAATCTCTCTCCTCCTGTCTATGAACTGAAAAGCCAGACCCAGTGTGAAGGAGAATTTATTTTCTATTAGAAAAGCAGGCGACACGGAGAGTAGAGCTCTCGTGCATAACTCTACAGGGCTGAGTGAAGTGCAGGAATCTTTGCCCCCTTTCTAAGGCAAGTTTATCCCAGAAAAAACAACCAACCCACCCATGCCAAATCATATGCAGGATAAGCGATGCAAATAAAACAAATAAAATCTAGCCGGGCAGCTCTGAAGATGGGAGCAAGCGGGAAGGAAACAAGCAGAGAGTGTGAGCAGAGGAGCAAAGGGAATGGGGATCTCCAGAATGAAGCTCAGAGCACAGGAGTGAGAGGGATATATCTGCAATCATCTGCCTGCAGCCTCGTGCTGTCCTAAGCAATAAGGTTTAATAAACTATGAATTAAACATATTGATTCCTATCCTAAAAACAAGTTACAGGAGCTGTGCTATCTTCACTACAGGAAATCTCTTATAGATGCTCTGCCTCTTCCCTAATATGAAAATTAAGAAACCCTAATTTCTCTGTCATTTCTGCTCAGAGAGCTCTTCTTCCCTCCTTTAGAGGGGGTAAATCTGTAAATGACAATCATATCCTCTCTCAACCTTTGTTTTTGCTTGCCCAAAGAAGCCGCATTTCCAATTTTCTGTTGCAAGATACGCCGCTAAGACCATTGTACGCTTCTTCTCACTCATTCCACCTTAAATTAATTTTGGAGAGATTATACACAGAGATCCACACAGTATCAGATAAGGTCATACTGGAGCCTTGTACACAGCATGGAAATCACTACACTAAAACAAGAACATAATAGCTTACAACCCCAGCGAGCTTTTTTGCAGCTGTTTTTGTACGTGACTAAAACACACGCCCTGGTTTCTCCTCTCAAGCACCAGGTAATGCCTGAAAATCTTGTTCATGGTTCCAGAGCGCATAACTTTGCATTATGTACTATAACGTTCCATCACATTTATATCATTCCTGATCTCAAGGTCATCTAATTATTTCCATGTGGTAATTCACATTTTTCTTCTTAATATGTCCCACATTTATGCCACCAGAAAAAAAAATAAAATCATTAGTTGATCCCTATTTTTGGCATTGAGGTTGTTAATGAAAATATTAAATCAGATTATGCCTTAATCCAATAATGGTACTTTACTAGACGTTTTCTAACAGTTCCCCTTTCAGTATGGTCTTTTGCCAACTTCCTCTGGGCCACCTTCCATCACCACTTTATAATTCGTATACATCCATCTCCATCTTCATTTTATTAAGGTCACTCTAAGTTTAACTAATCTTTCCTTATCTGGCACAACAGTAGGTGGTTTACCGAAGTCTAGAACACTGCTTACACATATACTTCCCACATACATGCCCTTTTCCATGCCTTGGAAATGGGAAGGACTGAGCCAACTCCAAGTAGCCTGCAATCCTACTGATGTGTTGGAGCTATGCTACTAGAAGACAGGAGGCCGAGAAGGACAATATATCATTGCCCTCCATGCAGTCAGCTCTGCCTCTCAGAGGCTCAGGACATCAACCAGGTTTGGAATTCAGCCTTCTAGGCATCCTGTATTTTCCCCTCCCTGCTGGAATGACATCACTGCAGAGAGGCCATCGAGTATTTCCTCCTTAAAATGAATATATCCAAAAAGGGGTTCAGCTGGAACAAGTTTTCTTCCAACACATAAGCATGTCTTTTTAAAGCATATTTCTTCCTGTGCACAACAGTAATTCCTGAAAACTCCTGAAAATTGTTCTTTCAGCACAAATGCAGTAAAGGAAGTCCCAGATGCTACATCGCTGTCAATTCCTTCAATGCTTGCAGCTTTTTTTCAGCCTTCTAAGAAGTTCAAACTCCTGTTCTAGCTTATTTCAAGACTGTAGGAGCTATTTAAGACAATAAAGTCACATTAAAAGCATTTGCAAGGCTTTTTTATAAAAAAAGAAACAAATAAATAAGAAAGCAATGTCAGAGATAAGACTTGCTCCTTGTGCTGTTTTCCTTTATTACACAAATCGTGAGATTCTCCTATTAGACCTGATGACCTTACACTCTTGGCAATGAAAGGTTTACCCATGCATGAGTCGGAAACCTAACTGTGCCTTTTCTTGGCCTTTCTGTTCATGGTAGAATTCACGCTCATTTAGGCTTTTTACAAAAATCTCTACTGGGAAAGCATTGTGGATGTTAAAGAGAAAAATATAGGGTTTGGTGGATGCAAGTGCATCAGAATAAGCCCTTGTTGTACACTGCACATCCAGTGAAGTACAGAGTTTGTGACTGCTGATTTTCATTCATCAACATAGTCACGATTTACAGAGCCTTGTTTTATGCCCTTATCATGCTCCCACCTATGACTCAGGCTTACTGGTATTCTTTATTGCAGCTAATGCTCTCTTATGTCAGAGCGTGACATAAAAAACCTTTAATAAGTAGGAAAAAAAGGATCATGGCTCCTTTAGAGCCATTTGCAGTTGAAAGACTTTGGAGTCTGGTGCCAATCTCATGTTACCTGTGCCACTGGGAACACAAATGACACTTTGCCAATAGATACTAACTTACTATAAACTACAGAAATACCTTTGTGTTCCAAATCTCTATGTTTCCCCCTTTTACCCTTTCTAACTAGAAGGATTCAAAGTAATACAAATTCCTTGAACACATCCCAGATACGCTTTTTATGTCCCCAGCAAACTTTGATAGGATGTGGTTTCACGTATGCTGTTTCAGAGAGTCTGGAAAGTTTCAAAGGTCCTTTATTCCACTTTTTGGTTTATGGCTGATGCAGCTGTTAGCATAACACAGGCTCTAATACAACAAGTAACAGAGAAAGCTGAGCTGGTGAACTTAATCTCAACATCAATGCCTTTTTCATTTCATTCCTTATTAAAAAGGTCAGCTGTAATTAAGGTGCTTACTTATTTAAACACCTACAGATAAGGACAAATTATCTCAGAGAGCAGTGCCATGAATACTTAGATGAAGACAAGCTAGAGGTTTTCCAAGTGGCTGGGTCTAATTAAATTTCTCCTAAGGTACTTTTGCAGAACTCGCTGAAGCAGTCTCAAATTTCCTAGCAGTTATCTTTGAGAATTGCCAAAACAATAGGTAGAAACCCAAAGATTCAAAAGGATAAAACTGGTGCTCCTACCATAAAGCAGAAAAGAGAACATTATAGAACAAGCAATTTTAGCTCTTGGAGAAATAGTTACTTAAACAGTCAAAGAATGTATAAACAGAAGAAAAATAAGGAAGACTAGAAACAGTCAAGAAGCATTCATTAGGAACAAGCGACATAAACCAAATCCAGTTTCTTTCCCTGGTAGGGTAAATGGCTTGTATTTAGTCAGAAGTTGCAATAGATATCATTTATCTTGACTTTAGTAAGATTCCTGACCTTATCTCCTATAACATCCTCATAGGCAATGGAAGAAACATGCTCTGAATGAAACTAGATGATGGAAACTAAAAGTGTTCTGAAAAACATATCCAGAGAGTCTACACATCCAGAGTGTACACTGTGAGAGTACCGTCCCACAAAATACATCCCTCTGAGATTTGTCTTCTCAATGCTTCACTTCTGACCCAGACGATTAAACATACGATGTGCTTAAAATTGGCAGCTTAGGTAAGAGACAAATAAATGTTTTATATTTAGTTTGCAGCAAAGGCTCCAGAGCTAGAGGATATAGTATGGGCTAGCCAGCACTCTGAGCTGTTAGGAGACAGTGAAGAAATGCAAGACGAACAAGGGGTTGGATGGGCTATGCTCCTGCCAAAAAGAGAGAAAAAAGGAACATAAAATCATCCTTCCCTTCTCCTAAGGGCTTGCAAGCCCTGTGGGAACAGTGTGCTCAGTTTTTCTCAGACACTGATCTGCTACTCAGCAGATAGTACTCACTTGGGGAGAAATAAACAGTGACAAAAAGATCTCAGTTTTCTGCAAAGATTAGGGTTAGCTGGGTTTAGGGAAGATGCCAAGATGAGGCATATAATGGTGTTCATCTGTGCAAAAGAACACTGTAAAAAAGCTCTTACCTGTGTCAAAAGCAAACAGTAAGAAAGCTAATGATCGTCAAACTACAGCAAGGATAGATACTAGGAAAAGCTTCCAGCAGTAAAGACAGTGAATTATCTATGGAATTTGTGGGAATTCCATCTCTGAAGATCTTCAGTAACAGATTCAAATAAGTAGTCCATTAAAACTCCAATTTAACCATAAAAGTTAAAATTCACTGTTCTTCTCCTCACCCTTTTCAGCTCCAGACTCCTCCCCTCAGTGACTATTAGAGACTATTAGATTCCCCATGTCTTCAATTCCTCTCCCCTGGCCGAAGTCATGCAATGCTTTTATTGCTTCCTACAGCAACTCACACCAGCATCCCCTTCTTTCATTTGTAATCCTTTCATCAGATTTTTATTACACCACCGTTTTTCCTTCTGCTACCTTAATCCCCTTGCCTTAGCAGGCCTCTACATATTTTTTCATCCCCATAAAAGTTGTGTGTGCTTGTCATCTAGTTGGCAAGGGATGACAGTCCATGGGACACAATTTTGACCAACTAGAACATGCACTCCTCCTGCCTGTTACAAGCCATAGCTGGATGCACTCTTTCCTCCCCTTTATAGAGGGAGGGTGACATGCATATATTCCTCTGGGCACGCCAAGCAACACATGGCATCTCTGAATTGTCAGCAGTCCACAGAAATTTCCCCAGACCTGGGTCAGAAGACCTACCCTGAGTAACAGGGGTGTGATTGGCCCTGGCTTGTAATGAGATGGACTACCTGACTTCCTGAGCTTCCTGCCACTACTTCATAGAAGCATTTAGGTTATAAAATACCTTTAAAATAATCAAATCCAGACATAAACCTAACACTGCCAACTCCACTACTAAGCCATGTCTACACATAGATGTGGCCCACTCTTATGCAGATGTGGCTCTATCCCAGGAGACCCAACACCACTTTCTTTACCCTATTCCTCCTCATTATGATTGCAAGAGGAAGAGGTGGTGATGTGGCAGCTCCATTCAGGCTTGCTTGACAAAGTAATGAAAAAACATGCTTTGCAAAGCAAAGTCCACTGCTACCCATAAAAAGGGGCAGCAAAAGCCCCTTTAACTTCTGGCTGAAGCTGCTGTGGACCAGCGCCATAAATGCAGTCCTCCAATGAGCAAATGGTCAGACCTCTTTGGAATACTCTAACACAGATTATCACATCCTCATTACTGTGAAGGAAAAGGACAAACTCCACTTTTTTCATCAAACTTACTCAGCTAATGCGTGCAGGCTTTATCTCAAGGTTTTACTACATGTAAACCACTGTAAAGTGAATACAGACTTCTACATTGGATTTGAGGACCAACATTTCCATACGGAGTTTTCACTCATTGACTTCAGATGCCTGCACTGCGATTGTCAGGCCTGAATTTTTAGAAGCACTGGGTTTTTGTAATTACCAGTTATTTTCAATGGAACCTCTCCCAAACACTTCTGAAACTTCAGTGCCAATTTGATCACTTCTGATTAATATGAAACATTTTCTATGTGTGTGCTTCCCTGTTAGTACAGCCTCACTCCTCATATAGGCCTCCAATTGCTCTAAGCTTTGCAAGCACAAGTTGCATGCTGGAAAATCCTTTGAATGTTTCACTAAAGTGATACATTTTAATTAAGTAAAATGGGATTGTCAGCCTATTTTTTTCCCTTTAAAGGAACCAGTCTTTTTTCAGCCTCCAAAATTATGGACACAGGTCTTGAACATCTATTTTAGAAGTTTGTACTTTTTGACTATACCGTACTTCATTTTGATGTATCCATCATTTTTCAATTAGATATATGCTGCTATCCAAAATCCATTACTCGTGCCATGAATTGCATTTTGCTCCATTATTTACTTCTAACGGGGTATAACAAGACACATGCATCTTCACCAGCTTTGTTACTGGCTTTCACTTTCCAATCAAGGAACCTAGATGCATTAACTTAACATTTTAATGCATCGGTCACAGTAATTGGTGCTTAGAGTATAGATTGCTTTTGTAACGTGCTACTGTATTGAGAAGTACACTGAAGTGTTGTCCAACCTCTACCAAGTAGTTAAGAAAGCATGATTTATTTTGGACTAGTTTTATTAGGCAGCTATTGATAGCTATATAATGAACGATCAGTATGCAAGGAGAGGCATTCATTCGTTTCTTTCAAACCATTCTTGTCATGTAGTGTAATCACAATAAACAACCTCCTTTCAGCAACTGCTTAAATCACAGAAGAAATCTCTATCAGCATTAAAAGAGGGGCCTTCCCCCCCCCCCCCCCTTAAAGCAATCATCATTCAAGCATATTATGAAATACTGGTTATTTTTCACTCAGATACCTATGATTCAAAATTTTTCTGCACCTGTTGTAAAGATGGTAGCATCTCTTCCTCTTTAGTCCTTTCACATGGGTGCAGTACAGAGTAGCAAGACAAAAAAAGCCATACTTTCTTCAGGAAAAGAATACAGGGTTCAAGCTCCAATGAATCTAGACTGTTTCTAGCAGTGGTAATCTTCTATCCCATGTTACCACACTGTTCAAAGCCATAGCAAAACCATGGTTGAAACTGAATTTCAAATTAAAGATAGAAAATTATTTTAAACTCACTAGATTATATATATAAAATAAAAAAGTAACTTTGAAAACTAAGAGTGTGACATCTGAGTACCTGCTCTCCCACCAGTAGCTGCCATTGACAACTAAAAAATTATTAATCAATCAGAGATTCATTCAAATTCATATTTTGAACAACATCTAAGCATGTCTGTGAAATACATCACCAAGAAACCATCTGTGCATTTTCAACTATACCATTTATATTTCAGAAAACCAAGCAGCTGTTCTGCTGTGATTTTTCTGAGCCTTTAAAATTGGCCATTGAGGTTACAGAACATAAACCACAAAGGGTCTATTTCTATGTTTGCCTGGAAGGGTGATGATGAGAAAAACCTTGCAGGATGCATAGAGAAATTCTTAGTGCCGAGTTATGCCTTCACATTCTCAATTAGAATGAAAAGTAATTGCCAGGATTATTTTGACCCTCCAGCCTAATTGCTCAAAGCCTCTCCTTTCATTATAAAGGGTCTGATACTAGAGAATGCAAACCTTGAACTCCTGATAAGGAAAGCAATCAGACAATGCATTAAAAATCATTATTACACTTAATTCCATCAGAGTGAAAAGCTTAGGTTAATACTGAGCCTGTATAATATGGGCAAATAATTGGAAGAAATGGTATTTTATCTTCAGATTGCTGCATTTCTAAGCACAGGTGAGTCGCATTTACCGGAGGGCAGCTAATATTTATGTTGAAGGCAGAAAGTAACAGTGAATCAGTGTTCTTTATCTGACACTTTGTTCACTGTTGCTGCCTGAATCAATATATCCCATTTTGATTAAAATGGCAATGCATACCTCAAAACAGGCAAGTATAACACGGACTTTAAGTTTAAATACTATGTTCTATTATCAGTTACGTTTCATCTAAATACAATACATTTACCTTTATTATAGAAAATAAACTCCAAAGTATCTTGTTGCTGCTTCACAAGACACTGTAGGGATGCAGCTTTAAGAGATTACATATAAGTAGAAAGATTAGGAGAAATACAGAGGAATAGTATCTTCCAGTAAAATCACAAAATCACAGAATCATTCCAGTTGGAAGGGACCTGGGAAGGTCTTTAACCCAACCTCTTGTTCAAAGCAGGATCAACACTGAATTCAGACCAGGTTGCTCAGGGCTTTGTCTAATCAAGGCTTGAAAGCCTCCAAGGACAAAGACCCCATGACCTCTCTGCATCATCTTGCAGTGCTTGTCCACCTCTACAGGGCAGGTGATCCTGTTCCAACTGTCTCAGCAGCCTCCCCTAAACTCCCTCCAGTTCACTCATGTCTGTCTTATACTGTGGGTCTCCCAGCGTGGGTGCAGTGCTCCAGATGGAGTCTAATGGAAGGGTTACTACCAACTACATTCTCTTTCATATGTCCAAAAAAAGTCTTCTAAGAAGATTTGTTCCTAGAAACAAAGCAAGTCCAATTGACCTTAGTTTCCCTGACCATCCTCCTTGCACTTTTTAAAGACTGGTGAGAGACAGCTGTCTCCTACAGGATCTTACCAACCAGTTTCCTAAACACATCAAAGAATGCTCCCCTCAGCTCCAGGATCTACACTGCTACTTGCCTTTCTCACTCTCATCAGCATCTTAATCTCCACCATTTCATAATCACTATAGTCGAGGCTTTCATTGCTTGTCACATTCTCAACCAGATCTTCCTTATTTGTGACTAGCAGACCCAGAACCACATCACATCTAGCCAAGTTACGCAGTGTTTGCACTAAGAAATTTTCCAACACGCTCCAGACACTCCTTGCATTTGTATCTCCCAGTGCGCTGCCCTTCCAGACAGGGAAGTTAAAGTAGACCCCTCAGACCCAGGGTCTTCAATCTGCAGAGTTCCTCAGACTGCTCAAAGAGGATTTCACCTTGCCCCATATACTTGTCACCCAAACCCTTTCCTCATTTAACTGCAAGCTGTTATCACTAGCCCTCAGGTATTTAGTTCAAAACCCTCCTCACTATGCTTCCAAGCCTGCTGGAAAAGATGTCTTTACCCACCTTCTCAGCTAACTAAATAGCCAGTTGTTACCTTGTAGGATGTGTTCACTCTTCAAAAACTTTCCCCTCACCCATTGGATCAAGCGGCGCTAACCAGGTCCTTCACTCTTGCCTCTAAAGCTCTGCAGTCATTCTTCATTTACTCCATGCCAACCACAGTAGCATCAATGCTGCCCAATGCTGAATGTACAATATGGACTAACAGCCCAACGAGAAGAGAGCAAAATGAATGGGTACTTTCAGTCTTTAATTTCCAAGCAATCCAAGAGCAGTGCACAGAGTAAAACATGGATCTACTGACCTGACAGCCAAAGCTGCCTTGACTTAGAGCGAGGGGTAAATTCACTGGCTTCTTGTAATTTTAGGTCTAATCCTAACTGGATGTAACTGTGCCAGGTGGAGCCTGAGGTTATGCCCTTCCCAAAAAAGGCCAAGGTAGAGCCAGCACCACTGGAAATAGGTGAGCAAGTTGGAGCTCCCCAGGGCACTCAACACCAGCTTCAGCGCTTCCACCACAATCACAGTTTGACAAGGGAGAATATTGACCCTGAAGTGAGCTAGCGCTCATCTAGATTTTTTTACAATTACTTTGTCATTTAGTTAGTCTCATTCAGCACCTAGAACAGGAGCAATACCCAGGGGCTGCACAATAATACTTAAACAATCAGGTTTATTATCTGCTTGCTTTAATTAAATGCTGCTGTTTTTTCCCTAGAGGAAGAAAGTTTATAACATTCAACAATTTAATTTGAAGTAAATGGGCCTCTAAAAGATATATCATTTACTCTGATTTGATTTACCCTGCACAGAAGATCCCTATTCATGAACTATTAATATGACTTAGCCCAATCAGATACGTTTCATTTGTGTCCTACTTTAAATTTTCAGGCTCTCCCATCTGTCAAAAATGTTCGGGCTGGTGAATGATAAAGCCTTGTTGCTATGGCAATTAGTTCCATTACCTAGGTGACAGTGCTGGCATGATGTCACCACTAAAGTGATCTAACTCCTGAAATAATTTTAACATCCATTGCAGATGAACCAAAGTAAGAACACCATTTATCAATGACCCAAAATACCTACAGGTGATAGAAAGGAAGCATGACCACTGCTACCTGGAGAGGTACAGGTAGACAGCAAAAGGTAGGCGTAACAGGTAGGACCACCTGCATTCAAAGAATGACAGGGAAGAACAAAAAAAAATATAAGCAAGAATTAAAAAGAAATAAAGACAAAAGAGAACACCTGCAGCTTCCTTGTTTTGGCAATAGCTGGACGAACTGCACCACTTAGCTCCTGCCACATCGCCCTCTCCTAATTCACTTGAGTAACATGAAGGCATGCACTGCAGATGTGTGTGTTTGCGTATTTTAGGTCTTGGTATTCATTATTATGCAACACTTAGACACACTTTGAAATATCGAATCAGGGGTCAAGGTCCCACTGTACCAGGAACTACATAGACAATGCAATGTTTGATAGCCTCCACCCTCCCAGAGCTTATAGACTTGCAGAGGAGCGATGGGGACGCAAGAAGCAGTTACTGCCATTTCCCTGGTTATCTGTGATTTATGAAAGCTTCTAATCGCACAAATTCATAAAGCCCACAGGTAGCAAATTTGGCAGTGAGAACAACGATGCTATCATCTGTGATGCTTTGGGATTTTTCTCCTCCTTTGGCTTTGCCTCAGATTTCTGGGGCATGCCGAAGTGAGCTGGTACTCCTTAAGTAGTCAGCAACTTAACTGCACCTGCTTTGACCAGGAAATCTGCATAAAGAGCAACAGGATTTTTCCTTTACTTTTTAGATTAAACTCCATGTTTTGGAAACCAGCCAGGGAACCAGTAGCTACAGGAACACCCATAGCTGCATTAATGCAGATGAAGGACTTGATTAATTTTTAAGTGTTCAGACTGATCAACAAAGATGTTTTCACTATCGTGTGCGCTGGCTCTCTTCGTACCCCTGCCAGACAAGTGTATAAGCAACTAAATAAAAGTGAAGAATTTGCACCAAATAACCAATGAGAAGAGCTCTCTTCCTTTTTTCTGATGAAAAACTGATCCCAAAACAAATAAATTATTGGTTTATTTGTTATTTAGAATTATGAGGCTATGCTTACAGCAAGTAGTTTTTGATCCATAAATCATTGGCAGATCATTAATTATACCACTTGCTGTCTTGGTTAGTCATATAAGTCATATGGCACCCTGAAGAGGTGAATGATAGTTCCTAAACACTGCAGTTTGATGCTTTTATGTCCCCTTCCCTGCCTCCTCCTCTATTGGATTTTGTCAGGAACACTACATTCCGCTTGCGCATCAGCAGCCTCTCTTTGTTCATCCTTTCCCTCCAAATATTCATTAATACAAATAACATTTGCAGCAGACTTCTGAACTCGCCTAGCTCAAGATGTAGCTCATGTTCTCCTGGTGCTCTCTGCCTGACCAGCTACCACTGCAAAGCTGAAAAAATCATGATAATCCCATTGGTGGGGAGAAAACAAGGAAAGAGCTTCTCTGATGAAGATGCAGACCGACTTCACAGTTGTAGGGACTATACTGCCCCTACTCCAAACTGTCAACAAACCATCAGAGGAATCCTACCTGAAGGCACAGTTCTGACACGGTCAAATGTCCCACCAGTAATTTCTCTCTCATGGGAATTAAGATTTCATATTGGTCTTCTGTTAGGGCATTAAAGTAAATTAACACTGGTGATGTGCCCTTTACCTGCTGGCGTGTGGACCTTCATAAGAGCTAGAGAAGGGCATTGTTTTCTACCAGAAGCCACAGCAAGCATGTCTTTCAGTAACCTGCCTGTGCATTATTTCTTGCACTTGATCCCACATTGACACTCTTATTTCTGAACATTCATTTCTTGGTTTCTATCCCTGCCTTCAGCGACAATTAGCACAGACAACAGTGTCAGAAGCCCACATCACTGTGGATTCAGTTCTGCAGATTTGCAGCATAGTTCAAGAGGTGAGAGATGTCACACACAATGCTAACCCTGTGCATCTGTTGAAAACATACATAATTTGACTAACCAGCTTTCTACAAACTACTGAGAAATAGAATCCGCAGTTGAGAAAAGGGTAGTATTAAAGTTCATTTTTGAACAGTCACATTACCCAGCTGGAGCTATAGCAAATATAATAGAAGTTTATCTAACCTAGAAGCTCAATTGACAATTTTCTTACTGTTAGCCTCTGAGATACCTTACTCTCTTGCACTTTGGGGACATCAGTGTTCATATGGGGAGCGGCAGAGTTCTCATTCTTGATGAGCCAAGACATGTGGACTGTATCTTCCACTTCGTTCTGTGTAACATCTCTGGTTTGGACTCGTGAAAGCTCTCATCAGATTGCACACTGGCAGACAGAGTTAAATGCTGAAGATTGAGCTTTATAAAATAGATAGAAAATGACTTTTAATTTCTTATAGATATCTTTCTTCATATCCAAGGAGGTCTCTTTGGCATGGGTGCCTTATGATGATACTTGGCTCCAGCAATGCAAGCATAAGGTAGATATTGAATGACTGCATATATGGGAAATAAAGCGACCGCCTCAGCAGGTAGCAAATCCAAACAACTCTTTTGCACTACAGAGAAACATCCAGTAGGAACTGCTAAGTCAAGAATAGGGAATGAGGTACTTCTGAGTCACCCCAAATTACAACCTTTGTCCCTATCCCAGGGCTTGCCCCGGGAGAGGGGAGCAGCCTTCTCTGCCAGCAACTCAAGTTAAGCAAGTGCACATGTGATTTGTGCATCAGGACCTTCTCAAAGAAAATACTCAGCTATCACTTAAGGATCATTTAACAAATGAGCAACACTCAGCCATCCAAGGTGGAACCAACAGCGTGTTATGTTGTGCAGCAGTTTAGTTTACAAACTGAAAATTACAATATCCAGTCACAACTGTAGAAAAGCATCTAGGTACGCAGGACATAAGTCAGTCAAGAAAGACCTAATCAAGAACACCATCTATGAGGACTGAAGGCTATCAAAAAAACCCAAGAAAACTATTGTGACTGGTGAGGAACTTTATGTCATATCAGCTGTAAATGAGATGATCAGTTATTGCCATTACCTCCATTGGATGTATTTGAACCTATGTATGCTGCTTCATTGGTGACAAATCCTAGTCTAGAGAGAAAAACATTTAAAAGGCTGTTTAACTGTACAGGACCATATGCCAAATTAAATTCTTGCTATCCTTACACCTTGCCATGGTGAGCTCATTAAAAGCAACTGATAAAACTGTCAAGCTCCTGTCACAAGAAAGACACTGAAGTCACTGACTCTCCAAAGAAGATAACCTCAATTCATCTGAAGAAGTAACGTCCCATAAAGAGCAGCTTACAGCAGCTCTGTGTTACAGAAATAATTATAGCTAGTTTTGTACATTGCAGTTCATATATAATAGCCATAATATACCATCTATAAAAAAATTCAGCCTGAGCATGCTAAAATTGGACTAAAGATATTGCCCTGTGCTGGGGTAAAGGCAGCTCTTGTCACAAAGCTTTAAAAACATTTAATATTGCTGAAAGCAAGTCAGTAGATTAGGCAATCTTTTAGCTTTTCCCTAGAGAAATCCGAATCCAAGCTCTGCAGTTATCATATTAGCACAGGTACAAGTGTAGCAGAAGCTACTGGCTATAATATAGGCTTGCTTTATTTATTTTAAACATGTGTTAATGTTGGAGAGAGACCATGGGAAATGTGCTGATATACAGTTCTTATGAGTTGTTCCTGATTTTCAAAGATTCCCAATTAACTCATTCATTCTTCCTTTAAAGAGAGCATCTCAAAACCTGACACAGTGCAAACATCATGGCATCGAGTAGCAACAGAGATAGAACAGAAAATGGTTGCAGTACCAACAGAAATGTCTTTAAACTCACACTTCGTGTTACCCTTAGTAACCAGGAAGGCATGCTGTAATATATTAGTATTTAAGGCTCTTTAGAAAACTACAGCTCTGGCTATTCAGGACATAGATACATGTGCACAAACCCGCTATCCTAGTAAGTACATTCTTGCCAATGTCCTCATATTTTCAACTATAGCTATTTTATTTCTTAATTGAGGAAAAATCCTTTCCTTTAGTTAGTAGTCCCAGAGGTCAATTTACGTCAAGCACCTAAACCACACACAGATGTCTTATTTAGAGAACAAACCGTTGTGCTAAATCTCACAAAAATCCCATTTTTCCCCTTGGGAGGAAAGATTAAGTATTTCAGTTGATAATTACCCAATTCATAGGAAGCTGCCAGCTTCACAATGACCATATTTTTGGGTCTCTCTCAAGGACTGAGCACTGCAGGTGTGCCAGGCATTTGGGGTTCAGCTTAGTGCTGCTGCTGCTCCAGAGGGGACTGGGAGACCCAGCTCCTTCTCAGAGACTGCATCTTTTGGGGGGCTTTATTTAAAAAGCTAGATTGTTTCAGCAGGGCACAAAACCCCAGGATGGTCCAACAGAGAAAATCCTCTTTTCTCCTCTCCTCCCTATGCTACAACCCAGACAGCAATGTGCTGATAGACTACTTTTTAAGGTAAGGGGTTGGCTTGTTTTTTTCTTAACCAAGCAGACAAACAACAGCCATCTCTCCCTCCCTCTACTTCCTCATGTCTTCTTCAGTTGCGATGCTCCTGCATAGTAAAAATTGTTGTCTATTTGTTTCTGCTTCCCCACTGCCCTACAGTCACACCAATTATAAATGGATGAAAGAAAGAGACTGCTTTTCCTTTCTAGCCATAATCTTCCACACATCTCTCCTGTTCCTGCTACTAAGACAGCTTCCATGCACTTCACTCAATACCATCTGTATGCTTCCAAGGACAAAAACGTCCCTTTTGTTACTCAGAAGTGGCCTTGTAGAGGTCTCAAGTTGCTGAGGGAGTTTGGCTACACAGGAGATTAGTTTTCTTGCTGAGAAATATCCTATTGTGACAGCCATGTTATTCCTGTCATTTTAAAAAAGCAGGAGACAAGCAAGAGGCAATGCAGAGATTACTAACTATGCCTAAAAATAAGGGACTGTTGTTCAACATGTATTAATATGTATCTTTGGAACTGAGCACTGCTGCACAGCACTCAAGTATTCTCACTGATTCTCTCACCTATACCACTTGCAAGACACTTTAATAATGTAAGACCCAACCCCAGCAACACATATTTTTAAAGAATATTTCTGACAACAGCCTCACTCAGATCAGCATCTTCCCTCAGCACAAGAGCCAAGTGACTTCAAGCATACTGTGTTTCCATGAAACACTACCCATTTCCACCAAGAATGGTGGAAAGACAAGAGGGGCTCAAGGTCATGGTTGTTCTGGAAAGGTTCCTCAAGCGCTGGGTGTAGCTCTGCCTTTTCTGTATGGGCAAAACACACAGAGTCATAGAATCAGACAGGTTGGAAAAGCCCTTCAAGACCATCCAGTCCAACCATTTCCCAGCACTGCCAAGGCCACCACTAAACCATGTCACTGAGGGCCTCATCTAGGCATCCCATCTAGGGATGGTGATTCCACCACTGTCCTGGGCAGCCTGTTCCAAAGCCTGACTGCCCTTTCAGGGAAGAAACTGTCCCTAATATCCAGTCTAAAGCTCTCTTGATGCAGCTTGAGGCTGTTTTCTCTGGTCCTATCACTTGTTAACTGGGAAGAAGAGACCAGCCACCTCCTGGCTCCATCATCCTCTCGGGCAACTGTAGACAGCAATAAGACCTCCTGAGCCTTCTCTTCTCCACACTAAACACCCCAGTTCCCTCAGCCATTTTTCATCACACTTGTGCTCCAGGCCCTTCACCAGCTTCATTGCCCTTCTCTGGACCCGCTCCAGCATCTCAATATCCAGGCATCTGCTTGCCCTCCTGAGGAAAAGGAGATCATTCTGCTGGTATTGCAAAAGAAAAAGGGGAAGCCTGACCAATATTTGGTTTTGATCTTGAAGGAGGAGTAGGACTTGGTTTTAGCTCACCAATATTCAGAAAGTCTGGTCGTCTGATTGCCTCGAGGACTCCACCTAACAGAAAGGCTTAAAAAATCTGAAAGGAAATTAAGGCCAGGGAGAAGATAGTGATGTCTGCATGAAGAAAGTATGCTGAATATAAACAGCATGAAGAAAGTATGCTGAAATCACAGCTCTATTATTTTAATGTCATATTCAAGGAGTGGAAAATTAGTGGGCACAGCTTGTCAAGGGGTAACAGTAAAATGAGAATACTGGTTGCACTCCAAGATAACAAGTCCAAATATTTTAGTGCCCTTTCTTTGCTCACTGCAAACATTTACAGCTGACATTTTTGAGGACTCATTTCCCTCCCTTCTATCCATCCGGGGTACTTATAAGTAAAGCATGAGAGAATAAAAAACTAAGTGGGAGTGAAAAAGATAGTCTGGGTAGGTTTTGCTGGAATAACTGAGCTTTGCTCATCAACTGATGCTCAAACATCAGAGAATTCGATAGCTTATCAACTCATTAAAAATACATTGACTGTAGCTCTTGCCTACAGCTCTTTTGTTACAGTCTGGTCTATAATGTTTTGCTTTCTCCAGAAATACCCTGTTTAAGTTGTCTGATTGATCTTTAAGCACATACAAAGGAAAAAGTTACACTAATGCAATTTCACCGTCATTGTTCTCAAAGCTATTGAACTGTAAACCCTGCGTGTTAGGCAACTGATGTGTGAACACCTCATTCGGCAATCTCTCCAAGTAAAATATTTCAGTAGGTAAATTTAGTTAAACTGTGTATAGTTAGAACATGAAAAACCAACTTATTTCATGGAGTATATAAGACTCCTTCCATAATAATGGCCTTAAGCAACCTAGTCTAGTAGAAGGCGTCCCTGCTCATGGAA